>NW_022631004.1:15691052-15727800 GCF_010015895.1 Lontra canadensis | reverse complement strand
TTTTTTTTTTTTTTTTTTTAACATTCTTTTTTAACATTTTTTTTTTTTTATAATTTTATTTTTTATAAACATATATATATATATATTTTTCCCCCAGGGGTACAGGTCTGTGAATCTCCACGTTTACAAACTTCACAGCACTCACCATAGCACATACCCTACCCAATGTCCATAACCCCCCCCAACCCCCCTCTGCCCAGCAACCCTCAGTTTGTTTTGTGAGATTAAGAGTCACTTATGGTTTGTCTCCCTCCCAATCCCAACTTGTTTCATTTACTCTTCTCCTACCACATTAACCCCCCATGTTGCATCTCCTCTCCCTCATATCAGGGAGATCATATGATAGTTGTCTTTCTCCGATTGACTTATTTCGCTAAGCATGATACCCTCTAGTTCCATCCATGTTGTTGCAAATGGCAAGATTTCATTTCTTTTGATGGCTGCATAGTATTCCATTGTATATATATACCACATCTTCTTTATCCATTCGTCTGTTGATGGACATCTAGGTTCTTTCCATAGTTTGGCTATTGTAGACATTGCTGCTATAAACATTCGGGTGCACGTGCCCCTTCGGATCACTACGTTTGTATCTTTAGGGTAAATACCCAGCAGTGCAATTGCTGGGTCATAGGGTAGTTCTATTTTCAACATTTTGAGGAACCTCCATGCTGTTTTCCAGAGTGGTTGCACCAGCTTGCATTCCCACCAACAATGTAGGAGGGTTCCCCTCTCTCCGCATCCTCGCCAGCATCTGTCATTTCCGGACTTGTTAATTTTAGCCATTCTGACTGGTGTGAGGTGGTATCTCATTGTGGTTCTGATTTGTATTTCCCTGATGCCGAGTGATATGGAGCACTTTTTCATGTGTCTGTTGGCCATCTGGATGTCTTCTTTGCAGAAATGTCTGTTCATGTCTTCTGCCCATTTCTTGATGGGATTATTTGTTCTTTGGGTGTTGAGTTTGCTAAGTTCTTTATAGATTCTGGACACTAGCCCTTTATCTGATATGTCGTTTGCAAATATCTTCTCCCATTCTGTTAGTTGTCTTTTGGTTTTGTTAACTGTTTCCTTTGCTGTGCAAAAGCTTTTGATCTTGATAAAATCCCAATAGTTCATTTTTGCCCTTGCTTCCCTTGCCTTTGGCGATGTTCCTAGGAAGATGTTGCTGCGGCTGAGGTCGAAGAGGTTGCTGCCTGTGTTCTCCTCAAGGATGTTGATGGATTCCTTTCTCACATTGAGGTCCTTCATCCATTTTGAGTCTATTTTCGTGTGTGGTGTAAGGAAATGATCCAATTTCATTTTTCTGCATTAACATTTTTTTTTAACATTTACTTTTTAACATTCCTTGAACTGCTTGTCCATAAGTAATGATGTCCTTTCTTGTGCTGTTGCTCACACAGCCATTAATTCAGGCTCTTATCCCCTCTCATCTGCTCGGTTGCTGGAGTCTCATCAGTGATCTGCCTACCTTAGCCTTGAGAAGTATTTCTCCTCTCCAGTCCCTTTGCCTTCTACTACCAGATCCATCTTCTCAAGCTCCTGCTTTCTTCACTCAGGCATCTCTGGTGGTCCTCATCCCTACCTGATTGGGATACCAAATCCTCCCTCCATATATCTGTCCTTCTCTGTGCTATGCCCCAGAGGTGGGCTCTAGCCAGACCAGCTTCCTCACTCCTCACTTCTGTGACGACACTCGCCGGTCCTGCTAGGGCACCAGTTCTCCCTGCCCGTCAGGGCTTGGTTTGTGTTCTACCTCCTGCCTGAAACCTTGGTCCTGATCTTTCCTGTTCCAACCCTTTGTCTCTAGCCTCCAGTAACATTTGTGTGTGCAGAATAGCCCTTGATGAACATGTGCCGTATGTGAGAGGAGAGAGAGCCTGTGAGTGTGTAAACATGCCCTGTATGTTACTGTTTCCGGCACATTTCTGGTGTTGCCAGCTGCTTGCTGTGTCCTTACTGCTTACGTTTCCCTGTGTAGTGCAGCGCCACTAGCCCTCGGCATGCCTACTTGGCAGTGACTTACCAGAATTCCCAAAAGTTGTGAAAGTTTATTTCAACTGGGTCCTCCTGACGGGCTTTCCAGTCTGTTCAGTGAAAACCTCTGGTTATCTCTGTTCTGCTTCTCTCTATCCCTCACGCCTGCCTGTTCACTTGTTTCCTCAGCCCGTGCCCCGAATCATGGTGCAGTGTGCCCTCGCGGACGCCAGGACCACCGGAGCTCTGGAGGTGAGTCAGACGGGGGTGGGGGGTGGGCCGGGGGCGGAGGGACACCTTCACTGGTGGCAGCCCCACATGTAAGGGGGTGGCCCCGATGCTGTAACTGTTGAGTGCACACCCGTGGGTTTCTCATTTTAACATTCCTGTTTTGATAATTAGCTGTAATATAGGTCACTGTCTTCTCCCTCTATATTTTCCTTGTTCCACTTTTCTATTTTCAACTTGTTAATCATATGATTGCTAAACTTTTAGGTGCTTGACTGCTAATGTAGTCTGTTGCTTTAATAGCCCACTGCTAGGCAAAGGCGATTTCTATAAACAGAGCAATCTCCTTATTCCAAGTGTTTGCTTAATTCTCAGTTTTACATTTCATTCTGATTCATGATATCAGCGTGAAAAGACTAATGCTAAGCTGGGGAGAAAATAGTCTCTTATGATCTCCCACAGATGAACAGCACTTCTCATCTTATGAATAGCAAATCTATTTTCTCCCACTGTGTGTTCATTCTCTTAGGAAATGCTGTATCTTCATCGGAAAATTTTATTTATTAAAACAACAGAAAAAAGGGCAAATAATTTGGAAGGGAATTCAGCCCTCCACGGATTCAGTCCTTTTTGAAGGGCCCTTTCTATCTAATTCAGGACACTTTGGTGTTCACGTGCCCCCCCCCCCCGCCCGCCTCCATCCCCTGTGAGTGGTGTTCATTATTTTGCTGAGGCAGGCCTGGGGCCCCAAGGCCAGTGGGACAGAGGGAGACCGAATCTTACTGGTGAGGGCTCCAGATCTCCCACAGCTTCTGCAGCTCGAGCCATTCTGCTGTTTTTGCAAGGTTAGGCTTTCCCAGCAGTCTCTCGAAGTGTCAGTGGTCAAAGAATAACCCAAGGCTGGGAGCAGGTTTCCACTCACCTATCAACTCCAGTCAAGTGGGAGCGGCTTCCTGCAGTGTTTTCACGGAAGGAATCAGGCTGCGCTTGGGCTCAGCAGGAAAGAGCCGTGCAATCAGGACTCACCTTCTGCCACTGTGGGTCTCTGTTGTTGCTGCAAATCTGACCTCTGATACCTGGTTGTCACTTACTGGAGGCTTTGGATAAATCCTTGAACCTCGCCTGGGCCATGTTATAAAATGCATATGGTCAGACTTTCTGGCCTACATCAAGGGATTCATGTGGAAGCAAATGGGATAATGACCAGAGAAATCTAAGGCACTGTCACTGGACTGTTTCCTCCTCAGGACGGGATATAGCTGACCCTTAGACAACTGTCTGTGTGGCAGCGATGAGGTATTACCCAACAGGGGAAAATGGAGTACCCACAAGTCCAGAACCAAAGTTCCTGTTCAGATTCCAGGCTCTTGTCATTTTGTTTGTATATTCTTCCCTGCCTGGTCAGTGATATTAAAAATAAAACAGAAAAGAATAAATAAAACATGTACAAGTTGCAAAAGAAAAATGATTGAAGGATTGCCTAATCTTTTAGAGTATTTATGCTGGTGACAGTTATTGATCTATTGGATTTAGTAAATTTTGCAGCCTAGAGATCCATCACAAAAATGGGCTGTTAATCTCAAGAGGTGCCGTTAATTTCGTACCCTGAAAGTGTGCCTTGTGGGGAAAGGAGGGCCTCTGGAGACAGGAATATAAATGACAGTTCACGTGAAAATGCATGATTTATCAAACTGCTGAGTTAAGCCAAGTAACTGTAAGAGACTTATAGATCTCAGCTGTTTCCCAGTTCAAATAAATCCTGTATTTCAAATGGAAAATGGCCATTCCTGTAATATAAATAATCTTTCTGTAAATATTGGAAAACATATTTCTTTTTCTGACCAGCACCCTTCTCCAGTGCTCCAACCGCATTCCCCATTCCTGCCTTCTCTCTTGCCCCTGTCATTGTGAATCGGGAATAGAAAGGGAATCTGCTCCCTTGTTCAAATGGCTCCAGTTATCAACAAGGGAATACCTTAGCAGCACCTCAGAGATGATAGAATGTGAACGAGCCGAGGCTGTTGTCATTCGCCAGGCAATGGGGCCCTGCGTGCGTCTCTGCCAGTGTGACTCAGACGGGTGATCCCAGAGGGGGAGGCCAGCCTCTGTGGCTTTGACCGCGCTCACCCGCTCTTCACAGTGGGGGACGTGGCTGCTCAGCTTTTGTCTCCCTGGATCAGGGGGCCCCCAACCCGTGACATGGGACTGGCCTGCTGGTCTCCTCTTCCACCTGACTCCCTACCGGGAGCCGCAAGTCAGCCACCAGGCCTGAGTGTCATTCCTGGCTGTGCTGGTGAAGCTATGCTAAGTCCCTTGTTCCTCCCCCAAGCAGATCCTTGTTCTAGCTCTGCAGGAGAAAGGCGTGAAGTCTTCTGTGGGAACAGAGTTCTGAGTCTGAGTGCAGCCAGGCCAGGGGTGCTGGTGGGTAAGGAGGGACTGGAGATTTAGTGTGTACCTACTGGTACCTACTGCACCTGTGGTGAGGGCCTTTTCCTGCCTTGTCAGGCCTCACAGACCCTGCGTGGCCATTGAGTATGCCTTCTTGCCTACCACCAAGTAAGCACTGTCCCATACCAGCTGAGTGTTCTGCTATTAAACTCAATTCTGACACTGTCTACCCAGGGATGGCGCCAGCGCCCACAGGTTAAGGCGTCAGGCCCACCAGACTGCCCCCACTTTGGACGCTATTTGCACGCCCCAGTTGTGACCTGTACTTCTGAACAACCAGCTGTAGATAAGATGTTTCCATGAGCCCCACCTAAGTTGGATTGATTTGTTGGAATGCTTCACAGAACTCAGGAGAACCATTTTACTCACTAGATCACCAGTTTACTCCAAGGGGTAGGACTCAGGACAGCCAGATGGAAGAGAGGCATGGTGCAAGGTGTGGGGAAACCCCGTGGACATTCAGCCTCCCTGGGTGCCCCGCTCTCCCCACAGGTCTATGTGTTCATCAGCCTGGCAGCTCCCAGAAGCCTGTCCTTCTGGATTGTTCTGGAGGCCTTATTACACAGGCACGATTGAGTACATCTTTGGCCAATTATGCTTAAGTCCCCTGTAGCTCCTGTCTGCGTCCTGAGGCTGTGAGGCTAAGCTCTCATCACAAGGGTGGTTCCCCTGGCAACTGGCCTGCCATCCTGAGGTGCAGTCCCAGAGTGCCCGTTTTAAGGTGAACTCAGGTGTGGTTGTAGGGGGCTTGTCAGGAATATCAAGACACCTTTCTTGCTGCTAACATTGAGGAAATCCAAGGGTTTCAGGAGCTCTGTGCCAGAAACAGGATGAAGGGCGGATATGTGTTTCTTAGGGTGAGTGACGCTATTGCAGACCGTGGTTAGACTCCTGAGTGTGTACAGAAGGCAAGGAGGGGGAAGGGGCAGGCCGGTGGCCGCCCGCTGAGCTCTGGGTGCCGTGGGGAGTGCAGCAGCCACCTGGGCCATGGTGGGCTCTCGGCGTTGGGTGCATGGCAAGAGCGGGGACCAAGCAGGGGCACAGGTATGGCCCCGGGGCTGCCCCAGTGCATGGCCATGGCTTTCCACCCTCCAGGCCACCGTGTTTTCGCTGGCAGAATCTGTCGCGGTTCTGTTGGAAATGAGCCACAGACTTGGCATTTTAACCAGTTACCCTTGCACCCTTCCCTGTTCCAGGCTCCCAGTGTGGCCCCCGCGGTGACTGTGCCCCTGGCCCCTGTGAAGCTCCACGACAGACCGACTAAAGTGCCCGTGCCACAGGCTCCGGAGGTGCAAGAGGGGCCGCCCAGTCCCCTGAGCGAGGCCTCCAGCGGCTACTTTTCCCACAGCGTCTCCTCCGCCACGCTGTCCGATGCGTTCACCCTTGGCCTGGACGGCGCGGCCGCCGCGGGCGGGCAGACCCCCGGCTCGCCCCCGCCCACCCTCTGCCAGGCCACCCCTGAGACGGAGCTCCCGCTTCCACCCGCGGCTCCTGCGGCTGACAGTGACCTTCCTGCCCGCCCGCTCAGCCGGAGCTGCCTTCTGTCACTGCCGGTCCCAGCAAAGCAGGATACATGGGGTGACAGCCATGGCTCTTGCGACACCAAGGAGCTGGTGTCCTCGGAGAAGGAAGATGCAGGTGCACCCCCGACGTCTCTCCCAACTTGCGCCCCGCAGAAGGAATCATGCAGCCGGCAGAGCGGGGACGAGGTTTCCCTGGCCACCGAGCAGCCGGGAAGGCCAGAGGACCGCGTGAAGCCAGCCGCCAGCTCAGAGCTGGACGTCTCCAAACCACAGGTGCCTCCCGACCTCCTGTCTCCGTCCCCTGCTCCCTCGTCCCCGTTCAGAATCCAGAAGGTGCGGACCTCCGAGCTGAAGTCCTTCACATGCATGCTGGGAGGAGACCCCAGCTGCTCCTCCGCGGCGGAGGAGGACCTGCTGGCCTCGGGGGCGCTGGGCGACGGTGGGGCACGGGCACCGGCCCTGGGAAAGCTGGAAGTTTCCTCCGATTCCGAAGAAGCCAGCGAAGTCCCAGAGTGGCTCAAAGAGGGAGAATATGTCACTGTGGGCACCAACAAAATGGGCATCGTGAGATACATCGGCCCTGCCGACTTTCAGGAGGGGACGTGGGTCGGAGTGGAGCTGGACTTACCTTCAGGTGAGTGGTGCTGCTTGGGCCTCTGGTTCCCTGCCTGCAGCGACTCAGCTAAGGGTTGGGGGGCAGAGGAGTGCTGGCCCTCCCCCGGCACTGCCCGGAACCTGCTCTGGGCCCCTGACCTCCCTAAGCCTCCAGGTCACTACTTTTCAAATCAGGAATAAGAGTTTCCTAAGCGTTCTCTTTGCTTAACCTCCAGACATTTTTCAGAAACTTAAGACATTAATTGAAAGCTACTTTTAATTTGGTAATGAATCTAAGTACTTTTTTTTTTAAGTCACAGAGGCATCTGCTTTTGAATTGTGACAGTCTGACAGTAGCTCTGTGTGCTGTGTCTGCTCCGGTTTCAAACACGGGTGCCTATGGGGGTGCTGGGTGCCTGGGCTGGAGAACAGAAGGTGGGTGATCTAAGGTGCATTACAGACTCACCCGTCTCTTCAGTCTCATTACAGAACGGGACATTCTGCCACCGACTGCATTACTGTTTTCCGAAAAACCAGGGCCACAACTTAAGGAATTACTTGGTCCTTCAGATTTATTTATTTATTTATGAGAGAGAACCTGAGCAGGGGGAGGGGTAGAGGCAGAGGGAGAAGCAGACTCCTTTGCTGAGCAGGGAGCCCCACATGGGGCACCATCCTTGGGACCCTGAGATTATGACTTGAGCAGAAGTCAGTCAGCTGAGGCACCCAGGCATCCCCAGATGGGTTTGTTTGTTTTTTTTTTAAAACAGGTTTGTTGTGATACCACGTCACATACTGTAAAGTCTTTCTGTTAAAAGTATACAGTTTAATGGTTCTGATATATTTACACAGTGGTAACAATCATTAGTGCAGTCTAATTTTAGAATAGGTTCATCAATCCCCCCCCCAAAAAGCCACATTTCCATTTGTAAGGTAGCCTCCTCTCTAAACTCCAGGTAACCAATAGTCTATTTTTTGCCCCTCTAAATGTGTATGAAATGTCCCAGTCTAGACTTCCACATAAAGGGGATCAGGCAGAAGGTGGGCTTTTGGGACTGGCTTCTTTCACTTAGCATGATTTTCCAAGGTAGATCCGGTTACATCTTCTCTCAGCGTTTCATTCCTTTTTATGGCCAAACACTAGTCCGTTGTGCCCACCTTGTGTTCATCCATTCGTCACTGGCTGGACATGTGGGTGGTTTCCACTTCTTGGCGATTGTGAATAATGCTGTAAGTTGTAAGTGGTTCCAGAAGAGGCATGTAGCTGGAATAGTTTTTAAAGGAGAGTCTGCTACTATATGCAGAGGAATTGGGAGAGAAGTTTGTATCTGCAGTTGACTCAAGAATTAAAGAGGGATTAACAAATAGATGAGTTCATCCAGCAGTTCATATTAAGCACCTGCCATGTTGCAGACACCGTCTTGGATCCCAAGGATACCTTGGGGAGCAAAACAGAGTCTGTGGTTTCACTGGACTTTCATTTTAAGAGGGAGAGAATTGCCAAGTAGACAAATAAATAATTAAAATTTGATAGTAATAAGTATCATGAAGAAAATGAAATGGATTGAGTGGGCAGGATGACGGGGAGCCCAGAAGCAGGGACCCAGTGCTGGGGGTTGGTGTGTGTGCCCTGGGAGCTGTGCGATAGCAGTGGCCCGACCTGGAGGGCGATGGTCTGTTAAGTGCTTTGAGAGGTGCACTGAGGGGACCTTTGTTGATAGACAGCGGAGGTTGGGGGGAGGGCAGGTCAGATGTGCAGACAGTGAGCATAGAAAATTCATGACTGTTTTTGCTGCAGAGATCAGGTTCCCCACCAATCCATCCCCATGGCACACTGGCATTTAGGGGTCACCAGGGCCCCTCTCCCTCTGCTCTCTTGAGCGCTGGGTTCTCATTCTTCACCTTAATGCATTTCTTTTGCTTTTACAAAGGAAACTTCCTCACACCATCTCGATAACACCAAGTGTGACATCTGACTAGCTACAGTGGCGTAATTTCCCAGTTTCCATCTGATAGATTCAGGAAAAATAATCATTCTACCCACAACTCCATCCTAGGTTTACGTGTGGACCAGCCAGGTTGAAGAAGGTCCATGCCCCAGAGTGGGGTGGGATTGGTGACTTGCTTGCACCTGGGCATTGAAATGGCAGGATCTGAGGCTACCCATCCTTGGGGACCACCATGTGCTGCCCCGAGACAGTCACCCCAGCCCCCTTTGCTCAACAAAGAGTGCCTATGCCCCCTGGGGAGCCATCAGGCACAGAGGGACAGGGAGTGAGGGTCCTGGGAAGTCACCTTCGTGTGCTCTTCTGTCTTCCCTTCAGGTAAGAATGACGGCTCCATCGGCGGGAAGCAGTACTTCAAGTGCAACCCTGGCTACGGGCTGCTGGTGAGGCCAGGCCGGGTGCGCAGAGCAGTGGGCGCGGGACGGCGGCGCAGCGCGGGGCTCCGGCTGCAGGGTGCCCCTGAACCCCGCAGGAGCAGCACTCTCTCCGGCTCCGCCACCAACCTGGCCTCTCTGACGGCGGCTCTGGCCAAGGCAGAGGGCACTATGGCGCTGAGGGCCGACAGGAGCCATAAGAACCCCGAGAACCGAAAATCCTGGGCCAGCTAAACCAGTGCTGGGCACCCCCGCCAACCCCGGGTTGCCTCTTCCCGGGCTGCCAGTCTGCTTCCTTCTGCTTCCCAGGCAGAGGCTGACAGGCAGGGGGGTGCCTTTTCGGAGCCTTGCCAGTGACAGCCCTGGGGTGGAGTTGGGACCTGAGTGGGCAGGGACACCTCAAACGCCCTTCCGTGGGGAGCATGGCGAGGTGTCCTTTCTGCACCACGCAGGGCTGCTGACCTCTCCCTGCTCCTCCCAGGACTCTGGAAGCTTCAGGTCTTCCTCTGCCCAGAGAATGGGGAGGCACCTCAGCAACGTAGAGGGGTTGATGGTTCTAGGAGCCCAGAGCAGTCCTGGATTGTCGGTGTCAGTGGGGCCCATGCCTGGGGTTTTCCCCTAGGACTGTTGTTCTTTTTTTCTGTTCCGATGACCCCATTAACATCTTAACCATCCCAGTGCCTTTCTCTCCCTGCAGAGGTGGGGCCTCCTCCCTGTGCCTCCAGAACCAGCACCCAGCAGACCCACGCTGGTTCTGGCTTGCTCCCTAGGCTCACTGTATCCCTCTGACCCCCGGAGTCCCTACACCAAGTAACAAGCTCCCATAAGTGCCTCTGGCTGGCCTCCTGGGGCTCCTGGCACAGGGTCCTGGGTGCCCTAGCAAGGGGCTCTGGGCCTGGCCCCTCCCATCCTCCTCTCTTCCTTTCCACAGAGTTTCTTAGGGCTTTCTTTGTGGGTGTGTTAGTGTCTTAATACCTGCAAAGTGTTTTCTCTTTGCCATTTATTCCCTTAACAGAGTGCTTGGAATATATTTATTTATATTTATTTTTTCAAAATCCGAAATCACTCGTGAGCCACAATCGCCTGCCCAGGCAAGAGTGCCCAGGGCTTGCCTTGCGCCTCGGCAGCCTGTGATGTCACTCAGAGGGTGCAGGTCCCAGAGGGGCGAGAGGGTGATGCCCCTCCTTATGTCATGACTGACGCAGATACACCAGTGGCCTTCCTCTAAGGTAACAGTGACAACTTGGAGAATTACTTTATTGTGCTTCTGCAGTAACGAAGTCAGAGGCATCACGACCTTATTTGGTGCAATTCTGGTTTCTTGGAAGGACCTTAGACTAGTTTCACTTTTTGGCAGTTCTCTACCCTGACTCCCTGACCCGAGCCTGGGGGACTGTGGCCTTGAAGGGCTCCCCACATCCCTGCGGCTGGCCTTTGCCAAACCACAGATGTGGCCTGGATAATACGAGCCCTTCAACAGCATTACCCCCCTCCTGCCATGGAGCCCTTTCCTGCCGGGTGCACTGGGGAAGGCGTCTGTGGAGGCGAGCAGAAAGCTGGAGCCTTGCAGGCCTGGGTGGTGTGTGGCCCTGAGGGGGAACGTGCTGGCTGGGCAGCGGAGCTGCAGGGTGCTAGGGCCAATGGGGCCCTTCCATGGCAGAGCCACTGCTTCTCCTACTTCCTGCAACCCTAGTCCAGTGGCCACCTGCCCTGGGCGTCCTCACCAGGGCTTGATGGACCCCAGCCATCAGCAGGAGCCTGGTAGAGAAATGGCTGCTCAGGCCCAGAGCCCTGGGTCAGGATTCATACACAGCACTCCTGGAAGGCCTGTTTTTAGTTCTCACGTTTAGACTCTTAAAAAACGATGCCCAGAAAGGCTTTTCTGAAAGGTCTCATTCTCTAGGGATTGGAAGCCCCTCCTGAACAGTAATTCCGGGTTCCCTGCCCCTGAGTGAGGCTGTGTGGGGCCCACGGCCAGCTGGGGAAGCAGAGACCCATGGGCCCCCCAAGGTGTGCGGCTGCTGCAGGCTTGATCCCCCAGGGAGGAGCCCGAGATTAATTAACTCCCATTAATTACACGTGGCGGTGCCCGCCCTCCGCTGGGGCCCAGCTGTGCGCCAGGTGGAGCGCTGCCCCTCCCGCCCCGCCCCACCTCCCCGGCCCGCGATTGGACCTCTGCCCGGGAGGGGGTGGTCCACGCTCGGCGCCTTCCCGGGACCTCTGCCTCGCCGGCCCAAAGCGCGAGCTGGCCCCCGAGGATGGGGCCGGAGCTACACCCCCCGCGTAGCTTCAGCTCCGCAGATGTTCGTGGTTGCCGAGCTGGAAGGGAACTTCTCAAGGGGAACAGGCTGAAACCGAGGAGAGTTCAGCGCTGCCTTCCAGCTTGTAGAAGCGCCAGCGTCGGATTCCCAGCGCGGCGCTCTCAGCTGTTCCCCAGAAGCACCGGCCCCTCCTCACAGCACCCTGGCTGCCCTCCCACCGCCTGGGGCCCCGGCGCTCTGAGCGCCCCCCGGGACCAAGCCTTTGCCGTCCCGTCCTCGCCCTCGGGGGGCCGTTGGCCCTGCAGATCGGTGTCTCAGTTCCTCCGGTCGTGGCGGCCACGAGCGCATCGGGGCTGGTGGTGTGCCCCCGGGAGGGCCGGCCTGGGCCCCTACTGGACGCCCCAGGTGGGAGGGGATCCCGCCCGGGGCGGCAGCTACGCCCCCGCGGTCCTGCGTGCTATGGGTCCTGGGCTCCGCTCTTCTGCTTAACGTCCTTCCCGGCGCCGAAGTCTTCTAACAACCGGTCTCTGTGGACACCAGCATCCGTGTGGTTCATGGACGTAGGTCCCGCCACTGCCCCTTTCTCTGAGGGGAGCGGCTCTTGCTCCCGCAGCCTCGGGTTACCTGCCTGTGGGCCCACGTCACCCACCAGGCTCCGTGGGGAGAACCAAGGGAAGGCGGCTTGGCCCTTCACGATCCTCACTGGGCAAAGTACTTGCTGGAGCCCAACTGCCGGTAACGTGGCACCAACCACGCTCTGTGGAACCGTCTGGGGAAGGTCAGTTGGGAGGCGAGGGCCGTGGTTCTCGCTCTGTCACTAGGGTTAGTTCAGATGCAGCAGACCGTGATGGAATTCTGGGCTGGAGCAGGGTTTTAGGGGCCAGAGCCTGCAGGGACAGTGGAAGAGCCTGGACAGACTGAGTTCAGAGCAGCCCGGGCATGGGAAGACTTTCCAGACCACCTCTCTCTGCCATGCTCCCCACCTCCCCTTTGCTTGGGGCCAGCTTTTTAAACACAGGGGCAAGCGTCCTCCGCCTGAGATCCCCCACTCCGCCTTCCTGTTCCTGCATCTCGGCCTCTCCGGCAGCCCCGCCCCCTCCCGCCGCACACCCAGCGTGGGCTTCGGGCCGTGCTGGGCCTTTGAGCACCTGACCGAGCGCCGGGCGGGGCAGCTCTGTTGCCTTCCTGCGTGCTTCCTGCGTGGGAAGGTTGTCGGTCCTCCTGGGAGGAAGGTGCTACAGCGGCTTCTTGCCAGGGGTTTTCTGCGAGTGGAGTGAGCTTTGGGATCCGTCCCGCAGCGTGTGAGAGAGGAGCGGGCCGTCCTGTAGGTGTTCTTGGGCGGTCACCAGTGCCTGGAGAAGCGGGTGTGGCTCTTGTGCCCCAGCTGTGGCCCCGCGGGCACCCTGGCAGCCATGAGGGCTGGGCCGGATCCTTGCAGGGACAGGGTTTGCGGCCCTGAGCCTCCTCTCTTCTTGCTCTGCCCCTGGAACTTCCCTTCCAGGCCCACGTGTCGCTGGATAACTCGGGGTGCTGGTGTCACTCCGTTGCAGTCTGCTGTCTTCCTGGGCAGCCCGGGGTAGCCCCGCTCCTTCCCGGGGAGAGCGATGCGAGTCAGATGGAGGCCCCCGTCCTGCTTGGTCTGTGGCCTTCGCTCTGGCTTCTTGGTGCAGACTCAGCGGTAACTCGTTACTGGAAAGCAGTGACATGAAGTAGACATGGTCACTAAAGCCATAGCCCAGGCAGTCCCCACAACCCAGCATTTATTGGGCCAGAGGAGCCGTCTTTTGGGTCGTGTGATCGTGGGAGAGGGAGGGAAGAGCCCCATTTCCTGTCTTCTGTTCTCTCCTTACGGGTGTTATGTTAAATGATGTGTCAACGCTAGGATTCCGGACGTGGTTCCGGCAGGTCCCAGGCTCTGGAATTGGGGGTGACAGCAAGAGGGGATGGGCTGCCTGGCCACAGGTGCAGCATGAGGACTTGTCAGAGGCCAGATAGGGGCTGCAGTGGGGACAGCTGTCCAGAATCCCAGCCTGGCCAGAGGGCGCAGGAGCAGAAGGAAGCACAGCCAGCGCGTGTAGCCGGGGCCAGCCATGAAGGGCCTCGTGTGTTCGCTGAGAGATTGGAGCTTCCGTTGAGCTGTGAATGGGACCCTTGCAGATTTGAAAGGCTTTAGGTGTTTCCCTCCCCCATTACTCCCCTTCCCCTTCTCCTCTTGGCTTAATGTTCCTTGTGAGACCCACAAGAAGTTCAAGGGTATTTATTTTCCTGGCTAAGATTAGCCTTACTTGCCTGAGGTCGCTTGAGGCCTGCATCTTCTTGGACAGGGAGTGCCCAAGGAGGTGGCCATCTGTCTGTTGTGCCTTACCCTGAGGACGGCGAGTGCAGCCTGTCTTCTGTGCCCAAAGACACTGGCTCAATGATCTCCACAGGTCTCTTTCTCTTAGAGAAGTCCGTTGTGCCTTTAGCCGGGCTGCTGACACTAATTTTGTGGGGAGGGTCTTGGAACATCTCCTTGTGCGGAGTTCTGTAAATAGGATGGGTTCACGTATAACGAAGTGGTTCTGGTTGGGGGACTGTATTGATTTGCTGCACATGAAATGGGAGTTTAAAGAAATCCAAAGACTCTGTAATGAATTGTAAAGACTGAATGATTTGTATTATAAAATGAACTAAACCTCTGTAATTTTGTACCATATATGCCTTTCTGTCATATGACCAGCAGCCTCTAAATAAAACCTGATTTCGTGCCTATGTTGCCTTTCCCTCCGTGAACCCAGACGTGGCGGTGTTTGCGCTCATTGTAGACTGTCCCACAGGGCAAGGGGGGGCCTGGGTCCAGGGCTTTTCAAGATTGAGGCTAGAAGAGGGAGGTTCAGGGAGGCAACAGGTCCCTGAGCGCATGTCTCCAGACTCTCTGCTCTTTGTGGTTTGGACTGAAGAACCAGGGAGGTCCAGTGGGTTCTGTGAGCAGTCTTATCCCCTGAGTTGAGATCTCTCACGGGTGCCAAGAACCAGCGGACACTTTGGGGTGGCCTTTGACCCCAGGTAATGGGAGCTTCTGGGCCAACTGGGAGGCAGCTGGCTTGGAGGGGGTTGGTGGGGAGCTGGGACAGGCTGCTTCTCTGGAGCAGGATGTCCCAGTGCTCAGGCCAGGGCCCCACTGCCTTGATCTACAAGATCGACCTCACATCAGACCCCCAGCTAGGGAGCTGAGGACGTGTTCCATGGCTGCACAGGCGGTTCTGGGAAGGAGGTGATAGTTGTGGACCCTGGCAGGGCTGGGCCGCATCCCCACGGGCTGTGGAACCCAGTGTTCTCTGTAGGCTCCTGCTTGTCCCCATCAGGACATGGCTCCCAGCCATCACCCAGCATGGTTCACAATGGCACTGAGGGTGGCGGGTCTGGCCCCTCCGACCTGGGCAGGGGGGAGCAGGTCTCCTCTTGGATGGCCTGTGGGGACCAACTCGAGGTCCCTGAGCACAGCCCGGCACCGGACAGGGACGAGGCCAGCCCAGGGTCCTGTTTCCACAGAGAGCCGACCCCTGGGCAGCCCTGCACGGGCCGCTCACGTGGCCCTCAGCTGATGTAAATGTCCTTGCAGATGGAGAGGCCCGATTGGTGGTGGCCACCAGTCAGGGCACATGTTTGCAGGACTTGTCTATATTCATAAGTGCCAAAGAGTTGTTCTCAGAGAAAGTACTGCCAAATTATGACAGAAATTTGGCAGCCAGGAGCTGCCCTGCTCTGAGGCAGGAGTCTGAATGTAGAACAGATCTAGCTCCTGGGATAAATCCTCATTTTTCGAGTTGCTACTCGTTTTCTTGAGATGAGAAGAGACCTTCTTGGTCAGACGGTGGGCTTGTTTCAGTTGTGCAGACCCGAAAAGGGGCTCCAGTGGACACGTCCCATTTAGTTCGTTCAGTCAGTCACTCTCTGAGTCACTCAGTGAACGCTTGTGTCCTTGTCCTGCGCCAGGCCTCATGCAGCAAGCGGTGCAGACAAGTGATCCTAATGAGACGAGCTCCACAGCCGGGTCTAGAGGGCACGGGGTGGGCAGGAGGGGGCCCAGGGGCTGTAGGGGCTGAGGGGGTTCCCTCCAGTGTGGTGTGTTTGCAGGTCTCAGAGGAGAGAAGTTGGAGGGGGTATCGCTGGGCAGGCGGATGTGAAGGAAGCAGAAAGCAGTTTGGGCCCAAACAGAGGAGCGTGAGGGGAAGATGGTTCTCGGCATTCCGCCCCCATCTCCCGCCCACCTCCACTTGTGACTTAGGATTAGGGGGGCAACTTAAAATTCAACAGAGCCTTTTCTAATGATGCATGTATGGGAAGAAAGCCATTTACTTCTTAGGCTTTCTCTGAGGAGGAGTAAAAAGCAAATCAACCTGAGTCTGTTGGGTGAGAGGGGGCTCGGGCACGTTGTCCTTGAGTCCTGGATAAGTCTTTAAAGAAACACAACGAAGCGTCAGCTTTCTTTGATTTCATTTTTCACTGCTAAAGGTCAAGAAGCCCCAGGAAAGATGGCTCCTTGAAGAAAACTAGGTGCTTGGGCTGTGGCCTGGCGTGGGAGAGGTAAGGTGTGTGGGACTTCACCACTCAGCACAAGAAAGGAGAAGGCTGCGGTCCCAGTGGTGGAGAAGCTGCTAGGCCCGCAGTGGTTCTGGGATGGGGGAAGCTGGTGGGAAGGGAGGAGAGGGAGGGAGGCTGGGGCCTGCATGAGGGCACCATGGGCAGGACAGCTGGGGAGAGGCACAGCCACTCCCAGGGTGGACACACCCAAACAGAGAAGGCGGTTCCGGGAGAGGTGGACGGACTCAGGGCCTTTTGTGAGCAGGTGGCATTCCCTCTCACCAGGCAGCGTTTGACCTCTGCCAGGCATCCTCAGGTCTCCGGGCGCACCAATCGCTTTTTAAAGCAAAGGCACCGATGTCTGAAACAGAACGCGGCCGCCCCTCTCTCTGTTAGTGTCGAGGCGCTTCCCAGGCGACCCTCCTTACCCAAAGAAATCCGGCCAGTCTTTGTTCAGTTATACGTTTTATTCTCTAATAGGTACAATACTAAAATAAACACAAATTAAAAAAAAGTTTTATTAAAACAAAACTGTACAAAAAAGCAGTATACTACATTTTAATTACAGAACAGTCTACTGTCCAAAAGGCACTAATCCAGAATAGGAGATACAATGATACAGGACTCATTTGAACTATTTTTAATCAATACAATAGAGCACTTGTTTCTTTGACCATTTACATCTAGAAACAAGGGCTTTTTGCTACAGTCATTACACATTGTTATAAATATGAGTCCCACAGGTGAAGGTGCAGTATCACTCTCCCTAGACAAGGTTCACGCCAAGAGGGACTGCCTTGGGGTTGAGAGGTGGGTGGGCAGCGGGGGTGGGGCCCGGGCCCGGGGTGCCCGACGCCTCCCCCGGGGGAAAGGCGACTGCCCTGGCGCACAGAGCTTGTCTTCCAGCCTGGCCTCTCAGATGGTTGGTTTCTGGCCATTACTGGCAGCCACTTTACCCCCTCTTGTGTGTTAGCACCGGGAAAGTGGGTTCTGAGATGCTCCAGGGAACTGGGGCTGGAGGTCTGGGAGATGAAGCGTCAGCAGCTCGGCAGAGGGGAGGCATTTTGGTAACCTGGTCTGAAAAAGGCAGCAACTACTCGGAAGAGGGACACAGAGCCCAGGGACAGCCAGTCAGCTGGGCACTAGAGCTGGGCAGAGCCCCCTGCTCCTTTCTGGGCAGACTTCTGGCCCAGAACTGAGAGGTCCTGCACCTCCCCCTGAGGGACCCGGTGGAGTCTTATGTTAGAGAGATCTGACAGTCCTTTGTTTTGGAAGTTGCTTTCTAGAAGTGAGATTCAGCTTCCCAGAGGCCGTGCCCTGCCTCACTGCTGCCTCAGGACCGCAAGCAGCTCCTGGGCAGGAGAGGGCCAAGCTCTGTCCACTTCTCCATGTTTGGTGGCCTGGACAACTCTCTAAACCCCAGATTTCATTCTCTGTTGGACTCTGGACCTAAGGAAGAGAGATACTGCAGCTTTCCAAACAGTGTCATACACATAGAAGACAAAGACAGGCATCTGATGTTAACAAAAATAAGTAACAAAGAAATAGGATTAAACCAAATCTCTTCTCACAGCATCCTATACTACATCCTCCTTCTGCTTAGCAGAAAATTGTACGTACACAAAAATACAAATACACAATTTTGTAGAACAGTCTGATTTTAATATATTTATATATATTTATATTTATACGAGTGGCAGGTTAGTTCATTATATAGAGCTTTTTGCACTTTTGGCTCATATGCAACAAGGCTTATAAATTCAGCTTTAGCTTTCATTCAGGTTTTATAGCTTTTGAACAATTGTTTTCACATTTAAAGCAGCATCCAATTTGCACTAGGAGTTTGTGGTGATTACAGGAAAGATGGGGTCAGGAGGTTACCGACAGGGAAGGCAGGGCCAGGGGCAGATATACATTCCAGTGTGTGTGGCGATGTCAGAGGATTGCTATGGGACAGAGTTGACCATGATGACCCCTTGAGGTAGACTGAACACCTTACAGCAGACTCAGACACAGGTGCGACTCCCCTCAGGGACACATGGTGCACAAGATGGGGGACAGAGACCAGGAGACGCCAAAGGGAAACACAAAGACTAAGACACACGACGGCCAAGGCAGGGAAGGGGGCGCTCTGCCCCCACACCCATCTGGTAGGGACCCCACACAGCCCGTCGCAGATACTCGAGTATTTGGTGGACGCTAAAGACTTTCACGCGGTCCCAAGGCATCTGGTCCATGGTATCTGATCAGATTACGACTGTCAAACCCACTCTCCGTTTTATAACCTGCTGTGCCAGCTCGCTCCCACCCCCGCCCCGAACAGGCAGACAGAGCTGCACGTGGTTCCGCAACGGGGATGAGCCCCCAGCACTCCGCGGGCTGCCGGAGCGTTCGGGTCCAGTTAATGGAGAAGCAAGAGGGCCTCTTCTGCCGGGCGATGCAGGGCACGGCCGCCTCCGCGCCCCCGCGGCCCCGCCCCCGCCCCGCATGCGCGTCTGGGGCAACTGACCAGCGCTCGGGGGCGCTGCCCACACCAGCGTCTGCGGGACGGAGCAACAGATCGCGGCCCCATCCGGAGCTGGCTGCCGCCCTCAGCAGCAGCTCCCTCTCGTCACCACCACGCAGTGGTCTCCCACTGGGATCACTTTCATCAACCTGCCTCCCTTCTCTATTCAAATCCATAGAATTCCTCTGGCAAATCTGCCCATACCTGTTAAATGTGGAAAGCCCACCGTTTGGGTTATTACATTGTCTGAACAAAAACGCTGGATTATTAATGAAAATAAAGTGCCTGGGTATGGATTTGTCCATTTTGCAAAAACTTTCTAATGCACCAACAAATCATCTGAGCGCTGCTTTGTGCCGTGATGTGAACAGAGTGCAGTCACAAAATAATCCGTCCTACACCCACCACATAATAAAGGCCCCGAATTTAGGTCAGACTTCAATTACTTTAAAAAAGAAGCAAACAAATAACTCACACTCATTTTCAAAGACGCACTTCTGATCTTGCTTCACCCCCAGCAATGATGGCCCTTCTGAGCCCTTGTGAGCAGACACCCTGATCCCTCAAATCTAGGAAGAGAGGACAGAGGGAGGCAGCCAGGGTTCCAGTGATTAATGATGGCAAATGAATCATGGTGTTTTTAACTGTGATTATCGGACTCTTTGCCCTCTTGGATCTGGGTGCATTTTCCAGCTGAGGACAAAGACCGAATTCCGCTCTGTGGCTGTGTTGCTCTCCCCTATCTTCCCCACTCAAGAGCTGTAGACCTCGAGAAGCGGGCTCCTGAACATTCTCGATGAGCCAAGACTGGAAGCCCATCAACAGAGACATCCCTAAAAAGCAGCACAGGAAAGAGTGACAAGCCAGCCTGCCGGGGCACTGATGACGTCGCCCTGCCCACCAGCTTGCCCTCACAGTTGTTCTGCCTGCAGAACGCCGGGGACCCTGGAGAGGGGCAGCTCTCTGCGCCCGTCCTTGGGGGCTAAGTGCAGGGTGGGGAAGGGGTGGGGGCAGGGCACAGGCTGACTCTGGCAGGTTCCAGAGGTCTGTAACTTGCTTAGGCACTTAAAAAACGTAACTAGAAATGTATCCTTGGAAGGTACCGCATACCCAACGGTGATTATGGCCGTGGAAGGGAGGGAGGGGAGCCCAAGGGGAATCAGAGAAGGCTGTGGGCTCTTTCAGGGGAGGCAACTAGGATGTTCTCGCTATATCGTCTGGCAGGGGAGCGCCGCACCTTGCAGCCTGGGTGAGTCTGAAGAACCACAGCCGGGCTGGCAGGGGCTCTGCTCTTTTGTTTCTGCAGACCAGGGCGAATGGATGGGGGAGAGCAGGTGTGTGGGACGTCGGGACGGCCTGCTCTAGACTCATGGCCACAGGACTGCACGGGCCTGCTTTCTATTATCTGTGTGAGGAAAACTACTAGGAAAAGAAGAGGCCCTTTCTGAAAAGAGTGTTCCGGCAAAACCAGTGAGCAGTAAAGAAAAGCCTTGCCAGAGATGCTGATGCTTGAAGGTAGAAGCTCCCTACCCCCCACCCCTGCCCCCAAGAACTTTGGTTTTGGTTTTGTGGTGCCCATTTTCAGAGATGCAGGATTAAGGGGCTCACTGACTCTAACATACAGAAATGTGGTTTTCAAGGCAAATCACTAATAATAATGCTCTTGCAAGGAGCCCGTGGCAGAGCTCTCACCTTCGTTCAATCCACTCCACTAAGGTCCGCATTGCCTACCCCGCCTGTGAATCTGGCATAAAAACAAAAGAGTTCAATGTAATATCACTAGAGTGGCTGCTGTTTACACTAATACAGCACTAGTGTCGTTTTCTTTCCAGTTTAAAAGCTTCAATGAATGATGAAGTGGAAAAACGACCCTCGTAAGTTTATGCTGGGCTCTTAGTTCCAGTAAAACAACAAAAGGGGAGCGGTTTCTGGGCTTAAAGGAAGCCAGAAAACAAGGCTGAAATTTCGGCTTGACCTGGAAGTGATGGGAAACTGGACAAGGCAACACAAATCTTGTGACTCATCTCTCCCACGTATACTGGTTGGTTAAGAGTTATGTGCTCTTTCCCAGGATGGAGTTAATGTCTCCATTCCAAAATTTCAGTGGCACCCAACTGCCACCAGAGATGCCACGCCTGGATCAAAAGCTACATGGAAGGCACGTATACCTTGTTCTTCACATCAGGGTGGGGGTTTTGGGTTGGTTTTATTTTTGCTGTTTGTTTGTTTGTTTGTTTGTTTTTTGGTGGGGGAATAGATAACCAAAAAGCCCCATGGGCCAGCTAATGAAACAAAGTACCTATTACCAGGGCCCCCAATCCTAAGGTGTCAACTTGGTGGATCCACTCATGGGACCACGCCAATGGGGGCTTTCCTCCAGGGCGGACTCCACTCTCTTGGGCTTCAAGAATGTCTAGGACATGAGAGAGCGGATGAGAAGAGAGAGGGACAGCCAGCTCCTGAGAACCGCTTATTTGCAAGAGGAAAAGTGTCAGAGAAGCAACGGGGAGAGAAACATGGAATTTCAGTCCCATCCTTAGGTCAGCTTGGAGCCCATGCCCCTGACAGTAGTCACTGAGCTGCCACCTGAACTCCGAGGTAGCTCGGCCCTGTGCCAGGCTGTGGTTATAAGAAAGTTCTTATGCTGAGCCCAAATCTGCACCTGTCTCCATGCAGAGCAGACGCGAATACCAGAGTCCCAGAACCTTCTACTGGCTCAGCCCCACGCCTCTCATGACTGTGATGGACAAGACAGCAGAATGAATTGGAATGGCTGAGCTAAACACTCCTGTGCAGAAGCAGGATGCCTAAAGGTAACAGGCATTATGAAGATGCTCGAAGAGCTAAACAGAGAGAAAACAGGAAGTGTGTGAGATTTTTAACATCCTCTGCCTCAACTAACTGAAACTACACCCAAGGAGTGCTAGTTAATTCTATTTCTCCACAAGACACAGATGAGATAGCCGTACTGTTTCTTCCCAACAAAAAGGCAGGACCTCACATTTGCCTTCTGAAGACAGGATGCCTGAAACAAGAGGTTTCACATCATAGCTGCGGAGCCTCCCTGAGGTCACTGTATTTCCATCACCATCACTAAACAAGGAGAAAGGCCGAGAAAGCGGTGCTCTCGTGTCTAGATCATCACCGTAGCACTAGTTCAGGGTCAGAGGGAATGAAGGGCAGGGAGAGATGATAGCATTGGGAGAGGGGGCTGGTGAGAATTATTCAGTGTGGTCGTGTGAGAAAACAAAACAGATTAAATGCAGCGATTTCACTCAGGGCAATGCCAGGCAGACTCTCTGGTCCATTCTCCAATGAACATCCTATGAAGTTGAAAAGAAGCAACTGGAGATTTCACTCTTCTCCATAAGGTGGGACTGCTCAGTGTGGGGTCTGTGAATCTTCAAGAATAAATGAGACAGACCACTCTGCACAGCGCTGGGCACACAGACACAGTACATGCTCAGTAAATGTCAGCTGCTATTATCATGAGCTCTGAATACTTCAGGAGGTCTGAATGTTTGTCTCTTGTCGCATCATGATTTAGAACAATGTCTTTACTCTGTTTTCTTGTAAGAGGAACTTCGGGTGTTTTCTTCCCCAAAATACGTATTTCAAGGGTAAGTCCTACCTCTGTTTTCATGGATTTTGATGAGTTGGCTTTCTTTTTTGGTTTTGTTTTTCTTCTTAGTGGGGGCTGCTGGTGGTACCGGCATTTATGGTGGAGGGTGTTTTGAATCACTGAAGTGGCCTCTGGAAACACCTGGGGAGGGAGATGTCTTGCTAACTCCGGTTCTTTCTTAGTAGCGCCATTCCTTAAGCAGCGCATCTAATACTTTGATCCCTCAAATAGTAGATTGTGTTAGAATTATTATCACTGCAGTGATAATTCTATTTTCTTTGACTGTAAGCAGGTAATCAGAATGTTCTGCTGGCTGTTTTAATGCAGGTCTCACAAATCACAGAATTATACTCATCTAGTCGGTTCTCAGAATTGCAAATCTTAAGACAGATTCTCAATTGTAATGGAGATAGTTATCTTTCAGCAGCTGGGAAAATAAGGGATGAGATACTCTGCTCTTTGGGGTCATAAATCCACAATCATTCCAACTGTCAGAAGACTGACAGGATCCCACAGAAAAGTCTCAAAGACAGCACATGTGTCTTGAAGGCAGGCATGATGGGGTAGGGCTGAAAGTCCCTTTAAGATCATCTAGGAAGAGAAGCACTGAGTAAGAACTTTTAATGGCATTTTTCCTGATTTAGCCCAACTGCTATATATTTGGAGGTATTTTTGAGGGGAACACGAATAAAAGACCCCAAGGCAGTCTTTTCCCAAATTGTGTGTGTGTGTGTGTGTGTGTGTGTGAGAGAGATAGACAGACAGATTGTGGACAGGGGGAGAGAACAGTTATAGAGAAGCAGCCTACCTCAGCATTTTCATCAAACTAAACTTTAGCGTTTGGTTAGGATCCCTTCTGAGCTGTGGACAGGGGAAAAGGTTTGTATGAGGCTAAGCAGCAAAATACGAGCAAAAGCAAGAGCCACATTTTCTCAGTGGTTACTAACCAACGCTGGAGGGTTCAGTGGGCCAGGCTCGTGAGCACAGCCGGGAGCCACATGGGAATGAAGCACCTGGAGGGGCCACTTGGTACGATGCTGGGTGCTGGTTTTGCGTAGACTGACTCTTGATATAGCTGAATGAAGACTTCTGCAAGTGATGGATAAAGAGTCAAAAGCACATTCTAGGGAAAGGCTAGATAAAGACACAGCAGCTCCAGTCCAGTGGGAGGTCTTGGCGGGGAGAAGAGCAGACATCTGGGGCAGGAGACTGCGTAAGGCGTCCAGACCACCCAATGCTCAGTGGGTGGGACGAGGTGGATGAAGAGAAAGAGAAGTAGAAGGGAGAGAAAAAGAACACGGACTTGGAAGGGCTAGGGAGACAATCCCACCGACTTGGCAGAATAATGGAGAAAACCCTGGCTAAGGAAAGGTGCCAGTACAAGGAAGTCGGTGGCTGCCGTGTGAGAGCGGTGTGGGGGAACACGCGTATACCCGGTAACCTCAGGACGCTGCTAATCAGTACTCCAATTACGCCACAGAACCGTTTACAGCCCATATGTGTTCACATGTGTTTGTGTCATGCTGGCCAAACATCCCAGGATCCAATGAGGAAAATGTGTAAATTTCCATTTGATACTTTCTGATAGTGACAAAGGAACTACCAAGTAACCAGGGAAAGAATTAAAACCCTAGGGAGCTTGTTAAGCGGTGACTATCCCCAAGTTAGGCTGCACAGCGCGCCAGCGGGCTAGCAAGTCAGACAGAGTCGCGAAGGCCTTGTCAGGGGCCCACTCAGTCTGGGATGCTGACTGTAGTTTCTGCCAAAGGTGAAGCAGTTTGAAACTGGCCGTGAGACAAAGAGGTTTCAAATCATGTAGAAGTCAAATGGGGAACAACAGCAAAGGCTTCCATTTTGAAGCTGAAATAACTCCAAATCCTTCTCTTTCGCTAAGGAGAGGACACAAACACCATGTCATTATTTTAGTTTACTGAGTTGCTGTTCCAAATGTTCTTGGGAGCATTAGTGCTAAAAGGGAACAGGGAATGGGAGATCTGCCATTTCCAATCACATAAAGGACAGAAATCCTTTTAATTATGACCATGCCAATCTACATCTTGCTAAAACAGCTAATTACATGTCAGGAGGACACTCAGTCATTCAGAACAATTGTCATTATATTTTTATATATTCATTCTGTGCCACCCCCCTCAATTACCATGGTTACAATTTGAAAGGATTCAGGCAAACCTTCATTTGATCACAGCACACCAATGTGAATTTGAGAGTTAATTATGGATGTACGGAGCCACGTTCATTAAAAAGAGAAAATGCAAATGGAGTTAGGGGAGTGACACCCCGAGATGTCCGAACTGGGAGCCGAGCTATGAGCATACGCCCTCTTCAGGTCAGCCTCGGCGACCAGTCACACTCCACAGCTGCCCCCTGCCACCACACCATGGGGCTCAGACACCCACAGGAGGGCACAGTACTGCTGTCCAACTCGATCCCCAAACTTGCCAAGTAAAAAGGACGTCAGGAAAGCAAGGCAAAGCCTCCTGCAGATGCCTCCTTGTTTGCTGTTAGGGCACTGCGCTGGCTAAGGGGCTAACGGGCGTGGAATGTGGCGGTTAGTGGTCAGTGGTGTACAATGCAAGTCGGACTTCACGTGAATGGAATCGATTTAGTTCTACTCACTGCTTGGCCCCAGGTGTCACGTGAAGTATGGTATAAAGAAAAAAGTCCAGTGATCTGCATATTTGTTACACATGGCGTCTACTATATCCTCAAGGTCCTCGGTGACAGTAAGAACAGGATGTAAGATCTTTCGGTGTGGCCAGAGTTTCCTTCTCTTTTCCACATCTACTTCCCTCTTAATTACAAAGGAAAACTAATGTTATAGGAAACCAGACTTCTCAGATCGTTAGCTTTCTCTTTGCTGCCGCTTCTCATCTCTGCCAAGAAAGAATAATGAAACTGATGTGGACACCTCACCGTTTATGAACTTCCAGCTTTTGAACATCCATCAATAGGAACAAAGTTGCACTTCAGAGTAAGCGAGTCAACCACTGATGGGTCCTCTAAGATGGCAAAAGCGGGAGCTTATCACTTTTAGCTTATAAGTAAAGAGAATTAAGAACAGTTTTTCTGAACATAACCCAGTTTGTGAGAGGAGTTTCTGTAATCAGAAAGGGACCTGTAGGTCCGATGTAGTTAAAAAGCCTTTCCCACCACCCCAGTAGGGTAGTTCTCCTGAGAGTGGTAAAGAAATCTTTCCTCTTAAGTGATAGTCATCTTTTGAAAAGAAGAGCATATAATGAAGGAGACGGTGGTGCCGGAAAAGAAAGGGCCTCTGACAATAGGCTACGGTCAGGGAAATCTTCATAGGATAACCTGGCCACTCATAGTTGCCTCTCTGGGAAAACCTCGTGTTCTCATTATGGTGCAATATCTTCAAACTGGAAAACTTGGGTGTCATGAAGTAATGTAAAGTAGACAATCCGGAAATTAAGAAACAGGAAGAGGGTTTCCAGGGCATGCAGCTCAGTTAGCCAAATGCAATATGGCTGACAACTGATCCCTGAATCCTGAGTAAACATCCTTGCTATTTAGAGAGCACACAAAAAGGAATGTTTTAAATGTATAATTCCCACCCCTGCCCCAGTGCATCCCCCCACTTCGCCCCTATCCCCCACACAGACGCCACCAGCAGAGCTGGTCAGTGCGCCCAACTTTCGCTTGGGAAATCCTGACAAACAAATCCGGCTCAGTAAAGCTATAAATGGATTTGGCTGGTCTCAATGCAGCCCCAATGAATACAGTAGTAAAACATTACTAATAATCACAACAACAAAATGACAAAATCTATCACCACTCTGACCTAAGATTTAAATCACGGACGGAGATTAACACAGAAAACCCATGCACAACGTGAAAGGTCAGGACTATTCAGTGTAGAGTGCTACTGAGCACAAGATCATCAATAACAAGAAAAATTATTGCCTAAGAATCTGTTGAGACTCATCGGGGAGGAAATACTCCGGTTGTTCTCTGAACAAGAAAAGACAAAAAGCAATTTTAAAAGGCAGAGCCACAACTTAAATGGGAAGACTGCTTCTACCCAAACCCTTCTTAAGACCAAGAGAGTAAGGACTTGAAGTTCACATTTTTAGGACAGGGGTAGGAGGATCGTATATGAAGAAGGGATTATTTCCACTGTTATGGGCAGAGATAATGCAGCTGGTCAGTGGAATACGTAGCTGGTCAGAAGGATGGCCTGCAAGACAGGACGGAGTGTTTGTGTGAAGAGAGGACCACACCCACCTACTCTGCCTACTGTGGAACATAAAATCCCAGCACAGATGTCAGCTCAAGATGAGGCCTTAGTATTGGAAACCAAGAGGCAAATGGAGGAGGAACTGTTCACAGGAGGAGACAAAGCCACTGGAGATTCCTGAAGAAATGAGTCTATTTACACCTGGTGCCTCTGTTTGGAATCCAGGAGCGAAGTTTGTGAAGACAAAGGCCAAACAGGGAGAACTGAAACAAGTGTATGAATGAGCTCTTTCTTCATGAGTTGTCCCCTTTGAGGTAAAAAATATATGGTGGATATCTGGCCCCAACAGTGGTACTGCTGGTCACCGGACTGCCTGCCATCCTAATCTACCAGGAACTGGGATACTGGATTTGCACACTTCAGTGGTGATGAGCTGCTTCCTCACTCACATCTCTTTAGAGGGTCACCTCTACTAAGCCAGAGTGAAAGGTACCTTAAAGGGGTCTTCCTGTTCAGGAACTTTCTTCCTGTGAAGGAATAACAGGAGAATGGGGGGCGGGGCTGTCCCACCCAAGGACAGGGTGTGGGAACTGGACAGATTCCCTAGATAAGTGGGACGGTGACCACACTATCAACCACTTTAAAGAACTGAGACTGAAGAAAACTGCCCTAAGGCGTACTCAACAATTAATTACAAGTTTTGCTGAAATAAACCTGAAATAAACCAAAATGTCTATTTGGTACTGACGGCACCAGAAGGTATCAGCTAAGAGTGTACTCTACTGCCCTCCCTGGCCTTCATCTTGCATTAGGGTTATCAACAGCAAGGCAGAAGTCTCACTAGGATGGTCCATCTTTCGAAGGTCCCTTTGTAAGGCTGTGTTGTTAAGAGGAGTAGGAAGCTTACCCATGTGCCTACAGTAATTCAACAAAAGTGTCTTTTAAAAATAGTAACAGACAAGTTACAGGAACTGCCGACAAGGTTCCCCATCCTCGTCACCCCATCAGTCTTTCTCACGAGGAAAGAGCAGTCCTGAAACAGTCCTCTGGGGCCCAAGGGAGTAAGAGAAGAAGGACACAACAACCAAAAAGCACAGAACGCGATTTTTTTAAAGAGCCTGGCTCTTTCCCCTTCAGTAAGAGCGCAGTTTAGGGTTTCTATTTAAATATCACCAAACCTGAAAAAGCTTAAGAAAATAAATTCGCTAGCCAAAGATATTACAAATCAGACAGTGGCAACTCCATATGCCATTGTAAGAACTAAGGGAGTCTGGACAAGACAGAATTCAACCTGGTGTCAAAAAACAAAACAAAACAAAACAGATCCCAAAACAAAAACATCAACCATGGTAGATTTAAATCTAGGCCCCAAAGACCTACATTTTCGCTCTTGGTGAAAAAGCAAAACTTATGTGTAATAAGGCAGCGGGTCTTCAGAGCAGGCCAGCCGTCTTCTTCAATTGAAAGACGAATTCTCGATGAAAGCTTCCTTCCTCCTGTTCCTACTGAACCCAGGATGAGGCTATCCTGCATTGGTAGACATGTTCTTTCACTTTTTCCAGGTCGCCAGATAGGGCTCAGTACTGCTTTCATAGATACTGACTCTCCTTGATTCACTGAAGCTTTTTTTCCTTTCTTAAGGCCTTAAAACAATGAAACCTTTTAGCTCTTCTCTGGCAATCACTGTATTTCTTTAGAAACTGCAGCTGTCTTAACAGTTTGAGTCTGTTTCTTTAAAAAGACCAGCAAGAACAAATGATACCAGCAATCCCATCATAAAGAAGCTATCAATTATAATAATCTCCTTACAATAAATCATGGATGTGGCTTGTCAGACAGTATAGTCTTCTCTCTTCTTTTCTTTCTGAGTCAACTGAGAATAAGCAGACAAAATTCCACCGAAATGGAAAGATACAATATGTTATATTTCTTCTACGTAATATAAAAGGAAAGAAAGATAACATAATCTCCTAATTGAAATAAAATGTCAAACACACCAAGAAAGAAAATGAGCAGAGGGATCATTCCTGAGAATAACAAATGCTACTCTTCAATTTGTTGGTTCAAGTAATACGGTAAAACAGAAAAGACTACCCCATTTTACTTCAGTTCTTGGAAGAAGCATATACATTTTCTGCCTGAAATCCACAACCAAGAGCAGGCCCGGTCCCTGCCCAAAGCTCCTTAAAGTCACAGACCCATATAAGGTGGCATCTTCATGCCCTCTTGAAGGATTTCGCACACCGGCCCAAGCAGAATGAACGGATATGGAGAAGACCTTGTTCAGCATGTGCCTTAAATGGAGACAGACCAGCTAAAAACTGGTGGATACTTACTATTTCACTAATGAGGAAGGGAAAAACAAAGAAGGTCAGTCAGTCTCTCTCTCAATGGTTTTAGGCCGATAGGGGAGGAGAGGTGAAGAGGTAAGGAAATGGCACCTTTCTTCCACCTTAGAAATTGTTCTCAGGTAATGGACGACAAGACAGAAATCCTGGTTAACAGCCAGCCCCACATCCCCCTTTAAACAAGGCTTTACTGTGTGCAGAAAGGAGATGGAATGAGGCAGAAAATATACAGCAGGCATGCCTCCTTCAGACGCACCCTAAGCCGCTACATTGAAGGCGGTCTCCTCTTCCCCACAGTGACAGTGTGTCATTTAATCGGGATGCCAAGAGATCATTTTCATACAAGGCCAGCAGATGTAATTTTCTTTGATGCATGAATAGTTCATCATTTTGCTACTAGATGACAAGGTGATCACAGGGTGACTTTATAACGCAAGTTCACTGTTTGGTATTTTGAGTTCTCAAAATGAAAAAAAGATTTATCAAATATAAATATCTTTAAAAAGTAACAAAAGTGCTACATATGTGATCAAGGAAAAAAATTCCATTAGTTACTGCCGGTTAAAGTAGATTAAACTTTACAAATATTACCACATCCATTATCAATATGGCTTCCAATTATTAAATAAATTGCCTGTAGCAATATAGCTTTTCACACCTCTACAAGGACAGAGTAAAGAGAACACCAAAGCAGTCACATCACGTTGTATCTCGAAGACCCACCGCGTAAGTGGCAACTGTCCCCTGCTTTTTTCTGCTCCTATTTAGGAAAGTATTTGCATTTGTGATAGCCAGCATAAAACCGCTCTAAAGTCCTCTATCAACCTCTCGTATTGAGGGGGCTTCAGTTAATGGATACAAAGACTGGAAGTTCATTCACTCATTTGTGACCTTAGCTCCATCCTTGAAAGACTTTTTTTGGTAGCAGGGAAAAGGGACACAGACAGGAGGCAGAGCAGCGTCCATGATGGCCTCCAGCACTCTTCCAGGCAGGCACACACCTGTGCCACGCAACGTACAGTGGTTCTGAGAACTGGACTTAACATCCATTAGACATTCAGCTCATGTTTTTTTCCAATGCTCTCAAGCTGGGTTTGTTTTTTTTTTTAAATGACTTTTGTTTTTTATCTTTTTGTTTGTCTGAATCATGGTCCCAAAGGCAGAAGGCAGTATTTTAACTACTAAGTCACACAGCTTGTGAGAGGAAAGGATGTCTGTGTCAGGCATGTTAACATCAACCAAAATTTGAGATCAAGTTTTTCCATGGACATTCTTAGCACAGCACCCAAAGAAGTATAATCTAGCCACAGTGTGACTATTATGAGGCACGGCTTATTGCAGCTGGAAATCAGTGATTCCCACGCTGAGTGGGAATTCTAGTGTTCCTTTTACTCTGCGGATACTCCCCAAATGGTGTCTATCAATCCTGGGCCACACAACCTCAGCTTGCATCCTATCAGTCTTGGGGAAGGAAAAGGGTACAGACTAGTGTTACAGGAATCTAAAGGTACCCAAGGTCTTACACGTAGCCTAATAGTGGAGAACCGAGGGCTATCTAAATACCTGGAAGCACTTTCTTGGAATGCTAAGACAGAGCAGCAAGGTTTTCTAGCCTCAGGGGCTGGGAGAGGGAAGTTTGGTTGGTTGGTTGGTTATAATTTACTGGGAATTAATACTGAGAGAGTATATGCAAAGGCTGAGGGCACCATGCCATCTTCACAGAACAAGACCCTAACGGCTAACTGACATACAAGAAACTGCAAGTTATACTGTAAGAACACATGTTAAGGACCGAGGAAAGTCTGCTAAGGTGCTACGTCTAAACTAAGTTAACTTCTCCTGTTCAACCCTCCCTGATCAGTCGTCATCCAGGGCCTCTGTCTTGATTTCGTTGGCTCCTTGTCGGGCCAATGCCAAGATAGTGTGGTTGACTGCTGCCATTTCCACAGCTAATGAGATGGGGTCTTGGTGGTCACTATGGCTAGTGCTGTCATCCTAGACGTGCAGAAATAAGAAAGAAATGTTACTAGTGGATTGGCAAAATGCTCCAACTCACAGAAAGGCATGCTGTGGGCAAGGGGAGGCAGAACATTCGTGGGAGGAAACAGTGGGGGAGGGGCTCATGACACAGTAGAGGTGAAATGTATTTAAGTAGACACTGAATGGAAATAGGTCAGGCCTTCAATTGTCATTTTAAGGATTCAACAAATAAAAAGCACCAAAATGTTTTTTTCTTGCTGAGAACTTGATTCCTTCTATTAGAAAGACTGCTGGTGATGCTAATCAAATCTGAACAGTCTAGTTTGCAACAGACATAGCACTAGTCATTGAAGGCCGAACTAATGAGCTACTCAATTCTGGACTGGTACTCTTACAAATGGATTCAGACCTCATCGTAATTCTCTACTGAACTGAGAAAACTAGACTAAACTACAGACACTAACATCTAATGGGTAAAAACGCATTTTATAAAAGAACGAAAACCCAAAAACCTCTCAATTACAGCAGGATAAAAGTATACCAGCCGGAAATGGCTATGGGAGACAATGTGTGGTGCTCTCCTGCTGTAAGGCTGCTGTGCTGAGCCAGTGGCAAGGGAGTGTGAAGCTCTCCTTTGGCGCACAGCTCAATGTGTTACACAAAAAGCTGTGAAGGAAACTGGCATTGCAGGATGTTTGTCAGGCCCTGAAGATGGTGTTACAAATAAGAGGTAAGTTTCTCACCTGTCATCTTCAGGGGAACTCTGCATCAAAGAGCTTTGGAAAGGGTAACCCTCTTTTGAAAAAAAAAAAAAAATCATGGGATATGCTGCCCTTAGGGCATGTGGAAAAAAACGGGGGAAATGATCCACCTACATTACATGGGTAGATTGAAAAAATAACAGGAATGTTCCTGATTAGAAAGACAGAACATTTTCTTGAGTAAAATGTGGAGCTATGATTTAGAGTCCTAAAAAAGAGAAAACGTAACTCCTGGGAATTATGGGCATCGTTGTTTCATTCCCATTTTCACAGACAGGGCTTTAGAGTTTAAAAGGGGGTTGCGTGTACTCCTGCAGCGTCGGCGCTCAAGCTGGTAAGGAGAGGCTGTAAAATATCTGGCAGAGGGAAGAACATGGCAGACTACATTTAAGAGCTGGCTGAGGGGCCAGGAAGAGATGTTTATATACCATAGGAAAGAACAAGAGTTTCCCTGCTGGGGTCCAGAAGAGATCATACATCCTTTTCATATTCCAAACAGAAATGAATTTTAAATCCTATGGCAATTTTAATGAAATCTGTCAAAAGATATGTGGGGGGAAATTCCCACATTCTTGGTGACTGAATTATTCCATCCAGTGGCTACAATTAAATATATTTTCCCCCCCAAGCAATGAAGACTAAATCAGGGTGAGGTGAGAAGACATGCATTTATGACAGGATGTGTGTGTCAATGTGCCAGAGACTCTGGAAGAACCACTCATCTGGGCATGAGGGTTCTCGCTGCAATGGGGCCGTGGTGGGTGGGACCTTCCACTGTGTGCTGCGTTGGGACATGTTTAGGCATGGATTACAGCTACCCAGTAGCCCCTAGTATTTCTCAAACATTGAGTGTGTGTGTGGTGGATGGTGTAACTTGCTTGTTTGGATCAGATCCTCCTCTCTTCTTCTACCTTCTCTGCTTCTCTGCCTCCCTCTGAACTTCTTCCCTCCTCCTCCTCCCCATTGCGTACTTGCCAAGTATCCTGTTGTATGACAATAAATCCATGTGGGTGAATAACAGTTTCTCACAAATTTAACAGGACAACTGAATCTTACCACATTCCTTTCAAATTACATGAAAATCTAACTACACACATGAGCAGAGTGGAGGGACACTGGATTGTCTCCTCTTCCCCACCCCGTACAAAACGCACCCACAGAATTGACTTGTCATACTGTCCCACCCGCTCTGTAACCAAGAAGCTCTGCTCCCTGCTGCTCACCTGCTCTGAGTAGTCATTCCCGTCAACATCATCACTGTTGGAATGGCCTCCTGGACTCTGTACATCTATCCCATGACTCTCCAGGATTGCTGCTTCTTCGAAAAAAGCAAATAGATCCCTAAATTATCTGTTACATTATTGGAACAGCTTGAACACTGAATTAATCTTTGTGCCGAGGAAATAAGGATGTCATTAAACAAGAACCTAGATTCCTGTATGTTTTCTTAAATTGCAGATGGACAGAATTCAACTGCATCCAGGCCAGGGGAGGAACACGTCTGTCATTCTGGAGCCCCCGCAGATATGAGAGCCACATGTGAGTGGTTGACTGTTAGGTGCTTCCTAAATACTTACCAACTAATTCAACAGCCCTCCTGTCTCAGGGTTCTGTAAAGTGTTTGAGAATTGTATTGATGGAGAGGAAGTTAAATTTAGAAATGAAATACAATTTTAGAAGCTCAAAACCAATTCCCCACACTGATCTCGTCAATTCATATTTCTTAAATGCTCTTTTTAAAAATCCTTGTTTTGGGGCACCAGGGTGGCTCGATTGGTTAAACGCCTGCCTTCGGGTCAGGTCATGATCCTGGAGTTCTGGGATCGAGTCCCACATATTGGGCTCCCTGATCCGCAGGGAGCCTGCTCCTCCCTCTGACCCTCTCCTCTCTGGTGCTTTCTCTCTCTCACTCTCTCTCTCTCAAATAAGTAAAATCTTTAAAAAAAAGTCAGTGTTTTGCCCTGTTCCCTCTTAAGACTCTTTCATTCCAATTTTATTAAGCACATGTTTCTTAATATCTAAGTCACGGCCCAGTAACTACAAAGAAGCTCAGGGTCTCATTCCTGGCTCAATACCTTAGCCAGTAGCTTTAATATGTGGCACAGGAGTCATGCAGTCAGGGGCCACGTCTAATTCTAGATTCTAGACTATTAAGAACAATGATATTATTAGTATAATACAAACAGTGCTAATTAATATTAGTTCTTGAAAACACAAAGAAAAACACAAGAACAATTCTTGTGAGGCTTCAAAGTTAGCATCATTAAGACCTGCAGTCCTAACTGAAGGCACTCTCAAAGCAAATACAATGTCCGTGACTGCTTCGAAAGGGAAAGCAGCCTCTCTGATACATTACCAATATTGGCTCTCCTCTTGATCTCCTTCCGTCTGTTAGCAAACCAATTATATACTTTCAGGGAGGTAACTCGTTCCAGATCAGACAGTTTTTTGCCTGTGAATACATGCAATAACATTCAGAGAGTCTGCGGCTGAGACCAGTTTAAGGAAGAATACTTTTCTTTTTGAAAAGTTCTTTTGATTGCATTTATTGCCAATACAGATATAGGCTTTCTTGTTGAAAGCTGAACACAGTATTGTGTATACACTTAAACTATTATTGAATGAATAAAAACTAAAGGAATACAAAAATAGCAGGAACATAAAATATTTTAGAAAGCCACATAACACTAAAGAATTCCAGTACTATATGCAAAATTAATGAATTCCACAAAGTCAGGCTGCCAGGGTTCAAAGGTCATAGGATAGGCCGTGGAGGCTTCATTCAATTAGCATCATTACAGATGAGTATGTTAGGCTTCATCAAGTTTTCAGGTAGCTCAGGTTTACTTACATCTTTAAGGCCTTATATAAACGGTTTCCTGTTGTTACTTAACGTCCTTAAGGCCTTATATAAATTGTTTCCTGCTGTCTACAGACAGCAGGAAACAACTGTCACCCATGTTTTCTTGAGGACTAAAGGTCACTCCGCCATCCATTATTGTAACTATGCTAGAACGCATAGCCCAATTCAGATTGCATTTTAGATTCATTATCTTCCTTGCTGTCAAATGTGACTTCTTACAGATAAGCACCATGCTGGCCAACAAGGGCCCATCTGCTCCTTTTCTTCCTCCACTGGCCTTTTATGTTTTAGCTTTTAATCCACAGTGGGTGGAGAAGCCAGAAACCAGGTTGAAGTGTTGATGATACAGGGCGAAGTGTTTTCCAGGAGGCTTCTGAGTTCTTGCACAGCCTCACGTGTGGGACTTTGGCTGTTGTAAAGTAAGAGGTAAGGGTATAGGTGCCATTGGAGGTGTGTCTGGAGGGTCTAGATTGCTAGAAGTCTGGCTTCTGGGTAAGGGGGGAATAAACCACAGTTTAATTATGATAACACATTGATACTTTTTGTATACAGATGCTTTAAGCCAATCAAATTAACTGTCCAAATGAAGATCAATTGATCATCTTAACTGAGAATGATTTCTGGTAATAAAAACCGTGAAGTGTGGAATAATATTTTAACACATGGAAGAAAAGTCGTATGTGTGTTTAAGTGGCTCAGCTGACTTGCATTAAGAACATTAGGACTTCAGAATGGAACTAAGTTTTTCCCAGGTGTGTGCAGAAGTCATCCCAATGTGGGAAGGAGAAAGAAGCCAACTCTAATAAGAATTGTTTCTTTAAACAGGAATACAGAATTATAAAACTTGTTAAAAAAAATCTAAATCTTTTCATTTACAAGCCTTGCTTAAATATTCCAAACTTGAAAATTATTTTGGAATTGACATAGTTATGCTATATTTTTGGAGGAAAAAATCTATACGGTCTTTAAAAATGTAATTTCAAGGTCTCATATCTTAAGGAGGGATACTCCCTGGAAACTTTCCCTATGAATGTTTGATCTGGAGTACTGTAATTACATCCCTAAGAAGTGCTGCTTGAACAAGACATGGCAGTGACTGGACAGGAAGGTAGTGAGGACGGAGCTAATGGCACCCAGCTGGAATGAGTAAAAGAAGATTTCCCGTTACAGATGACGATCTGAAGTGGAGATGACCGCCACGGAGGAAAGCGGCAGCCTGCCGCCTTACCTGGCTTCTGTATGACGGCGTTGCAAGCGTTGGCAATTTCTTCTCTCTTAGCTTCATCTGGATATTGATTCTCATTGAAGTAACTGCAGGGGCAACCAATTAAGACACAAAGTTTGTATTTTAAAAAATGTGCTCTCATTAGAACACTAGCCCACTGAAACATATACTCTTCTTTATGATGTAACATTAGCGTCTGGTCCGGGGTGTCCAGTGGAATTCTCTGTGAGGATGGAAATGGTCTGGCCTTTACTCTCCGAGAGGGGAGCCACTGCTCACAGGCGGCTGCCGAACAGCTGAAATGACGCTAATGTGACTGAGGAAGTGAATTTGTGATTTAATTTTAGCAAATTTAAATTTAAATCGCTAAATGTGACCAGTGGCTACTATATTAGTGCAGTCCTAGTTACTGCTTTGCTTCACTGAAAGATGTCCTTGATACAAAAGTTGCTTGTGATACACATATGGTTGGTTGAAATCATGGAGTTCTATTACTGAGACACTGGTAACAACAGGACTTTTTTGTGTGTGTCATATTTTGTAGCGGCAAAAATTCTAAATGACCAAATTGTGCATCAATGGGAGAATGGTAGAACAAACTATGGGACATCTATATTTATACATGGCTATTTAAAAATGATTAGGAAAAAAAGAAGTTAGAGCTCTGTCCATTGACCTGGAGGGATGTTTACAGCATTCCTAAGTCAGAAAAACAGTCTGCAGAATAATGTGCATGGAAAATGCCATTATGGAATTTGAAAAATTCCTATGTACACATAAATTTGCATGGACAAAAGCTGGAAGAGTAAACAACAGGCTGTAAAAATCAATTACTTCAATGTTGGGGAAGGGGATTAGTGGGAGGAGATGTAAATATTTTTGCTTTTTTTCCACATGTTAAAAAAAGCACATATTCTATGCAATAATAGTACTTACAAGAAATTAGGTTTACAGAATTCCTCCTTAGCATTATCAGACCTATGAGACTCTATGTGGGAACAGAACATTTATTAGGGCTACTTTTTCTGTCAACTATGATTTTAAGAAAAAGGATCTACATGTTATGATCAGGAAATGATCCCTTGTCAGGTCCTATACCCTCCTGTTTTGTCTTCAGGGGCTTCCCTTCCCTTAGCATGCAGCTTTTCCTTTCCCTAACCCTCTGGTCTGCAATGGTGGAAATGCCATTGTGTCAGGAATAAACAACTGGAGGCTGAAAAGCCTTCCTGTGAAACCCCAAACCCTGACTCCTG
>NW_022631004.1:15292069-15690952 GCF_010015895.1 Lontra canadensis | reverse complement strand
ACCCCCGTCTCCATGGAGCACATCCTTTGACAGAGCAGCTGCTGTCCCTGGGAAGCCTTTCTTTTGCTGAACTGTTAAGTCCTAGAACCAGATCATACCAGACCTGTCAACTACCATCCTCCACAGTGGCCTCCTGCTTGACTCCACGCTTTAAGCATCTCTTCCTACATGATTTTCTGTCATCTTTAGGGCTCTAGTGTTCATATTGAGCATTTTCCCAATGGACTGTCCCCACAACTGCTCCGCTTCCACATTCCTACTGCCCTTTACTCCACCTGTGCTGTTCACTTGGCAAAGACCTTCTGAATTAGTTTCACGAGCCTGCAATGCCGGCATCAACTGGAGGCTTGTTAGAAAGGTAGAACCACAGATCCCACCTCAAGACTGAATCAGAATCTGAATTTTACAAGATTTCCAGGTGATTTGAATGCACATTAATATTGGAGAAGGACTGGATTACCACATTTATTTAAAGTTCCACAAAGACAACAAAAGCAGATATTAAGTACCTAACATACATTTGCACTGTGGGTAAAGAGGATTAGATAGTTTCTGACTTCAAGTTTACAATCTACTGGAGAGACGCATACAAATCAACATGCTCGTGGTAAAATTCGTTAAGATGTCTGAAGACAGCACTGCTGGAGCACAGATGAAAGTGTGCTCAGTGTTGTTTGCAGGGTCCCAGAAGGATGTGACAGAGGAAGTGCCCTCTTGAGTTAGTCCTTGAAGACAGGCAGGAGTTTGCAAGGCAAAGAAGAGGAGGAAGAGCATTGCATGCAAGGGAACAGCATGTGCAAAAGCCAACGGTAGGATAGAAGCCTTGAGGATTCTGACCACAGAGAAGAGTGGTTGGAATATGGTGTTCACAGGAAGAAATGAGATACTAGCCTGGAAAAGCAGGATGGGGCCGGCTTGTGAAGAGCTTGCCTGTTCTTGTCAGTAGTAAAGACATCATGGTGAAACAGAGGTTTTCAAGCCCCATCGAGATAGGTGTACACCCATCTGTGTTTTAGAAAGATTACACATCTTCAAGACTCAACCTTCTAACTTCTACCTCCATTATCTTAATTCTGAAATGCCCCCAACTCAACTTTCTCCTTACTACTCCTCTTCTTCAGAATAATTTTTCCTTTACCTTCTTTATAATCTCGAATCCTTTTAAAACGCTTCCCCTCCAGGGGTGCCGGGGTGGCTCAGTGGGTTAAAGCCTCTGCCTTCGGCTCGGGTCAGGGTCTCAGGGTCCTGGGATCGAGCCCCAAGTTGGGCTCTCTGCTCAGCAGGGAGCCTGTTTCCCCCTCTCTCTCTATCTGACTCTCTGCCTACTTGTGAACTCTCTCCCTCTGTCAAATAAAAACAACAACAACAACAACAACAACAAAAAAAAAACAACTCCCCCTCCAACTTAAAAAACATCTGTTTATCTATTTTTCTGGCCTCACCTTTTATTTCTTAGCCTGAACTTCACGGCAAGCCAAATCAACAATATTCCTTAGGAGAAACTTATTTAGCTTCTCTGTCCTTCCACCATGCCTGTCCAGCCAATCTCCTACCCTGCAGAAAGCACCTTCCACATGTTCTCTTCCATCCTTCTCTCCAAGTGTTCCTGGACAAAGTCATAAAATAGGGCCAATTGGTTTCTTTATAAGTCTGTGGTTTTCAGCCTTAACCAGGTCCTCATTTCAGATGGGAACTTTTTTCTGTTTTTAATACTCCATCTTTCATGTCCCACTTACCTGAAGCCTTTTCATTCTTAGGTCCCAAGTGCTCAAACCCACCAGTCAGTCATTCTTTTTACAAATGACCTTGCCTCTTCTTTTACCAAGAGGGAGGTTATTTGGTTTAAGTTTGTGTGATGTTTTTAGCTTCTCGACCTCTCAACTTCTGAGTCATCGTTCACTTTTTCATCTCCTGGTGGAGGAAGATACACTCTCCTCTCCAAGGTCTACTACTCCACTTGTATCTCTGATTTCGTCCACCCTCCTTTGTTTTCTCAACTCTCTCCTGTCTTTCTTGCATGTCCCATCTTTTCCCTGTACCTATGCAATGATGCTATTTCACAGATTTTGTGACGTACATTTATTATTATAATCCCTAAAATCAAGATGTATCTTATAATTGGTGGTGTCTGAAAATTAATTGGCAGTGGTGTTTTTTTTTTTTTTTTTTTGTCCCCCATCACTGGTACATAAAATCAAGGTGTGTCTTATAATCAAGGCCTTTTTAGATCTGATAGAACATGGCTGTTGTTAAGACCTACAGGTCCTATGTCAGCAGCAGCTCTAGGGCCACTGTACCTCATTACAGCAACTCTTCTTCCAAATTACTGCAAAGCCAGTAACCGACACCCCATTCACCCCTTCTAATATCTGCTTAATAACCCTAGTGTACATCTCTAGTCATGGGCATTATCCTGTTAAAAATTTTTAGAAGTTTATTATAGAGGTGTTCAGAGTTCTCCTCTAAACTACCTTTGCTTCTTTTTCTGTGGCTACTACCATATATGCATGCTACAGTCTAGGAAAATGGAATAGCCTTGTAAACTCCTGGTATCTCTGTGCCTTTCTCCTGCCAGTATATCTGCTTCTTGCCTCCCTCCAACCTAAATTTTGTCTTTTAGGATATAGGTTGAGTATCAGCTCTTGGCCAAAGGTAAATATCAATCCCATGAATCTCACAGCACTCAATCTGTTCCTCTCTCACATTTTTTTTCACCTTGTATTATAGTTATCACTGTGTACATCTCTCCCCTACTATGCTGAAAGCCACCTCAGGTACAAGTCTGATTCATGCTTCCTTATATGCACCCCCACTGATGGCAGTGCTGACAAGTCAATAATGATGAACAGTGTCTACCAACCCAGTGTAGGGGTCTCCAAAAGAAATAATAAATACCACTGTACATGGACTGCTGAAAGTCAGGGATATAGAGTTCTTTTAAGAGGGTCTCAAAAGATACACACTAAAGAAATGCCTGTCTCTTGAGAGCAAGAATACTGGGGCTGGATGGAAGACAGGGAAGTACTGGTGATAACAGAGATCGGTTTTCACAGTCTGTTTTATGTATTTCTCTGTTGAGTTTCTGAAATGAATATAGGCTATTTTTATAAATTTTTAATAAAAACTTTCGGGAAACACTGAAACAATTAAACACTAGTTTAATGATTAATACTCCATAAACAATATATGTTTGTAAAGTGTATTTGGATCAGCTAGAAAATACTAGGATTGTGACTGCTATTCTAATGATTAGTAGGATAAAGTCACAATATTTGGGGAAGTTAAGTTAGAATTTGCAGTTATTCGCTGTATATATAACTTAATGAGTTAAAAAGTCCTAAAAATCATTTTTACTGTATATTTCTAAGATACAGTTATATAAAATATAGATGATCAGCCTAAAAATAAATGAGTATCTCCTTCCAAATCAAGGAATATAAGAATTCACTACACTTCTATATCTCTAAGCCTGACAATTAATCCTTTCTTCTCTGTTAGGACCTATTACTTTCATAATTAAGAAATGTAGGACTATTCAAAGCGTAAAATTTCAGTAAAATGCACTACTACAGCTGGAGGTGTGTATGCTGGACTACTGAGTCCACTTTCATCTTTTTGTTTCTGTAGTGATTCAATGTTTGAAAAACACAAATTCAAGGGAGACTGTATAATCTAAACTGATAAGATAATATACTTTAAGATACCCCATGGTAAACATTTAAGTTTAAGATGTAATAATTAAAAATATTCATTGCAAAGCTCTTAAAGCCTCCCCAGCCTAAGTGGGAACAGATACACAATACCAACATAAAGAGGAAGAGTTTTTAGGAAAGACAAAAGTAGGCCAGGAAATAAAATATTCAGCAAAAATGTTACATGAATATACTTGTGGAGTAGATATAAGTTCAAATATAAGCCCTGATCTTAAGAACATGTGGTTCAGCTGAGGAGGAATATATAAAAAAAGTTAAGCTGTAGAAGGAGTCAAAACAACAGTCAAAACAGTAACATAACAGACAAACCAGAATATACCAAGCTGCTAATTAAGAATATAAATGATAAGCTACATAAATTCAGAAGAGAGATATTTCCATAGATGAGGCTGATCTGGGAAAGCTCACTGAATTGGGCAGGATTCTGAGGGATGCACAGACTCCAGTACTGGAGAGGAAAGGGCAAAGTTAACAGTAAAGACAATGACACAAAGGCATAAAAACCTAAGATGTGCTTGAAAAACAAGGCAACTAGTAATGCAATCTGATTAGACTATCAGGGGTGTTATATATAGGGTGATCTTGGTTTGCCTGAGAGAGTGCTGTTATTTCGGGTTATTAACAAATTCACTTCCCCAAAATATCCCACTTTAGATAATAAACTATATAGTCACCCTGCAACCACATCATATTACTGACTAATCTGAATTAGTGTCAAAATCCCTTTTCATATGTGCTCTGTGAAAGAGAGCATGCTCAGAAAAAAAGGAAGCATCAAAGAAGCTGGTTAACTACAATTTCTACCTAGTTACTCACAAGCGGACCTATCTGAGCCCAAAGAATCTGCTTGGCATATAATAGACATTCAATAAGCAACTGTTTGATCAAGAGATGGTTGAATCAACAAATCAATAAATACATGAGGGAATAAATGATGGAAGAAGGAAAGAGAAGTGAAAACATAGAAAACAGTGGTTGCAGATAAGGCTTTTAGTGAAACCATGGGTATCTTTCAGGAGAAAGCCAGCTGAGATCTCACCACATTGTACACTATCTTCTCCAGGCACACTCGGAGGCTTTAGACTAAGATACAGCTGAATACAATTACATTAGCATAGTGTTTATTTCTGAGCTATTTATAACCAATAGACTATCAATGAAGTTGGGAAATAGGTCTAATGACTTTGATTTTGGAAATAATCATTTAGCCAATGAAAAAATGTTGATTAAGTTCTAATTTATACCAGGCAATTGGCTAAATGGTGACAAAGATGAATCAGACAAAGCTTCCCAGTGTCACTGGGGGATGTATGTATGAAATTAAATATATGATAAAATATCACAGAATGGACTGTATTAGTGGTATGAATATAGTATATGGGAGCAGAGAGGAACCAACATTTGTGCAGGATCTTGAAGAGAGAGCAGAGAGGGTGGGTAGAGGGAATTAATACCAAGTAGAGGAAGCAACATATACAAAGAAAGGGAGTTATGAAAGAGCTTAAAATGTTCTTGAGAATGGGAGGAGTTCAGTGTGACTGGAATATATTGTACATAAGATGGGGCAGTTGGGCACGAAACTAGAAAAAAAAATCCACAGGGTCCAGATTTTAAAAGGTATGACAGAATTTGCAGTTAACTTTTTATGCAACTGGGAATGAAGGTTTTTAAGTAGGGGTATTATATGATCAGACTTATTTATGTAGGAAAGTATCTCTGGTGTTACTAGAGGCAGAAGCCAGTTAGGCAGTGTGGCAATAGCTGAGGAGGGGTCTGTAGTAGGCTGAGGCACAGAAACAGAGAGGAAAGATAAAATTCAAGAGACATTTTTCTAATTCAAGACAGCTTCACCTCCTGGGTTTAGGTGCCTCTCTATCCCCATATAAAAAAAAAAAAAAAAAAAAAAGCCTTAGGAATAGTACACACTATTTATTATTCACCTTTAAGCATTTTAACTTTTAGATTATGTCAAAGAAATAGATATTTCTATTGTTACCAGGTGGACAAATTATAGGAGAACTTGGCTCTAAGACTAAAAGAGATCTGTTTCTAAACTGGAACTCTGGAGTTCAAAACATAGTTCTGTTCCATATAAGAATATTTTATAGCCCTAGACATTTTCCAAGACAAAAAAGGGAAAGAAATGTAAACAGAAATCTACAGGTAGTAATAAAAAAGTAATAAAATAAATCCTAAGGGCACTACACTTTTATAGACAAAGGACATTGTCAGCTGAGTAATCAGTGAATATCTTCACAGAGAGAAATCAAATGATCGTTTTGCCAGACAATGACAGCAAAGAATTAAAATGAAAAGTGGCAAAATAATTTACATGAGATGAGAAACCATAAGCTAGTAACAAAATGGAAATGTCCTTGAAGCACTTTCATTTCAATAACACTGAAGTCTATAAAAATTGCAGCCAGAAAATGCCTCCCTTTGTGTCTTGGTGAGCATATAGAAAAGATGAGGACTAACTCTTTAAGCAAGAGATAATGGCATGTAAATGAATTTTTTTTTTCCTTCTGTGCCTTTATGTGCACATCTCCTGAAGAGATATTTAAGCCTCACCATTTTAGTAATTCAAAATAAGGTTTCAGGACTGTCAGACATTGCCCACTATCTATAATCTAGTGTGCATTTCTTTATCACTAAGTAAAATTATGGGGCAGTACACAGGAAAGAGAATAACATGAAACTGGAGCACTTGGGAACCCAACTGTCCTGTCTCCTACTTGAGATCACGTATGCGTTAAATGATTTTTGGCAACCAAAAAAATTTAAATTTTCTTATTTTTGTTTTTAAACAACAGAGTGAAAGCTGAGATGAAAGAAATGGGAAAACCTCCAAGTGCAAAAACTATCTTGTTAATCCACGAAGGCCTAAGGAATAAGGAACCCCTTTAGTTCACATTCACATACAAACCAGTATAGTGATATTCTGTATTTTATCCAAAGATGTCAAAGTCCTTCTGACACTAATCAGACCTTAAAGTACCCCTGAGAAACAATCAGGGACCAGAGAAAAACAAGAGGAGTAGAGCTAGATATTAGCTATACATATGATTCTTCACTATTTAATGTAGATTTTAGGACAATGAGGGACCCTGAAAGATTATTCACTGATCAACATCCTCATTTAAGAAATGGAGACAGTGACAAGCCTATAGATGACAAGCTTCCCCAAAGTTAACAGATCTAGCTAGTTGATTCTCTTTCTACTACTGCTTGCTAAGGAAATTGCTGGGTGTAGTGAGTTGAATAGTATTACCCAAAAATTCATGTTGGCCCAGAACCTCAGAAAGTGATATTTGGAAACAGGGTCTTTGCAGATGTAATCATAAGAATCAAGATGAGGTCATACTGGGCCCTAAAACCAGTGTGAGTGTCCTTATCAAAGAGAGAAGAACACAGACACAGAGAAGATGAGTGTGGAAATGGACACAGATTTTGGGGACAATGCAAGTCAAGGAATGCCAAGGATTGCCAGTAACTGTCAGGAAGGAGGAGAAAGGCATGGAAGTGTTTCCCTCTGAGCCTCTAGGAGAAAACAACCCTGCTGGCACCTTGATTTCAGATTCTGGCCTCCAGAACTGTGAGAGAGTACACTTCTGTTGGTTTAAACCACCCAGTTTGTAGAAATTTGTTATGTCAGACCTAGGAGATGAATGCCGTGGAAACAGTCAGTACAAAAAGAACGGGATTGTCTTAAGGGCTAATGTGACTCAACTATCATGGTTTGACAGATGGTATTTCACTACAGAAATATACCTGGCAAGTAGACTGGAATAGCAGCTGTTTTTGTAAGCTGAACAAAGGTTTTCTCTTCTCTAGAAAGTCTGGTCAAATACTAAAAAATTCTTTAAAATAAAAAAAAATTATTTATTTATTTGACAGAAAGAACACAAGTAGGCAGAGAGGCAGACAGAGAGAGAGGTGGAAGCAGGCTCCCTGCTGAGCAGAGAGCTCAATGTGGGGCTTGATCCCAGGACCCCGGGACCATGACCCGAGCCAAAGGCAGAGGCTTTAACCCACTGACCCACCCAGGCACCCCAAATACTAAAAAATTCTAACTTCAATTCTTTTTCCTCTGTAGTCCAAGTTAGACAGCTATCCTGCTTCTGATGCTTAACACTAACCTTCAGTGGAACAGTTTTCATAATAAGGTCCCATTTCAAAGCTTTATTGAAAGTTTTTAGATCGGCCACTTCTTGATAACAAACAGGGCTAAGAGATTGCCGTATTCACCTTTATCTTCAGCAGTTAATGCAGTGTTGACATTTAAAAATCTTGGAACACTTAGTATAGATAACTACTTCTTTAACACAACCAAGAGTATTGATAATTTAAAAATCTGCTAAGAGATGTGTAATAAAACAAGTATTTTTAGTAAAATGTTAATGGTAGAATCTAGGTGGTAACTATAAAATTCTTTCAACTCTGCTGTACATCTGAAAATTTTCACAATAAAATATTAGGAAAACAGTGATAACATTAATAATAAAATGATAAAATGCAAGCAGCAACCTCATTAAATCAGAGACAAGGCAACAGAGCCCACAGCCTCAATATAATTTTTTCACTGGCTACAATTTAATGTTTATCTGAAAGTTCTAGTCAGTACAAAGACACAAAACAAAATTAAGAAACAAATTGGGAAGAAGGGCCACAAAATTATCATTGGCATATTATACTACATCAAGAAAGCCAAGGGAAAAATTGAAAATGCCTCAAAAATAATTAGATGGTTGGGTACTAAGTAGGAAAAAAATACTGAAACTTTCCCATGTATCAGTGATAACTGGTTTGATGTGATCTAAAAGAAAAAAGGCATCTATTTAAGAAAGCAAGAAAACTGAGAAAAATAAAAATAACTGATGAGAAAAATATAGAAGCCACATAAAAAACTAAAAAATTTCACTCACTTTGCTGAGAGGTACTAAAAAGATATAATAAGTGGAGAGGCGTATAACACATTGCTAGATAAGAATGAATAATATGACAATGTCATTTCTTCCAAAATGAATTTTTTAAGTTTAATGCACTTTAATCAAATTAAAACACACACATTTTTTTCTTCTCTCTTTTTTCTCCGTGGAGTGGTATGGAGTCAACAATATGATTTTAAAGTTCACCTTGAAAAAAAGATTGTAAATAGCTTAAGAAGATTTTGATAATAAATAGTAATGATGGGCCCTATCTTGTCAAGTATTGTGAAATTATAAAGTTATAATAATCAAAACTGTGGTTCAAGAACTGATGATGAGATGAATAGAACCAACAAATATAATAACTTTATAGCAAGAAAGAATCTTAAAGGAGAAAGGAAAAACTGACTATTTGGAAAATAAGGTCAAATTAGATCCTCAACTTATATAGACCCAATATATTAGGGTGAAATGTGAAAGTGAAATCATTAAAAAAAACAAAAAACAAAAAACTATAAGAAAACATCCAAACGAAGAAGCATAAACGATGGGAGGTAGCTACACAAGAATAAAGCAATGGATTTACCTATATTTAAATGAAAAATAAAACAAATTACAAATAAATACAAACATATAGCAGAAAATGTTAATGATCTCATTCTATAAAGAGTTAATACACAAGTCAGTAAGAAAACATGAATACACAACAGAAAAATGGCAAAAGGAAAAAATAAACACCAAGTATGAATAAACACGTAAAAATGTTTAGCCTCACTAGTAATCAGAGAAGTTTAAATGTAGACAAAATAAAACATTGCTTTTCACCTTTTAAGATAGGCAAAACAAAGATGATTACAATATGCATGGAAGACAGGCTCTGGTGATAGGAGCAGTATATGCTCAAGACCACTGTTGAGTGATGTGGACAAATTCAGCTTTTTAGAAGGAGGTAGTACATGGAGCACTGGGTGCGGTGCATAAACAATGAATTTTGGAATACTGAAAAAAAATTTTTTTAAAAAGGTGGTTCATGTCAGTACTATTTAGGAGAGCAGAACTGGGAAGATTTAAAGGTCTAACCAAGTAATAATAGTTAAATAAATTATCTGAAGAAGAAAGGAGCCATTAAAAATCAGATTTTCAAAGAGTACTTAATGACAGGAAATGGGGGGAAAAGCAGGTTACAAAACCATATATGCTTTATTGTAATCATGTTAAAAAATTATATCTAGATACATAGATAGAAACACTGTAAGTAAATATATTCATGTATTTCCAGTGTTAAGCTTATGAATGGAAATACTTTTTTTATAAACTGTGTTTTCTAAATAGTTTACAATGTTTAACTATTAATTTTCTAATAAAAATGTTCCTGAAAGTATGTTATGTGATATTACAAAAAACTTGTCATTAATTTTATAGCTACTTTTCAAAATACTTTCTCTCTTTCACCAATCATGCATCTATCTACAAACTAGCAACATAGCTAGTTATTAAGTCAGGACCTGAATTAGATACAGTTGCTAACCTAAATTTCCAGCTACAGGGGCCTGGGTAATAAATCATATATACATATATATATTTTTTTATGGATTTAATCATTAAAAATCATGTTTGCAAAGAGCATATGTATATTAAATACAAAACTACATATCTGGTATAACCGTCTTTGAAAAGATACATACATAACAGAAAAATGACCAAAAAGAAATACAGCAACAAAACATTAATGATTATCTCTAAATGGTGGTAAGTGGTATCTTAGTATTCTTCTTTATATTTCCTTACATTTCTCCATATTTTATATAAGCATTTGCTAATTTTTCAATCAAAAAAACATTATTTGAAAATAAACTTTGCTGTGTCAAAGCAAACTCACGCAAAGTTGCATAAAATTATTTTTAAATAATTTTCTTGTTTTATCTTAATACCTTTCAGAAACAAACAAATTTATATTTCGAATGTTTGTTTTGCAAATACACTATAGTACAACAAACAAAAGATGTTCCATACTGAAGTATATTTTATAAATAAGAGTTCATTTTGAATTCTACAGACTTAAAATAAGTAACAGCTCTCTCCAAATCAGCCCTGTGGACATTTCCTGTGACTATAAGGAAAAGCTAAAATATAAATGAGTTCTATTATAGAAGAAGCTATAAGTTTTCATGGCTTTGCAGCTTGTTAAATTTTCAGAATAGAAAAGCCTATGAAAAGAGAAGCCTTTAAAGCAGAAAAATTAGTATTAACCTATGAACAAATTAAAGAATTCAGATACAGTAAGTTGAATTTTGGACTCCTAATTCATAAATGCAATGGAATCTCATAACATAACTCCTTACCCATGGATTTAGATATTTGACAGAGTAGATCCTGACAAAGAATCAAAGTACTTTAAACTGGAAGGAAGTATTACCAAGTCACCCTCTTTATTTTGCAGATGAGGACATGAACTTTTGGATGAGGAGCCAGAGAAGAGACTTGACTTGTTCAAGGTCACATGACCTAGATCTCAGGTTTCCTGACTCAGTTCATTGGCTCAAAGTCCTCACAGGAATGGTCATCATTCTGTTAAGACTTGGTATTGTTTCAGACTTCCTTTAAGATGCAAATTTCTGTAGCAATGAATCATGTAAAACAAACTCTTGTAAACTTCACAAGTGCTCCTAGAAGCAAAGATGTGACAGCATCAGTAAGAAACCCAGGATAGTCCCAGGACCACAGCTATCTCTCACCTAAGGCCTCTTTCCTTCTGGCAATTGCTCTGGAGACAACCACAAGGCTGACCTACCTTTTTTCACCTGGGCAGAGGAAAATTAAATAAATTGTGGGACTTGTCTCTCAAAACACAACATCAGTACACATTTAAATTCTATATATGTAGTGTAGGTTAATCTAACACAGAAGAGTTGGTAGTACCTCCTCAGACACTAGCACACACACAAAAGATTTCCAAGACCTTGTATCAAGATGCTAAGATTCCTTTCTTTATTTGCTTAAAAAAGAAACATCCATATATGAGAGAATTACCGATACCATGTATGAAATGTGCCCAAACAAAATTTTTATCTCCCAAATGTTTTACTTACTTGCACCATGTAACCTGCAATTTAATGATAAACAGATACAAGGGTAATACTGAATTTAGGGGCTAAGTTTTTTAGCATACTCTATCCTATCAGTAGTCTTAGAGACAACATAGGCCCATTACTTGTCCAGTAACAGGCAGCCCTACATGAAGTCCTACCACGGTAGAAATTTAATGTGAGTTTTATTACTACACGACAATTGTAGAGCTAGTTTTCTTTCTACTATGGATTACCTTTTAGTCATAAGTCTTGCTATGAAGACCATGAAAAGAATGGAGACCATTTTCTAGAGTTGGCACACAAAAACAGTAAAATTGAAAAATTCTAACTACCTTAAAAACAATGGAGAAACGGCATTTCTCTTGAAACCTGTCTCTTCACTGCATACTACTGAATTCATTAAATGTTTGTTCAACCCTCCATTTTATTTTAATAAGGAAGAAAAAGGACATGCACTTGAAGGCAGTGTTTGGTTTTGCTGGTTCAAACCTAGTTTCCTAGTTTTCCTAGTTTCTAAATCAAACTACCAAATATGAGTGAAAATTATATGAAGTTCATACCAGTAGAAACTGTGGTACTTGGGAAAGTGACCTGCTTCTGCCAGATCACACACTCAAAGGCACGGAAGGCAGGGAAGTCAAGGTACTGAAGCTGGTGTGCCCCTTGCTGCATGAACTTCACTTCTGGAAGGGTAACAGCTCTAACCTCCTTTCCCTGTTTTGTCAGCTTCTGCTGGTCGGAAGTACGTTTACAAAAGAGACTTGTAAGGCGATCTGATGAAGTTTCTTACACCTGGTGTACAAGTTGTCCTAAGGCAGAAAGCCTTTAAATATAAAGCACTGATTATAAACTGATTACTTAAGAATTTGACACTATCGGAGCGCCTGGGTGGCTTACTGGGATTGAGGGCTCTCTGCTCAGCAGGGAGTCTGCTTTCCCTTCCTCTCTCTTTCTGCCTGCCTCTCTGCCTACTTGTGATCTCTGTCTGTGAAATAAATAAATAAAATCTTAAAAAAAAATTTGACACTACCGATCAAGAATATACTTATTTTTTTAAAGTAATCTATTCACCCAACATGGGGCTCAAACTCATGACCCTGAGACCAAGAGTAGCGCTCTTCTGACTGAGCCAGCTGGGCACCCCGATCAACAATTTACTATGAAGTGAAGATCAACAGAACAGGATTGATAAAATCAATCCATTCATTATCTCCTGCATGGTTTTGCTTATGATCAATACTGTCCTGCAAAATAATTATTTCTTGCTAAAAGGTATAGTCTGTATCTAAAATGAGAACTTATTCTCTTCCAGGGGGAAGTCTGAACAAATAGCAAACTAACCACAGACAACAGCATAGAGTCTTTATAGAGAATCAGAGGTAACAATAGTTGAGGATTATCCTCCTACCTCCCTAAAGAGGGAGAAACACAATACCTTGTATTTAGGAGTACTTACTTCTTCCTCTAAAACTTAATATTTACTTCCTGTGTCATAGGTTTGCTGCTGTTTTTATTGGGAGTCAATCAAACTACTCAGGATAAATGACTCTAATTGCCTATTAAAAAGCCACGTTAATTTTGGTAACACTTGACAAAGAACTTGTACATTAATGTCAGAGCTGAAAGGTTATCATACCAATTGTGTACAAGTTAAATTCTTTCATAGTAATACTACAGAGCAAAGCTGGGTGGGGTATAGTCATCTTCCAAGGAAGATGTTTTGGTGACAAATTACAGTTTTTATTCCTATAAAGAAGATAACTATAGGATGGTCTCAAAATGGTTAGGACTATACATTAGTCTGATCTTTTGACCTTTCGGTGAATGACATGTCAAAGTAGGAACCAATAAAATATAATATTTGGGTGAGGCATTATTATGATTGGGATTTCTATGGTAAACAGGTTTTTAAAGTATAAAGATGATTTTTAAATACTTTCTATTCCTGAAATTACACAGTCCATTCAGACTTCCTTAACCAAAAGGCAACTAAAACAGAAACAGTGTATTTACCCACCAAGTTCATATTCTACTATTCCAAGATCTTCAAACATCAAACACATATGTAAATGTTGATACATGCTGTGAATGTTTAGTCTATCCATAATGATTTCCTAATGCACTATTATAAGGGCCAGGACCACATCTGTTTTATTAATTACTGTATCTGTCAGTGTCTATTATAATAAGTAGAACCTCAATAACTATTTGTTGAGTTTAAAAAACAAAATGCTCACTAGTTTTCTGAAGATTTTTCTATTAGTCCATAAATTATGTCAATATTAGTGTTTATAATGTGATGCTTGTAATTCTGCTCCTGGAATGAGTCACATCTTCATTGGTGATTCATTACATACAACACCAGTATTTCCCAAACCATACTTCATTTCTTTGTAAACTGTGGCCACAGAACAGAATGAACATGAGGTCTTTGTCCTGTTTAATTGGTCAAGGAACTAGAGAAATGAGGGTCTGCTGTTTGTACAAAATGAAACTACTGGCAAGTCTACATGGGGATGGGGAGAATTTTTAATCTGCCTCAAAAACATTGTGATAATTTCTTCTGGCTATTTCTGTTTGACCAGAAAGGAACCAGGAAGCATAATTTGCCAATTTTAAAATGCATTTAAGGACAGTTCATCTTCTTACTGGCTATGAGAAATGGATTGGGATAACTTTACCTGTCAATAAGTGGGAAAGTTTTGGTGTTTTTTTCCTCAAATAGTCTAATGGATTGAAATGAGGTCATGTCCAGGCTCCTGCTGTCTTATATAAATGTTAAGAACTTCCTTTTATTTGCAGAGATACAGGAGGTGTAGTTCATTATGTTCTACCCGAGTCATTCCATAAGAAGTATGAAAGAGGTTGAACTCTTTTTAAATTCAACTCCCAGCATCCATTAATTCCCAAAATTTATAGTGTATTCTTGCAGCATTTTCCATCCTAGAACAGCAATGACATCAGAAAAGAGGGAAAGGAAAACCAGCTTGCCAGGAGTTGCAGTGATGGTAAGACAACCTAAGGGAGGACAGAGTACATATATATTAGGTCCTCTTCCTTATAGACCAGAACAAATATTCAGTTTCACAGGACTCATCTTTAGTCCCACTAAGTGTTTTTTGTTGGGGTTGGGGGAGTGACAATGATCAGGCTAAGGAAAAACATTATCAAGTCACTGGAAAGTCATTTTTCTGCTGTTTTTGAGTCATTTTGATTGGATCACTTTAAATCATCAAATTATTATTCATCACTGAATTGAACTGAATGCCTCACAACTTTAACAAAAGTAGGAAATATTGTATCATACTATTCCCTACTTTGAGCCCAATATGTCTCACAGGGGATACAGGGGGATAGCATTTTCTAATTAGGTTAAAGTTGTATAGTCTCCTTAAATATTCAGTCCAATCAAGTTCAAGCAACATTTATTGATGTTAGATTTTCATGCACAGCACTGAGCTAGCCTAGGAGCCAGCTAAATATAACCAAACCCTAGCTTGAGGGAGCACATAAAATTCATGACTGAAGTACCAGGTGAAATTTACTTATTGGACAGTGAAATTATTCATTCTGGTAAAGATATGGCCCAAATTTTCTTCTTTAACAGAAGTCAGTAGAAAAACTGGATTTTATAATTTTATGATAATCCACTTTTAGAATACAAGTCAGCAGGGGGAAAATGGGTCAAAAGACTTCTTTAAAAAAAAAAACCTGAATGGCTGGAATTTCAACATATTTCCTTGAACACACAGAAAAGGGAGTATGATTTAGGCTCTCTCTCTTTTTTTAATTTATTTATTTGACAGAGAGAGATCACAAGAAGGCAGAGACGCATGCAGAGAGAGAGGGAGGAGGAAGCAGTCTCCCTGCTGAGCAGAGAGCCCGATGCAGGGCTGATCCCAGGACCCTGAGATCATGACCTGAGCCAAAGGCAGAGGCTTAACCCACTGAGCCACCCAGGCGCCCTAGGCTCTTATTTTTAAAAAGGAAGGCTAAGAAGATATTTCAAAATAGTTTCAATTTTTTAAAATTCTTACAATGTTTCACAAACATTAGACACAAGGAACTAGAGTCACCCTGAAAATAATTTGAGTCCCTGACAGAAAAGTTCTACTGATGTTTTATATGTGGGAGGAAAATGGATTAAGAGATTTCTTCCCCCCCCCACAATTATTAGAACGATCATACTTCGGCATGAGTGCAAATACAACTGCATTGAGAGACAATTGTTGCAACTGTGGCAATTCAAGTCTTTTCCACAATCTGAACACAACCCGCTTCCAGCCTCATTTCCTGCCTGAGTGATCATACATTCCAGTTAGCTAATTTTTCATGCCTCTGTGCCTTTGCCAAGGATGCTTTTCTTCCTCTTCCTAAGCCATCCAAATCACACTTTTTTTTATAGGACCCTGCTTGACTGTTACCTCAGTGTTGCCACTCTCCTCTGTCCTACTGGACTTGGTACCTACCTCTTCCATGAGTTTATTTTTTGTTTTGTTTTGTTTTTGGGGGACCTGATTCCTGCCCCCCCCCCCCAGTAGACTGAGGCCTATTGGGCTAATATGTTTAAATATGCTTCAGCACTCACTGGTTATAGTGCTTGTCACACAGATGATGAGTAACTTTCTTTTAAGTAAAGAAATGCCAAATAGCCTTTTATTGGCTGAGGCTTAGGAATACAAAGAATAACTTCAGAAAATTTCATTTGAAGATACCCAAAATTCTTTTTGAAAGTTCCTACTTATTTAATATTTCTGTGCTGAGTGAGTATTTAGGAGTAGGAGGCATATATTAAACTCCTACATGTGTCCCCTGTACCATGCTTTGTACTTTACATGCACTGTCATTTAGTGTTAAATCATAGCACTCCTATAAGATAGGTGTGATTATTATAGTCATTTTATAACAAGGAATTGCCTGAGGATATATATATAGCTAGTGAGTAAGACAGCCAGGACTGGAACCCCAGTCTTTCTAACTCAAATCTGTGTTCTTAACCACTGTATTTATCAAAAACAAACACAAAGACAAAAAGTATAAAAACATACAACTATTCAACATTTGGGAGAAATCATTTATTGATAAGTTTTTTTTTTAATTTTTATTTATTTATTTGACAGAGAGAGATCACAAGTAGACAGAGAGGCAGGCAGAGAGAAGGGAGAAGCAGGCCCCCTGCCGAGAAGAGAGCCCGATGCGGGGCTCGATCCCAGGACCCTGAGATCATGACCTGAGCTGAAGGCAGAGGCTTAACCCACTGAGCCACCCAGGCGCCCCCATTTATTGATAAGTTTTATAACCTCTCCCAATCTTTATCTTTGTAAATATGACTTTTTTACATTATTGTTATAATGCAATTTTTCTTTCATTGCTCAACATTATTTTATTCACATTTTTGTTTGAATTTACATAGGCCACATCTGTCATTCTATCATGATACTCCACTTAATAGACTGATCATCACTGACTCAGCCACTTCCTAAAAAGCTTTCATGCATGCAGGTAAAGAAAAAGTTTTCTGAATTTCCTATCCAAACAAAATCACTATCTTGGTCAGACACATGCCTTCTTTGGTCCTAGATGTGAAGAAGATAATTCTCTTTAGTTAGTCCACTTAATTCAGAAGCAACATATCAAAGAAGAAAATTTGAAGGAAAGGAAGAAAATTTGAAGGAAGTTTTACTCTTAGAGATAGAACAGAAAATAGGAGAAGGAAATTTCTTCCAAGAGTGAGAACATTTTTTGTTTCCTTATTTTATAAGGAAGAAGGAAGTAATTCTCACTATCTAAACTCATAAAAGCTAGGTGAACAGTGATCTCTTCACATTTCGAAGTTGCAATACTCTTAAGGTATTTCATTACTTTAATATATGAACACAGAAATTGAGAGATCAGAATACCAATTAGTTGCCAAACAAGGTACTGAGATTGATTTTTTTTTAAAGATTTATTTATTTATTTGAGAGAGAGAAAGAAAGAGTATATGCACGAGCCAGGGGAGGGGAAGAGGGAGAGAGAGGATTTCAAGCAGACTCCCTCTGAGCATAGAGCCCCACGCTGGGCTCAATGCCCGAGATCATGACCTAAGCCGAAATCAGGAGTCCGATGTCCAACTGACTGGGCCACCCAGGTGCCACAAGATACTGAGATATATTATGTGGAGATATATAATATGGAGATAACTGATCTTCTGACAGAACTGAGTTACCATGGAAGTGATTTAGTTCTTTGAAATTAGTCTATTCAAGTTGTTACACTGAGCACCAATTATTTTCCAAAGATTTTATTCTAAGATGGGAGTATTTTCCTGTTAAAAGCCACTGGGTCTAAGAGAGAACAAAGTCTGCACACAAAACAAGAAATTAGAATCACAGAGCAATACAATTTGAGAACTTGAAAGATCCTTGAAAATTACAGAAGATTAACTCTCTGAAAAATATGATTACCAATTTGCTTTTTATTCTTATTTTTTTTTTTTTAGATTTTATTTATATTTTAGAAAGAGAGAGCCAGCATGGAGGGAGGAGCCGAGGAAGAGGGACAGGCAGACTCTGCACTGAGCATGGAGCCTGATGTGGGGCTCAATCCCATGACCCTGAGATCATGACCTGAGGTGAAATCAAGAGTCAGATGTTTAACTGACTGAGCCACCTACGTGCCCCGACCAATTTGTTTTTTAAATGAAATTAAATAGGAGTATACTTTTTAAAGTAAGTGTAGGAAATACTAAAGCATATATATCAGTTCACATTATAATCAACTAAGAAGCAACTAAGAACAAAGGCTTGATGGTAGAAGGTGTGCTTAAAAGAGAAGTGTAAAGGAGGGGAAAAAGGAAGACTTACAGGGCATGAGGGAAATAAGAAATGAATAAAGCAGCACAGACAAGAAGAAATTCAGTGAAAAGCAGTAAGAGGACTTTTGTCTTACTCATTTTTGCATTCTAATTCTTGGCATGCAGCTTAGCATAGAGCAGACATTCAATAAATGTTTATCAAAGAGGAAAGAAAGAAAGGGCTGAGGGCACCTGGCTGGCTCAGTCGGAAGAGCATGCAGTTCTTGATCTCGGGGTCATGAGTTTGAGCCCCATGATGGGGTAGGGATTACTTAAGTAAATAAATAAACTTTTAAAAAAAGAAAAAAGAAAGGGCTGAGAAGTTCAATGAATATACTTCTTAGAAATCATTAAATGGTTCACATGGCTATGGATTCAAAATGAGCAACTTAATCTCACTTCTTCTGTGAGTTTAGCTAAGTTCATTAACCTCTTAGTTAATTAACTACAGGTTTTTGGTCTAAAAAATAAACTAATTGAACTGGATGATTTTTTAGGGTCTCTTCCTTATTCTCTCCTGAAATAGTAACCAAATATAGGTAAATAAAATCAAAGGAAGGTTCTTAGCTTAAATGCTGCTTAACCTAAATCAGTGGTCAGCAGATACAATTTATATATTTTTGTACAACTAAGGCAAATTAGTCCCTTTATTGTTCATATGGTACAAGCAGTCATTCAAAAAAACTTCTAGATAGGTCTCAATCTGTCAGAAGAGCAGTGTTAGGAAAGTATTATAAGCATTTCTGCCCCAATTTTTTTTCTGGCTAGATGTATCTTACTGAAATGAGCAGTGTCTCTTACTCCACAAATTTCTGTTTAGTATTAATGATACCAAATAATACTGAGACACTGCATGAAGTAATACAGAAGGATACTTCCAAGAAAGACAAGAGTGATTATTTTTCCACTTTACAAAGTAACAGGATTCTGTTCAAGAGACAGAGTTTTTTGTTTATGTTTTGTTTTTTAGAGGGAAAAAAACATTACTAGGAGAACAAGCAGTTATTTCCCCATTCTTTTATGGTAAATAAGGTCTCACACTATACTATACGAACAACTATACTATGTAATGCAAAACAAGAAGAAAAGAACATTAAAAGAAAATATGGCTTCATGGAATGGGAGCTGAAGTGGAGAAGACTTCCTATGCAAAAAATTTTTAAATCACACAGTGATAATTAAAAGTAATAAAAGAATGATGGGATGCGGCACCATGAAATCAGGGTGGGTTAATATCATTTGGAGATTACTATAAAAGAACACAGAAGAAACAGATCTTCTAGAGCCACTTCAAGTGTGAACCTATAGGACTCTTCTATCTTTATTTTAATTACACACACACACAAAGTACATACTATGTATCATCATATCATCATAATTCAGCATAATTCAAAGTCAGAAGACTAGGAAAAGGAATGTTCCCTGCAGGTCAGGGTTTTGATGACTGGCAAAACACTAGCATGCTTGCACTGCAGTTGTCTGAGCCACACCCAGTCTGCTGTTAAATATAGAATTTAGTTTCTGGAACTATTGGTCTTTTTAACCTTCACAGTCCAAGTATTCACTGAAAAAATTAAAAGTAAAAAGGAGAAAGGAAAGAGACTGAAACCAAAGTCCAAATACTAATAAACTGTCCTGGGAAGAGTTCCAAAATGCAGTAAATACAAGAGAATTAAATTACAGAAGCCTCAAGCAACGTTCTAGAAACACACCTTACAAACTGATTTGTCTCTTCCATGCTGATTCTACCAGGATGTATAACACACTTATATAAAATGTATTTGTGTACTAGATCCATGTCTCTAATTCCGATTATATATCCAGGCTGTATAACATGTCAGGTTAACAGCAGTTACACCAAATCTGGAGCTATGATTTAATTTTGGTTTGTTAAAGTATTGTGGTTGTGATGCTATTTTTGCTCATGAAGAGGTACTTTTAGCCTAAGAAGCTATTTTTAGATGCTTAAATTTTGAGGGAAGAAGATACTCTCAAGCTAAAATTTTTAATACTGATTCTTTGTTGGGAGAATATTTGGGGTTTATTTTTAAAAGTTAATTTTGGAGACAAAACTTAAACAACAACCAAAAAGTGTTTTCCTCGTAATTTCAGAGGGCTCTGGGCTTTAGTAATGATTTTGTTTTATATATTTTTTATTGATATCTGTATTTTTAATTTATATTTATTTATTTATATCTCACTGAGGATGAAGGTGGAAAGAATTAAGAGGAGCAAAAAACATAGTATAGGAATACTGTTTCCATGAAAAAAATAAAACATACAATAGTTTTAATCATAAACACAGAGGTATTCATTTTGCCTCCACTTTCCTGTGCCTGGAATCTAGACACAGATTCATCATTCAGCTACACTGATGAAAATTAAAAGCAGTAAGTACTCTATATACAGAAATATGGCTCCAAAACTATTACTCTTAACTAATGTACACTATTGCTTCTACCTGTCACAGCTAGGTGCTCTTACATTTATTCTTGTATGTAAAGTCTTCTCCAAATTGTTGCTTCTCTTTCTACTGTACTTAATTGGGCTGAAAAACCTGTATAAGGTGTTCTTTTATATATCTTCCTTGAAACCAGAATAGATGCACAGGTAGCATTCCTTTGTGTCCTGGTCATATCCTAACACACCAGAGCCACATCTGTTTTCACAGCTAAAAGAATACCCTGCCCAAACTGCAGAAAGGGTAAAGGAAAGGAAAAAAGAAAAGAGTACATTAGAAGTCTTGCTCCTAGGCCACAAAGCCTCCAACACTTCTGACCATAAACTCGAAAGATGTTTCAAGTAAACTAGGTTCATCATCCCTCTAACTCCTATCATCCGGAAGTATCTCCTTCTCTGTCCCCAGTGCTTTGCCTCATACCTAGTGAGTACTTTGTTGAATGAAATGAACCAAAGGATGACTAGGCTTGCTGAATAAAAACCACATTTGAGTCTGACATTACATTATTTGTACATGCAGCTATTTCTGACATTATGATATAGATATTTTCTGCCCTTGGAATAGGTAAACTACTGGAGGTAAGCCTCCCTCAGGGCCAGCACAGAGCAGACGCTATATAAATAAATGACTGAATGAATAAATATTAGTCAATTATCTAATTCTATTTTAACCATTTAAATCTAGTCAGGTCCTCCTTAAACAACTGTAACAACAATCTTTCTGATTATGGAAAATTTCAAATCTATACTTGTTTGTGGACTCCTTTGAGCGCTTCCCTCTCCTCATTTAAACAGGAAGCACATCATCATGGGAATGAGGATGCGAGTTTGCAGAGAGAACAAAGTGTGAAATAATTCTTTAGAAGATTGGGAAAGACTGAACCAGGTGGGTTCAGTATACTATGATTGTCTGGCAGAATTAAAGAGCCACTTGAGGTTCATGGTCATGAATTTAAAATGAGATCAGTCTGCAGGGTTTTAAATTTTTCTCCAGCCATAGTTAGCTGCAAAAATGCAAAAACAGTATAAGCAAAAATGCAAGATAGATTTGGCCAGGATTCATTCATACCCGTGGCTTTAACTGCACCTGATGTAATGGTGTCTCCTAAGTCTCCATTTCTAAAGGCACTAAACTCTCCTGACATCTTGAAGTGAGTTCACAGTCAAAGCTCAAAGTAGAAAGAACTTTAATGGAAAAAGAATACTGGCTCACCACTGGTTATGAGGAAGGCGTTCTACTGTGTGCCTTACAATACAGTGATCTCATAAAACTCTTCTCATAATAGCATCTCCATTTTATAGAAAACTGAAATTCTTAACATTAAGATGAAGCTGGGACTAAATGGTAAGTCTATATGACTCTGAAGCCCATCCACTTCTTACTATATCATAATACTTAACTCTTCTTTTTAAAATATTGCAGTTGGGGTTAAGAGATGTTGAATGAGGGATGCCTGGGTGGCTCAGTGGGTTAAGCCTTTGCCTTCGGCTCAGGTCATGGTCTCAGGGTCCTGGGATCGAGCCCTGCATCGGGCTCTCTGCTCAGCAGGGAACCTGCTTCCCCCTTTCACTCTGCCTACTTGTGATCTCTCTCTCTGTCAAATAAATAAATAAAATCTTAAAAAAAAAAAAAAGAGATGTTGAATGATTTGTCCAAATTCAAACTATTTTCTAATGGTATAGATTCTGTCTTCCAGAGGAATGTTCTACAAACATCATCAGTATTAAGCTCTCTTTTACACTTTCTGCTTTGTCATCTCTATGTTCCATCTGTAACTAGGTTAGGCTGTTCTTTTCTTCGTATTTTTTCTGATATCTATTACTTTCTATCCATTTTGTTTCCCCTTTGCCTTGAAATTACAGCTGGGGCGCTCATCATCCATGCATAGAAACTCTAACAGCCTCCTGGCTGACCTCCACTTATCCCTCTTCCAATCCACTTACGTGTGGGCTAATCATGGCCACTTCCTTTCTCTGAGGCTCTTGTCTATAAACTGTAAATAATAAAAATATATACAGTACAAAATTTTGAAGGTCAATTGTCATACAGAATAATTATCAATAAGATCAATAATTATATACAAACTATAAAATCCTACTCAAATATAAGTTATTATTGCCTTAAGATATATGAGGGCAGATACTACAGTTTATAATTATTTTAAATTTATTTTCCCTTAGCTCTAGGCATCTGGAATATGTGCTCAAATATATATTTGATTGGTTGATTTCTTGCCTATCTTCCATATTCCCACTAATATTACCTAATGGACTAATCTGATCAGGTACAATCTCCTTTATGAAAAAGCCTGAACACCAAAGCTGTGGGATAATAAAGCACAGTACTTACTTAATTATAGCATGCACAGTATGACTAGGTCTTGTATAATCAAGTAGAGATGCTCTTAATGAAAAACCCATGAAGTTCTTCTGCCATGAAGAACTTCATGATAATCTAGAATATTCTTTCTCTGATTCTCTAATTAATGAACTTCTATCATCCATCAACATGCAGCCAGATTGTCATCATTTTGTTAAAGTCTTACTCCTTCTTCTGTTGTTTGCATCTCATGGACCCATACACTCAAGTACTCATCCTTATAACAGCATTTATTCCTCAGTTCTATAATTGCTTATACAATAGTGCTGCCCCCAAGTTTGTGAGGGACTCTATTTCAGGGTAACTTAAGAGTTGGTGAGGGAAAGTTCTTCTTTAGGGAGGAATTCAGCTAATTAATGCAGAAGAAATGAAAAAAATTGGAATACAACTGTTACAAAACCAAAAAGTGACTAGGAAAAAAATCATCAGTGGATGAAATAACAATGGTTTTCAATCCTGGCTGTACTTTAAAATCACTTGGGAACTTTTCAAATATACCTTTATCTATCTATATGTCCCAGTTGGTCAAGGGTAATGTCTCACTGATATTTTTAAAAGCTCCCAGGTGATCCTAATATGCAGCTAAAGTTAAGAATCACTGCCCTCAAACTATTCAGTAAATGGGGAACTTTCTAATAAGTGGATCAAGATGACAGCACTGAATCCCATGATTAATCTTACAGTTACTAAAAATGGGACAAGAGACATAATGTGCATCCTTATATGATGTACTGTGAAGAACAAAGTAGCAGTTATGTGCCAAAAGAGCTATATTAGAATCTAATGAGGACTCTAGCTCTAACTACCAATCTACAGAAAATATGAGGTCATGTTAAGAGACACATATGAGGATGTAACTGGCCAAACCTAAACTGTGGGAAATTCAATATGACAAATGCCTTAGCATTTTTTTTTAAGATTTTATTTATTTATGTGAGAGAGAGAATGAAAGAGAGAGAGAAAGCATGAGAGGGGAGACGGTCAGAGGGAGAAGCAGAGTCCCTGCTAAGCAGGGAGCGTGATGTAGTGGGACTCGATCCCAGGACTCCAGGATCATGACCTGAGCTGAAGGCAGTCGCTTAACCAACTGAGCCACCCAGGGCCCTGCCTTAGTGTCTTTAACAAATAAACAGCATTGGGGCGCCTGGGTGGCTCAGTGGGTTAAATAAACAGCATGAACAAAATGTGTGCATGTGTGTGAGGAACCGTTACAAACTAAGAGACTCAAAAGACACAGCCACCAAATGCAGTGTGTAAAAATACATTTGATAAACATGTGAATGAAAGAATGAATGAATGAGTAAATGAATGCTAATTAAAGAAAAAATCCAATCATTATAAATAATAAATTGTTAAATCATATACTCTGAAAAGCAGGGTGAGATGTGGGAAAAGATGCAGAAGTAAAATAATTATATGGGAACTAGTGAAATATTTATCTGTTTCTATCACTGTCATATAGGAAACTTTCTAAGATATTTCAGTGGACTTAATGTTTAGTTTTTAATTTATATTTCTCTTTGCCTTATGACTTTGAGTAAAAAGAAAAACAAAAGCAAATCATTATGGGGCAAACATAACCATTATTTTTTTGATTGGGGATGAGATACAGTTGTTCTGTATCAGAGCTGTCTAAAAAATTTTTCTACAATGAGAAATATTCCATATAAAATTTTCTGTGATAGAAATACTGTCTAAAACTATAATCAGCAGCCATATATGACTACTGGACACTTAAAATGTGGCTAGTGTGACTGAGGAACTGAATTTTAAATTTTATTTCAAGTAATTTAAATTTAAATAGATACTCATTGCCACCGTATCAGACAGTGCAGTTCTATTTGATTACAACTCTTCTCTCTACCTGCAATATTTGCTCTTTCCTTATACCTAAGTGACTCTTACCACATCCATATTATATTGACATATTATGAGACATGACATATTATAAGATGTCACACCATGGTGAACCTTTCCTTTCATACATATATTATTGTTGCAGTTTTACCTTGATTTGTGTGATTATTTGATTAATGTCTGTGTCTCCAACCTGATTGTAAACTCAAGACTGCAGGAACTATTTACGTTCACGATCGCATTGTAGAGTGACACCCATTTACTAAAGAAAATGCTTTTATTAGATAACACTGTGTAGTTGAGTTTTTATGATAATGAAGACTTTTCATTTCTCGTAATTCCATGAAGTTTGATCCAAGATTTAGATCCTTAACACAAATACTATATACATATATATATATATATATATATACACAAAAGTAGAGAAAACTGTACCATGAACTCCCAAATAAACATTACCAGGCTACAGAAACCATCAACTTATAGATACATTCTTTGTTTTATCCACACCCTTGCCTCTGCCTTTCCACTTTGTGTTACATTGAAGTAAATGCAAGATAACGTATCATTTCATATTATATTTTTCTAAAAGACAAGAACTCTAAATTTTTATAAATGTACCTTCACTTACATATAAGCAACCATTATCATAACTGAAACAAGAATCACCATTTATACAGTGTTCAAATTTCCTCAACTGGCTAATGTATTAAAAAAAACTTGAAGAAACTTAGTTATTATGTTCTTAGGGTCTCTCACATCATGAACTTTGTTGATCTGAATTACCCATAGTATCATTTAACAGAACTTTGTTCCATATCTCCTACACACCTGGAGGTGGACCTAGAGGCTTGATTTGATTCAGCTTCAATTTTGTTAGAAAAACACTCTATGTGGGTGGTGGTATTTACATCCTCCAAGAGGTACATAATGCCTGGTTGTCTGTCTTTGTTAACAGCTATTCATGATCACTGTCAGATCTATTATTTCATTAGGAGTTTACAAAATGATGACACTGTAATTATATTATTCCTTTTTCATTTATTAGTTGGGCATCCTTCATTAAAGAAAGCCTTTTTTGTTCATCAGTGATAAAGTTGATATGCAAAACACAAGTTAAAGGCTCAGTTCTTTCCTTTTACCACTTTGAAATTTAGTTGGTTCTCTAACATTCTTTAGGTGTGACCAATAATTTTTTTTAGTATCTTTATCACATATGGATTTTTAATATGTTTGCTGGGCTTCAATCTATTACCACTGGTATTACTACTAATGTTCAAATTATTTCCATCTTTGGATAAGGGGACCTCTTCAAGTTAGCTCCCGAGTCCTTCTGATATCACTCACCTATCTATAATGGCCTTCTTGCTTTAACAAGTTCTTGGTCTTATCATGTACATTTCGTGTCCCAAGTCTAGAATCAATCCAAGGAGTGTTATTGGTACCTATGACCACAGTCTGGGCCCCAGGCCTCCTCATTTAGGTTGATCGTTGTCTCTGGGCTTTTTGAGTAAGTAAAGATGGAAAGTACACTCCTTTTTTTTTTTTTTTCCCCAGGAGAACTACAACAAATTCACATTATTATTTCTAATTCACATTCAAGATTTTAGGATTTCCCACCAAAATTATGGCTGGCTTCTCAGCAGAAGTTGACAAGCTGATCCTAAAATTCATATGAAAGTACAAAGGATCCAGAATACCTGAAATAATCCTCAAAAAGAAGAAAGTGGAAAATTCTTATATCCAGATTTCAAAATTTACTATAGTAAAACAGTAATTATAACAGTGTGGTATATAGATCAATGGAACAGTAGAGAACTGAAGAGTCCCCTCAAATTTACAGCCAATTGATTTTTGACAAGGGTGCCAAGAGTAATCACTGGGAAAAGAAAAGTTCTTTCAACAGTACTGGGACAACTGGATATCCACATGCAAAAGAATGATGCAGGGTCCCTACCTCACATAATATGCAAAAATTATCTCTAATGGATCAAAGACCTAAATGTAAGAGTTAAAAGTATAAAATGCTTGGGAAAAAAACACAAATGTAAATCCTGTGCTTTGATTTAGGCACAACTTTCTTAAATAAGATAATAAAGGTACAAGAAGCAGATGAGAAAATAAACTGCACTTCATGAAAATTAAAAGCTTGTATGCTCCAAAGGTCATCACTGAGAATATGAAAAGACTACCCACAGAATGGGAGAAAATATTTGGAAACCATGTGTATCAGACTATGTTGTCTGCAAGAGACTCATTTTAGACAAAAAGATACCTCCAGTTTAAAAGTGAGGGGATGGAAAACCATTTATCACGCTAATGGACATCAAGAAAGTTGGGGTGGCAATCCAACTTTTAAAGACTACAATAAGAGAAAGACACTATATCACAATTAATGGTCTAACAAGAAGATCTAATAATTATAAATATTTATGCCCCTAACATGGGAGCAGACAATTATATAAACCAATTAACAACAAAATTAAATAAACACATGGATAATAATACAGTAATAGTAGGGGACTTTAATACCCCACTCACTACAATGGACAGATCATCTACACAGAAGAGCAACAAGGAAACAAGGGCTTCAAATGACACACTAGACCAGATGGACTTCACAGGTATATTCAGAGCATTTCTTCCTAAAGTAACAGAATACACATTCTTCTCAAGTGCACTTCGAAAATTCTCCAGAATAGATTACATACTGGGTCACAAATCAGGTCTCAAATGGAACCAAAAGACTGGAACCATTTCCTGCATATTTTTAGACCACAATGCTTTGAAACTTGAACTCAATCACAGGAGGAAATTTGGAAAGAACTCAAATACATGGCAGCTAAAGAATATCCTACTAAAGAATGAATGGGTCAACCAGGAAATCAAAGAAAAATTTAAAAAATTCATGGAAATGGGGGCACCTGGGTGGCTCAGTAGCTTGAGCATCTACCTTCAGCTCAGGTCGTGATCTCAGGGTCCTGGGATCGAACCCTGCATTGGGTTCCCTGCTCAGTGAGGAGCCTGCTTCTCCCTCTCCCTTTGTCTGCCACTCTCCCTGCTTGTGCTTTCTTTCTCTCTTTCTGTCAAATAAATATATAAATAAATCCGTTTATGGAAACGAATGAAAATGAAAACACAACTGTTCAAAACCTTTGGGACGTGGGAAGTATACAGCAATACAAGCCTTTCTTAAGAAACAGAAAGGGTCCCAAATATACAACCTAACTAACCTTATACCTAAAGGAGCTGGAGAAAAATGGCAAATAAAGCTAAACTCAGCAGGAGTAGAGAATTAATAATGATTAGAACAGAAATCAATGAAATCGAAATCAAAAGAACAGTACAAGGGATCAACAAAACTAGGAGCTGGTTCTTTGAAAGAATTAATAAAATTGGTAAATCCCTGGCCAGAATTATCAAAAAGAAAAGAAAAGGGCTCAAATAAATAAAATCATGAATGAAAGGAAAGATCAAAACCAAAAACGAAGAAATACAAACAATTATAAGAACACATCATGAGCAACTCTATGCCAACAAATTGGACAATCTGGAAGAAATGGATGCATTTCTAGAGGCATATCAACTACCAAAACTGAAACAGGAAGAAACAGAAAACCTGAACAGACCCATAACCAGCAAGGAAGTTGAAGTAGTAATCAAAAACCTCCCAAAAAATAAAGAGTCCAGGACTGGGTGACTTCCCAAGGGAAATTCCACCAAATACTAAAAGAACTAATACCTAGTAACTAAATCCTAGAGGAGAACACAGGTACCAACCTCTGTGACCTCAACTGCAGCAACTTCTTGCTAGACACATCTCCAAAGGCAAGGGAAACAAAGGCAAAACTGAACTATTGGGATTTCATCAAGGTAAGAAGTTTTTGCACAGCAAAGAAAACAGTCAACAAAACCAAAAGACGACAAACAGAATGGGAGAAGATATTTGCAAATGACATACCAGATAGAGAGGTAGTACCAAAAATCTATAAAGAATTTATCAAATTCAACAATCAAAGAACAAATAATCCAATCAAGAAATGGGCAGAAGATATGAACAGGCTTTTCTCCACAGAAGACATTCAAATGGCCAAGAGACACATGAAATTATGCTCTACATCACATGGCATCAAGGAAATGCAAATCACAACCACAATGAGATATCACTTCATCACAACGGTCAGAATGACTAAAATTAACAGGTCAGGAAATGACAGATACTGGTGAGGATACAGAGAAAGGGGAACCCTTTTACGCTGTTGGTTGGAATGCAAGGTGGTACAGTCCCTTGGAAAACAATATGGCAGTTCCTCAAAAAGTTGAAAATAGAGCTACCCTAAGACCCAGCAATGGCACTGGTAGGTATTTACCCCAAAGATAAAAATGTAGTGATCTGAAGGGGCACTTGCACCCCAACATTTATAGCAGCAATGTCCACAATAGCCCAGATGTCATCATAGATGAATGGATAAAGAAGACGTGGTCTATATAAATAATGGAATATTAGTCAGCCATCAAAAAATGAATTCTTGCCATTTGCAATGATGTGGATGGAACTAGAGGGTATTATGCTAAACAAAATAAGTCAATCAGAGGAAGACAATTATCATATGATCTCATTTATATGTGGAATTTAAGAAACAAAATAGAGGATCGTAAGAAAAGAGAGGAAAAAAATAAAACAAGATGAAATCAGAGAGGAAGACGAAGCCTAAGAGACTCCGAATCACAGGAAACAAATTGAGGGCTGCTGGAGGGGAGGAGGGGTAGGAGGATGGGGTAACCGGGTGATAGATATTAAGGAGGGCATGTGATGTGATGAGCACTGGGTGTTATGTAAGACCGATGAATCACTGACCTCTACCTCCAAAAGTAGTAATGCATTACATATTAATAACTGAATTTAATTTTTTAAAATATTTTATTTATTTATTTAACAGAGAGAGAGAGAGAGAGAGATCACAAGTAGGCAGAGAGGCAGGCAGAGAGAGCGGGGGAAGCAGGCTCCCTGCTGAGCAGAGAGCCTGATGTGGGGCTTGATCCCAGGACCCTGAGATCATGACCTGAGCCGAAGGCAGAGGCTTTACCCACTGAGCTCCCAGGTGCCCCCTGAACTTAAATTTTAAAAATTCAATAAATAAGTAAAATGTCAAGGTACAAAAAAAAGTATTTGAAACCATGTATCTTATAAGGAACATATCTAGAACATATAAAGAAAACTTACAACTGAATATAAAGACAACCCAATTTAAAAAATGAGCAAATGATATGAATAGACATTTCTCCAAAGATGAAACAGAAGTAGCCAATAAGCATATGAAAAGATATTGATCATCACTGGTTAGGGAAATGCAAATAACAACCACAATGAAAATCTACTTGTTCACATACTAGGAAGATTAGAACCAGTAAGACAGCAAAACAAATGCTGGTGAGAAACTGGAACCATCATACGGTGCTCGATGGAATGTAAAATGGTATATATGCTTTGGAAACTGTCTGGCAGTTTCTGAAAAGGTTGAACACAGTCACCATATGACCCAGCAATTCCACTTAGTACACAAATTTCACTGATTGCAGCATTACCAATAATAGATAAAAAGTAGAAACAACCCCACATGTCCAACAATTGATGACTGAATAAATTATGAGTGAATAAATGAATGAAATAATAATAAATAAATAATGAAACAAATAAATAAATGAAATGAATGAATAAAATATGGCATATCTATAGAACGGACTATTCTTTGGCAATGAAAAGAAATATAATACTGAAATGACCTACAACATGGATGAACCCTGATAACATTATACTAAGTGAAAGAAGTGAGTCACAAACAGCCAGGTTTGTTTGATTCCATTCATATGAAATGTCCAGACTGGCCAAATCTATATACAGGGAAAGCAGATTAGTGGTTATGTAGGGTTGGGGAGGATGGGGGAGAAAGGAGGGACTGCTACTGAATACAAGAGTTTTTGGGGGGTGAAGAGAATATTCTAAAAGTGATTGCGCTGACAGTTCATAATTCTAAGTACACTAAAAAGCACTGAGTAGTACATTAATTAGGTGAACTGTATCTCAATAAGGCTGTTATTAAAAAATACAAACAAGATAAATTTCTATATGCACACACATACACAAAAGATTGTAGTGATTTACTTAATTATTTTATGTTTATATGCTCTACACTGAAAAACTTGATTCCTAATAACACTATGATTGTCTTACCTATATCTCTATCTACACAAATAAAAATAGTACCTGAATAACATTATTAATATTACCAACATTAGTAAAAGCAAGGTAAGGTTTTTTGTAGTTCTTCTTATTCCTAAGCTGTATCCCACCAAGATGCATAGTCAAAATACTGTGTTATAAAGCTATTCAACACAGTTCATGAATGTTTAGGTCACACTTTTGTTTCCTTTTAGTTTTTTTTAGGGGTCACCTTCCCCCCCATTTCAAAGTAATTTTTTTTTTTTAAAGATTTTATTTATTTATTTATTTGACAGAGAGAGAGAGAGAGAGCACAAGTAGACAGAGAGGCAGGCAGAGAGAGGGGGAAGCAGGCTCACTGCCGAGCAGAGAACCCGATGCGGGGCTCGATCCCAGGACCCTGAGATCATGACCTGAGCCGAAGGCAGAGGCTTAACCCACTGAGCCACCCAGGTGCCCCCAAAGTAATTTTTTTTCTATAATTACATAAAATATCTATATGGTTACAATGTGAAAACATGGTATATTTAGATGAGTTGAGCTTCTGTTCTTGTCCCCTCCAATCTGTGTTTTTTTCTCTTCTATTGGTAACCATTTTATTTATTTTATGGTGTACTCCTTCATCTTAAAACAAATTATAAGCAAACACATAAATGATAGCCTACTATATACAACTGACACTGCTTTTTTTAACATTATATTCTGAAGATCACTGTACACAGAAAAGTATTCATTCTGATGGATATAAAAATGTGAAAAAGCCTTACAAAATATTTCATAGTGATAGTACAGAAGGACACAGTATGGTTTTCATTCTGTAGAAAGGAAAACTCATTCCCTTTGCTGCTGTGTAGCACTCTATTATTTGAGCCTGGGCATTCAATGTATAATTCACTGTAATTTATTCACCCAGTCCACTACTGATAGACACACAGTTGTACTCAATATTTTGATATTACTGCAAACAGGAATGCTATATTTACGCTTCTGTCAGTTTATCTCTGGGATAATTTTCTAGAAGTGAGAATGCTGAGTCAAAGGGCAAATCCATGGGTAACTGTCCCCAATACTATCAAATTCCTGTCCATGGAAGTTGTTACACTTTGCATTCCCATAAGCCGTGTATGAGAGTGCCCATTTCCCTACAGCTCAATCAATAAAAAAAATGTTATGGAACCTTTAGATTTTTGCCAATGTGATAGAAGAATAGTGTCTCAGTATAATTTTAATATGAGTTTCTCTTACTATGAGTTAAACTGAACATTCTTTTATATGTTTAAGAGGCATCTGCGTTTGTTTTTCTGCAGGTATCTAGTTTCTACAGAGTTGGTGGTCTTCTTTCTGTTTTAAAAGTTGTTTATACATCAGGGATAATAATATGCAGCAAATACTTTTTCCAATTTCTCTTTTTCTTTTTTATTTTTACCTTGTTTGTAGATATTTTTCTCCCCAAAGTTTTTCTTTTAATGTAAATAATCAAATTTATCAATCCTTTCCCATATTTTGGATTTTGAGTTCTAGTTAGGAAAAATTTTACCATTTCCAGGGGACCTGTATTTTCTTCTATTATTTTATACGGATTCACTTTTTTTGATTCATTCGAAATTTGTTTGGTGTATGGTATGAAGAATGAATAATTTTTGACTTATACGAATATATTTGAGTAAGCCTACGAGTTTGCTGGCTTTATAGTCTCTGCATGTGTATTTATCCACCAATTCAGTGTACTGAAAAACATCATGCATTGCCAGAGAATTTTATATTCCATGTTAGAAAATAAAAAGTTCCACTTTCACAGAATGAAACCATACCATGATCTACTGCTATTAAATACTCTGAGAGACTTTTGCATTTTTGCAACTACTGGAATAAACTACATACTTTCTTACTGGTTGAGCCATGTAAGATAAAATTAAACCAAAGATAACCAATTCCTGGATTAAAGGCATTTATTAATTAAAATGAAGGTTAAAAGGTGAAAATTAAGATTAAATGAGAGTTTTACACAGGGTAAGTGTTCATATCTTTTTTCTTTTTAAAGTGGGCTCCATGCCTAGCATGGAGCCCAATGTGGGGCGGGGCTTGAACTCAAAACCCTGAGATCAAGATTGGAGCCAAGATCAAGAGTCACTGGCAGCCTCAATATCTTTGTAACTGATATTTGATCAGTGTGATTCTGTGGGTAGTTTGGTTGCTTTGGAAATGAGGTTCAATTTTGAAAATGCATTAGGAATATCACCTTTCATTATTAATATTATCAATTTTAACATTAATCTGTTCTCATACGGACATTATGTGATAAATGTATATTGGTATCTTCATGAAAAAATTAAATGGTGGAATCAGTAGCAAAATCAGAACTTACAACCAAAGCTGTTTTGTACCCGGGTGGAAAATAGATAATGCTGCAAATAATTTAAGATTGATATTATTTAAATTCATTTCTGTTATATAGTAAGTTCTGAAGAAATTTTCTGAAACAATCACAGTTTCTAAAAGAGAAAAATAAAGCAGATTTTAAATGTCAGGGCTCTGGGACGAAAAAGTCTCATTCTTCTACTTTAACTGCTCAAGCATATAAGGATTCGTTATTCAATGAATGGCCTCTACTAGAATTTACAATAAAGAGACTAAGGAAGGCAACATATAATATCAATGAATAATCTACAGTCTCTTTAAGCAAACTTTTTAATTTTAACCGAATCACAAGAACAAAAACCCAGGCCTCAACTTTCACATTTTCAATCTCTGTCTACATCAGATAGTGATGTCTAATGAGCTGGGAGATAATCAGAAAAGAGGCAGAAAGAGAGATGGCAAAAGTCCCGGATGACATATGCTTCACCAGTGGCTATTGAAAAACTTCATTTTATAGATGAAGAAGTTACTGCTCAGAGTTTGTGACCTGGACAAAGCTGCATAGCTGGTTAAATGCCAAAGCCAAACCAGGGTTTCAGGTCTTTGACTCTGAGTCAAATGCTCTTTCCAGTTTGCCATTTGACAAGTCAGATTAGATAACTGGGGAAAAAAGTGAAACTGGTTCAATGTAAATATGTATTCTATGTTACCTTAGAAGTTAAACCCAGTTTTAAACATTCAATTCCATTCTTTTCTATTATTTAAATTATTGAGAAATCTCAATATGAAAATCCAATTGTTTTTACCCTCACCTAATATATTCTTTTTCTCTATATTTTATCTTTGGAAGTAAATACTTTTCTAACAGAAAACATTACCTTATTGAATATAAAACTCTTCATTGAAACAAAATTCCATACACATTACTTATAGGTAGGAGACTAAAAGGGTAATTCTACTACAGGATCACCCTAAATATACTGAGCATTTAATAATCATATTTAATTAATTTATACCATTTCAGATAGGAAAACTGAAGCTAAGGTCTAATTCCAGTCTAAAACATACTGAGTACTTACTATGGATCAGATACTGGTACTAGAGTCAAAAGATAAATTACCAAATCAAAGTAAAAACATGTATTTCGAACCTTTGGGACTAAGCTTATTTAAGTCACACTCCTGATTGAAAGAAGTAAAATCTCAGTAGACTCTTATATAAGTATTCAATATTTTTGATGAAAATAAGACTCTGAAGAGTGTTTCTAAAATACAATATAAAGATTTAAATAAAAAAATTCTTCTAAAGTTTCTGAAATTACTGAGAACACTATTATATTCACAGATGCTAAGTCCAGTTTTATGACTTCTCAATGGTAAGATCATCTTATTTCAATAATATACATTTATAATATTCCAAAATACATTTAGAGATAGAACCTAGATCCCAAATTACTTGTCTGGAATGAAAACTGTCCCAAATCTACCTAAGGTTTCTCTCTTTCCTAAGGTTGGGAGATTGCTCATGGGAAAGGACACATGTACCTTTCCATTACAGCCAGGCACTCCTTTCTCCAGGTAAATCGACTCCCTCGTCGTAGTCGGAAGGTGCCAGATGTGGCAGAGACTGGGGGAGGTGTTTGTCTCCACTCTGGGTCCTCTATTGGAATGGGGGCTGGTCTCATACTTAGTGTAGCCCCTGAAATAAACAAGACATTTTTAGCAAATATCTTGCAATTTACTAAAATCAATGACAAATATAATCATGATCTCAACAACAATAAATGTTTGTCCTTCCATTGGAAATTGCAAGCCAAATACATTTGATATTTACATAAAAAAAAAAAAAGTTCCCTGGGCCTCTCACAGTGCCTGCCCCATGCCAATGCAAACTGTTGCCTTGAAACCATTGCCTACTCTCTATGCCACAGGCTACGGGTACTGAAGCAGTTTGCAGTTTGGGGGAAAAATAATTTGACCCAAACAAAAATCCAAAGGGACAAAAACTTTTCCTTAAAAAGTTTATCATTAATTACTTTAAAATGTCTTTTTTTGGGGGGGGGGGTTGTCACTTGTCTTTTATCTTTGTTTATGTCATCTTTTGAAGCTAAGCCCAAAATCTATCTCTTCAGGGAAAAGGAGAAGTATGGTCTTTGGACCAATGACAACTTAATCAGAGTATCTTCTGAAAAATCTTTCTTGAAATTTCTATCTGACAGTTTTAACTCTTTTGAACAATATATACTATATGATCAGAACTTTTCATTACCATTCAAAGGACTCTTCTTATTAAGAAAATGGAGCCCTTAAAGAACGTATGCAGGTAGGAGATGAATTTAAAATAACCCTAATTGTTGTAAACTCTCAAAGAAAAAAAGTCAAATGTAGCATCAAAGACAGTAAGTAGTATTTGACATTATTTTAGTCTACTCGTTAACTAAAGTCAGATCTCCATAGGTCTACTATGTGTTAAAGCTATACTGTTTTCTGTTAACTCCTGAATGTAATAAAAGCAATGGGGGGAAATGTAATTAGGAATTTTTATTAATTTAGACTAGTCTTTTCTCAAACAATGAACTGCTAATGATACATGTATTCATTAGTTCACCATTTATCAACACGCCCCCCACCTTTTTTTGGCTTGCTCTAGGTTAGAAGCTAGGGGGAAAAACCCCCAAAAACAAAAAAAAAAAAAACCAAAAAACCAAAAAACCCAACATTGTCTCTGACCTCTGTAGACTTATTTCAAAGTATTTAAATATAACTTGGAATGTGTTCACAGACTTCAGTCCCTGGGTTTCCCACTGTTCCTTCATTCTGTATATTGTTAAAGTCATCTTCCCAAAGCATAATTATGATCATAGCATTCCACTGACCAAAAGCCTTGAAAAAGTTCCCACAGCCTATGGAATAAAATACAAACTCTTAGCATTGACCTAGAAAGACAGGTTAGAAATTGTTAGAATTATGTGGAATAATGCACATATTAATAAATATGTATTTATTTCTTCATAACAAGAATCATACCTTATTTATTGTACCTTGTAATTAATACCTTGGGTAGTATTTCTACCTTACTACATATAGATCTCTTTGTAGATCCTCCCTAATAGCTACATATTTATAATCTGTTATATAGAGGCCCAATATTTTAACAAATCCTGATCTTCCTCTCCAAACCTGTTGTCTTGCAGCCCTTTCCATCTGAGTAAATGGCATCTCTATTCTTCAAATTGCTTGACTCAAAATTCTCAGATTTATCTTTGACCTCTCTATTTCTCCTACATAACATATATCTAGACCATAGCAAACCCTGTTAATTTTATCTTCAAAGTACATCCAGAATCAGGTCCGTTTGTATTGCTTCACTTAGCTTTCGAATAAGCCAGCATCAACTCTGTAAAGCTTAACTTCCCGGAAAGGTTCCAAACATGGCCCTTCATAATAAGTCACACCTCCTGGTAAACATGCTCTTGAATTCTAACCTGGTCCTATGACATGTTTTGACAGCAGAAAATGGAAACAGTTTGAGGCTAGGTCATAAGACCCTTTGCAGCTTCTAACTAGATCTTCTGTAATGCTGGTTCTGGGGGAAACCAGTTGCCATATAAGAAGTATGACTAACCTGAGACTACAATACTATAAGGAAGCCCATGTTAGCCACATGGGGTGAAAGATGCCCAGCCAACCCCCAGGTGCCAAAGTTGAGGGGAAAAAAGCCATTCTGGGTATTCCGGTCACAGCAGAGACCATGTAGAAAGCTGTATAACCCAGCAGATGGAGAAATAAGGCCCTAGGCATACACTACCAATACAACCATGTGGTAGTTAGCCCCCAAGATGGTTCCAAAGGATCCCTGCCCCCTGGTATTCACCCTGTTGTGTAGTTTCTTCCCATACGATATACCAGGATTAGTGTGTGTGTGACCAATAACATATGGAAGAAGTGATGATATGTCACTTTTGCCATTAGATTACAGACTACACCATGGTGTCTGTTCTAGATCCTCTATCTCTTAGATCACTTGCTCAGGGGAAAAACAGCTGGCAAGTTGTAAGGACACTCAGGGAGTCCATGTGAGAGAACTCAAAATCCCTGGCAACAGGCAGGAAGGAAACTGGGGCCTGCCAACACTCAATGGTAGCGGTCAGTGGCAGACTGTCCAGAGGCTCACAGCTCGACTACAACCTTATGAGAACTCTGAGCAGAACCATCTTGGCTAAGCCACTCCTAGATTCGCCACCCACAGAAATTGTGAGATAATAAATGTTTGCTATTTTTAGCTGCTCAGTTGTAGGATAATGTGTTGTACAATCATATAAAACAAATATGAGATATAACCATCTCCAGTTGTTTATTTCCCCATTCCTCAACATACTGAGTACTATGAGTATTATTATTCACATTTATAAATTTGGCAGGCAAAATTTTCTTTTAATATAGAGATTTCACTATTGGTAAAATAGCATCTTTTGTTTACTGAACTTTATATATCTTTTCTTGTGAATTTGTATCTTTTGTCTTTTCTTTTGAGTTATTTATCTTACTGGTGTGTTGAAACAATACCAATTGCTAGTCACACAGATTGCAACTTTTTTTCCAGTTTGTCTTTTTATTTATAGTGTGCTTTCTGATCTTAAATTTTATGTAGGCACATTTGTCACCGTCTTGTTTTGTGGTCAATATGCTTTGTATCATTCAGAATATTTTTATAGTTTTCTTACTGTTTAAACCCTTAATAGATACATGATTTCCTATTGTATATGATGTAAGGTAAATATTTAACTTCTTAATTATTAACTTCTTCCTCAAATGGACAAGTATGTCATCACACAATGTTTTAGAGATTCATGGCTTAAATGTATGGCAGGCTATGGCCAGCTGCCATAGTTTAAATAAAGTTTTACCAGAACATAGCCATACTCACTCATTTACATGTTGAATTTATATCAAAGTTTTACATATACATTACATTTGCATCAAAGTTAACAAAGTTTAGGCATAAGGAGAAAATAGAGGGTTGGAGGATTTCAAAGGCTTTGTTTTGGTGCTTTTCTAAATGCAAGCAGGAATTTCAGCATAATAAGGGCTCTGGAATCTACCTAAGTTACATTATATAAAGTTTGCTCCTTAGTGATGATAAGAGGTCCTAAGCAGAGCCAAGCAGATATCATTGCTGAACAAGACAGAGGTAAAACCAGATTGGGTAAGGCAGTAGGTCCACTCATTCAAAGCCTGGCTTCTGGTAAAAGGATATTTTTAGGGCTTCAGTGGGTGAAGGAGAGGAAATAGGTGAGTAAATTATAATTAGTAGCTTACACTGTAACTATGGCATCTTTTCTTAGTTAAGGGATAAATAGGTATAAATAAAAGAATACAAAGAATCTTAATCATGGTAGTGGGGTTTATTGGTCATGTAACTATTCTTCTTTATAATATTCTGTATTATACAATTTTTCTACACAAAGGAAATTTAGGTGAAATAAATTACTTTAAAATACTTTAAAAGAAATCAAGGAAACTTATGCACAGATGGGTGGAAACTCAGTAATTTCAAACTCGTAAACATACTGAATTTGAAACATAATATTATCACATTACTTTTGAGGGTTTTTTTCCCCTTGCTCCTTTTTCTTTTTCAATGTAGCAGTATTTAAAAATAGCACAAGCAGCATTCTGGAAACACTCCAATAAACACAGATTTGTTCTAGAAACCTTAGTTAATCTTGCTCTAGTCAAAGCGATGGAGAGCAATGAATAATCCAAGAATGGGTTCAAAATTATAGACTCTGACAGAAAAATACAAAGATACTAGAATACAGAAACAATGTAACTTTAAACCCCTCTGAAATAAAATACGGGATTTCTGGATTGGCTATGAAGAACCCACTTTTTGTTTCTCCTTACAGGAATTTTCCTTCCAGAAACATTTTTTTCCCAATCTTGTATCTGGGCTCTCATTAAGAACAAAATTTTGCACATTAATCCAGCAACTCTAAACCCAAGAGGAAAAAAGTCTTTTCCTAATTTGCTGATAGATTTCTAATTTTGATAAATGTTCTCTTTGCATATATGATAATTTTCTTATCAGGTTTACTTCTGAGTGAGCCTTTGCCAGTCAACTAATAGAATATGACTACAAGCATGTCATTACTATCCCGTTCACAGAAATTAGCTTCTCCAAAAGTAATTTTTCATCATCCCCTATGTCACACACATGATTTCCCCGAGGTTCTGACACTTGTCAATAGTGAAGGGAGGAGGCATTACTTCTGATCTCCAAATTTACTTCATGTGTTTGCTGTATGAGCCTCCTGGCAAACTTTATTTGTTTAATTTAGAAATAGGCAGAATCAGTGCCATGAGCCAAGAGGAACTCAGCAAACCCTGTCTGCTATAGTAATGTTTAAATTAGACACGGGAAAAGATTGCTGAGCTTAATTTGATTAAATAAAGGGGTTTCTGATGTCAACCATGCTGAATTTAGTACCCATTTCTTTTAAAAAATGGGCGTTTTCTTGTAAATGTTTTCATAAGAAACAAGATAAAATGTATTTGATCAGTTTCCATCAGTCTATTTTATTCATACTCCTTGGCAGGCTTTGGGGTATGCTGGGAAATTCTAATGATGGGTCTGTTTATCAGAGAACTACAATGTATCTATTGGATTATTAGTAAAAATAACCTAAATACCACTCTATTATTTTTCTTGCTGAGTTCACTTAAAGAGAGACCAAAAAAAAAAAAAAAAAAAAATCCTGCATCCAAATGGATCCAGAGTGAAGAGGTTGAGAAACAGAAGAACTTCAATGACGATGTACAGAGAGAAATGCACTGAGCCCAAGAATAGAGAATGTAGAAACATTTTTTTTGTTTTCTAAATGCTTACATTTAGAGAAAAAAAAAAAGTACTTTTTCGTTTTGTGATTTTCCTTAATTTTGCATTTCCCCCCCAGAATATAGCAATGGGACGGTACCATTTACATTTATTCCGATGAGCAAGTAAAATTTGTGAAATAAAATCACTTCTTATCAATAAGGAGGTCTGGACCACGTGAACCTAGGTTCTTCAGTTTTTTTGTATCTTGAAAGCTGTTAACAAAGCAGATTAATTTCATTTCTGCCTCTCTCTCTCATTCCTTCCCTTCCTTCTTTCCCTTTTCCCTCCCTCTGTCCTTTTCATGAAACTTTATGTGTACCTTTTGAATACATAGTGGAAGTACAAAATTCATAAAGACACAAAAGGTTATACAGTTAACAATCTCCCTGCCATCCTGTATTCCCAGTCTCTCAAAGCTGCTACAGAGCCTTCCTTAGCTCCAAATACAGTCTGCTAGAGATGTTCTATGTTTACATGAGCATATACATGTATGTGTTCCTTCTATGTAAATGACAGTATACTGAATCTATTGTTTTGCACCTTACTTTATTCCCTTATGAATTTGATATTACTACATATAAATTCAATTCATATAAAACCCTCCTTTAAAAAAATAACTATATAGCCTCCATACTGTTCCATTGTACAGATGTATCATTTATTTAACTGGTTTGTGACTGAGGGACATTAGGCAGATTCTAATCACTTCTATACTGACCTGCAAGGAAGATTCTCATGTACTATAAGCACCTAATGACCAGATACTGTATAAGCTATTTTTAGGTGCTAACATAATTTTAGTTCATCAAGATGATCCAAACAGAAGAATAGTTTCAAAGTGTCCATGGAGAAGAAACAATACAATTCTTTAGCTAAAATCAAAGGTTATTTTATTTTATTTTTAAAAATTTTATTTATTTATTTGACAGAGAGCAAGAGAGGGAGAGAGAACATAAGCAGGTGGAAGACAGAGGGAGAGGGAGAGGCAGACTCCCTGCCAAGCAGGAGCCTGACATGGGGCTCAATCCCAGGACCTTGGGATCATGACTTGAGCCAAAGGCAGAGGCTCAACCAACTGAGCCACCCAGGCACCCCTCAAAGGTTGTTTTAAAGTCAACAAAGCCTCACTTAGAAAGAATTCTATCAAATTAGGTCTTAAAATAAAGGTAAAAATGCAAAGAAAAACTTCTAAACATTAAATTTTAGTCACTAATATCTGATTACTGTTGATGCTATGAAAACTACCAACTGACAATTACAAATTATCCTCTTCTCTTCAGCTAACTTTAAATTCTGTCCTATAGAACCCCTATGGACTTGGTTTTCAAATAAAAAACAGAAAGTCCTTTAAAAAAAGATAATCAGCAAAACAACTTCACTGAAAACCCAATGCATAAAGTTAGGGGAACTTATTCTCTTTTATTTATTTTTAAGTAAACTGTACACCCAACATGGGGCTTGAACTCACAACCCCAGATCAAGAGTCACATGCTCCACCAGCTGAGCCAGGCCAGGTATTCCTAGGGGTAACTTATTCTTAAAAGGAAGTACTATCTCCTTAAAGAAAGCAACTCCTCATCAACAGCTAGATGAATGCTGTTAGTCCTTTCCCATTTTCCTGTTTCAATGCCTTAGTTCCACCTTCCATCAGTTTCCTGATGATGGTTTAGCCTAACTCTGGTTCCAAGACAAACTGAAATAAAAAATAAGATCAAAAACAAATAATTTTTAATAAATATTTAATAATTTTTTAATGAAACAGCTTCAGAAGAACATTATATCACCCAGAGCTAAAAACTGGATTCTGATAGCAGTATTCTGCAGTTGGCAGTGCTATCAGATCAGTTGCAGGGGCCTAAGAGCTACACCTTAGTCCCCTTCTGCTTTCTGGTGAATTCATTTTCCTGGTATCCTAGTCCCTGCCTGGGATTGGAGCCCAGCCTTGAAATCCCAGGGGAATGGGAATTTAGCCTCACCAACTTGATTAGATTATATGTCAAGGCACTATTCTAAGTGCTAAATCTGAGAGACAAAAAATAATCCCTTCTCTTATGGAGGCTGATTACCTGACACAGTTGGCTAGTTTTTGTCCTTCAAATTCTTCACTGTTCTGCCTTATACATTTTGAACATCTTGGCAATCCCTTTGGTGCTCCCCGCCATGGCAATCAACTGCTGCAAAGTGACCAGATTTATGAAATCCCTAGGTACAGTTTCTTATTTACCTAGCCAACCCTTTGCTATCAGCTGCTCTATTAAGCGGACCAAGTGCCAAGGTTTTGTTACTCACCATCTGATTTGCTTTGCTGTGTGTGAGTCATGGGAGAAGTGATGTCTTTGGAAAGACTGCTTAGAGCTAAGTTTAAAGTGTTGCTTCAAGTATGATTTATCTTAAGATTGTCAAGTAATGGTAGCCACTAACCACATGTGGCCATTGAGGACCTGAAATTTGGTTGATCGGAAATGGTATGTGCTTCAAGTATAAAATACATACTAGATTTTAAAAATCAGTAGAAAATAAAAGAGGAAGGAAGGGAGGGAGGGAAAGAGAGGGGGGAGAACAGGGGTTGCCTGGGGGCTCAGTCGGTTAAGTGTCCAACTCTTGATCTCAGCTCAGGTCTTGATCTTAGGGTTGAGTTCAAGCCCCACATTGGGCTCCACGCTAGGTGTGGAGCCTACTTTAAAAAAAAGAGAAAGAAAGAGGTCTCAATAATTTTTCAAAGTACTGATTAAATGTTGAAGCGTTAATACAGATTTGCTAAATAAAATATATTAAAATTAATTTTAGCTCTCTCTTAATTTTTTAAATGTGGCTATTAGATAATTTTTAAATTATGTGTCATTTGCATTGTATTTCCACTGAATTGTGCTGCTTTAGAACATTTAGCTAATGGTATCAACAAAAGAGTCATTATTTTGAGAGATGTGCTTACATATCTAGCTATCATTAGAAGAATACCTAAAAATGGAAGTTATTTGCAGAAAAACTGCTAGCTAATAAATGCTAAAGGAATGCTAAATAAGATCATCATCATTTTGCAATCTCCAATGGGATAACTCATTTAGGTAAGCATCATCAATGGGTGCTAAGACCACTGACAAAAGGTTGCTGTAGAAGAGGATATCCAGGGGCAAAATGATACCCTACAGATTATTACAAACTGCAAAGACAAGACCTGGTGGTCATTACTTTAACAAATGATCAAACTTAGCATATGATAGTGCTATAACCTGACACTACATGCCTCTTTTGATATATGAGGTAAATGTTACCGACAATGCATGTTGCCCCAATGTTTTACTGTGAAAATTTTCAAACATATATACAGCAACAATTAAAGAATTTTATGATGAAAATCTATACTCAAATCATGCAATATTTTACTCACTTACTTTATCACATTATTTATCCATCTCCTTATCCATTTTATTTTGATGCATTCCAAAGTACATTGGAGACCTCATTACATGCCCTCTCTAAATAATCTATGAAGTGTTCTTGCCAAAAATGGTTAACTTGAATCTACTCTAAACCTAACTTCCAGATTACAGGAAACACAGGGGCTATAGAGGAGAAAGTTAACTGACACTAAGAGGAAACAGAAAAATCCAGAATATGGGACATCTGTAACATTAGATGATTTAAAAAGTATATGTTATTAAAAAAAAAAGTTTGAGTGACTAGATTTAAGAGTTTAAAAAGACATATAACAACAAATTCCAATCTGTCCACCTAAATCAGATACTATTTAATAAAAAAAATTCTTGTAACAATTAAAGAAATATGAATATAAACTAGATGTTAGATGATATTATGGAATTAGTATTAGTTTTCTTAGATGTGGCCATGATCTGTGGTTATGCAGGTGATTTCCCTTTTTTTTCAGGAGATGAATGTTTACATGCATATACATATATACATAGATTTTAAATTTATTCATTTATTTATTTTCTAGAGATAAGGTAAATATAGCAAAATGTTAACAATTATTGTATCTAAGAAGAGAATAAACATGTTCACTGTGCTGGTCTTTCAACCCTTCTATACATCTGAAACACTTCAAAACAGAAACTGGGGGGCAGGACAGATTAAAAAAAAAAAACTTGTTGTAGAGAGGCTGATATGGTCTTTTCTGTTTTGTTCTGCCTGGGCCTTTCAGATTAGGAATGTGATCTTTAAAAAAAAAAAAATCTTACCCCCCGCCCCAACACACACACGTTTCTCTAAAATTATTTTCACTTCAGAGTCAATGCTATATGCAATAGTCCAACTGCTGATTTAATCTAAAATAAGCAAAGGCTTTAATGCTATAGTGTTACAGAAGACAGTTCTCCAATCATAAGGCTAAACTTGAGATCAGGCTCATCGCCACCAGTCTGTGCAATGTATAGATTAAGGACAGGCTGCCACACACCTTCAGACTTTATATACCACTTGTTAAAAGTATCCTACAATAGATCTTGCCTATCTGGCAACTTCAGACATAAAGGTTTTATGATTTCATTTCCTTCAGATTTCCTTGAGATTTCATTCTACTTTCCAACTTACTGCTGCTTCCTAAGTTATCAGAACAGCTTCACCCTAATGTCCAAAGACATGCTCATCACCCAGGTAATTAGAAATAGAAAATCAGGAGCACCTGGGTAGCTCAGTGGGTTAAGCCTCTGCCTTCGGCTCAGGTTGTGATCTCAGGGTCCTTGGATGGAGCCCCACATCAGGCTCTCTGCTCAGCAGGGAGCCTGCTTCCCCCCTTCTCTGCTGCCTCTCTGCCTACTTGTGATCTCTGTCTGTCAAATAAATAAATAAATAATCTTAAAAAAAAAAAAGAAATAGAAAATCATTAGCAGAGGTCACTGGACACAGTATAGCAGTAATTAAATAAAAGTATTGAATTTATATTACTAAAATAACATTTACAAAAAACAAAACAAAAACAAAACAAAATCAAAATACCCCACTCAGATGTGGAATCTTATGTGTGTACATACAGTTGGAAAAAAGAAAACAGCCACTGATAATCACGACCTGTCTTTCAAGCTATCGTTAGAAAGAGCATATAACCTGCCAACAAAGAGGTGCTTTGCAGGAAGGGGGAAAATGACTAGATAGTATTAGACATGAAACTAAAAAATGGTATAATCAGGGCTTAGGTTTTACAGTTAATGCTCTTTGGGTGAGATTGGGCACATTCAAGGTGGTATGGCCATAGACAAGGGTACTCTTTGCAAAAAAAAAGAACAACAATAAAGTATAAAAGCACCTTAGTGAAGATCAGTCAGCACACAGATTTAATAAAGTAATTAATTACATCTGTCCTGTTTCAGATGCAATAAAATAAGGAAATGATATTTACCAGGGTTTGTCTTCTCAAGTTGGTACCATCGGTAAAATGCTCTTTTCTTCTGTTCACTCAGGTCTGACCCCTGCTGCAACAGCCAGTGAGAGATCCGGCTCTGACTGATACCTGTGGAGAAAGAGAAACAGCTATTGCAAGTACTTAAAGTCCAGGGAAGCTGCGAGTTCTGTTGGTTCTAGGTTACTGGGTCCTTTATTCTCTGTGTTAATCTGTAATGAAGCAACTTGAACAAACTCTCTAATATTAGATTTCTTTGTAAAGGCTGACTGCACTGGCTGGAATATACTCAAATGATCCACCAGAGGTCAAAGCATTTTATTAACCAAGACGTGAAAGTGGTCTCTAAAACTAATCCATAAGCCAGGTTCATGTGAGATAAATGAAGAGATTCCTAATTAATAGCTGTAGGTCGGAAGCTGACTACATTTGTACTCTGACCACCACACCCCGCTGCAGCCCAATCCTGGTTGAGAATGTTAGAATATAAGAACTTTTACCAGATACTGAGAAGGAAGAAAAAAAAATCAAGCCAGCAAGTTTTGCTATTCATTATCAACACTGAGAAAAAAGATTTAGGGCCTAAGAAAGGAGAGATTATTGAAAACAGTCTCTTCAATAAGGTTTCCGGCTTATTTGTTAATTCATATAGGCATTTCCAGACTCTTTACTATTACTACATATAACAAAGAATTGGAAGAATTTTAGGTTATGTTGCAATATGACCTCTTAAGAAACCTCAAGAAGTAAAGACATCTTTCTAAGACACAGACTTATTAAAAAAAAAACAAAACTGAACAGAATATAAAGCAGTGGTTTTCAGTTACCTCTAAGAAGTTCTTGACAGCAATTAATTAGAAATGTGGAAAAACCTCCACATGTGAAAGTAAGAAGGCATGACTAAAACTTACTAGTATGAGAATCACATGCTTCTTCTGGTCATTATAGCGATTTCAAAAATGAATAATTCAACATGCAACTCGCAAAAGCAAAGAATAATAGGAAAGATGAAACTGTCTTATACGCCCATAAGTCACTTTCCAAAAGACTATTCAGCTATCACAGAGGGTTAACAGTATCTAAATTCTCCCAAGGAGTTACTTATAGTAACTGGATGGTACTGAATGCCATGTGTGCCAACACCTGTTTAAAGCTTTAATGCACAACAGGAAGAATAGTTATCAGGAAGAAACACACCTCCTAACATGAGAAGAAGCAGGAGGTCTGGTGATCACATTTAACTCATTAGAAGCAAGCCCCCAGAGTTTCATACTTTGAAAACCTATGTTTCAAGAAAATGGGAGGAAACTGGGGAGAGATTTGTTAAAAGAGAGGTTGGGGTTTGAATCATGTTTCTCTGATTGGAAATGCCTTTCACTTTGAAAGGGTAAAAGTCAAACAGTTTTCCAAAACCTAAGTGATTACATTCTCAAGTAATTCACACAGTAGTTTTCCAGTGGACTGAGGATCTATGTGATGCAGGTGCTGGCAGCAAGCACTGTATGCTTGTTCTAAGAGAATACAAATTATTCTGGATAATTAAACTGGCTGTTTAGCAATGCTTTCACCAAAAGTCTAGTTTCAGACATTATACTACTTTGTATATTACCTTTAAACAAGAGTGGAAAAAAAAAAAAAAAAAACCAACCCAACCATTTACCACCATAAAATCAAAATTGGTTTTCATGTCATAAAATGAAACTATTTTATATGGATTCTTCATATTGGTACTACACTATTCATAAAGAGGAAATTCAAGAAAAATCTGTTAAGAAAAAAAAAAAGGATACACAGATATTCTGAAACTTTAGTACTGAATCTTCTGCACAGAGATCACAGAGCCCACTAAATATTGGAGCTGTCCAGGTTCTGGCTGTGCTGTAGTGGAGGAATAGGAAAAAGCCCATCAAAAGGAGATTAAATTATGGACTACTCACATAATAAAATACTGGGCAGACTTTTAAAATGTTCTTAAACAGCCAAAAACCCAAAACTAACACAAAAACAAACCAACCAAACAAAAAGCCATCAATATCAAGCGTTGGCAAGGGCATAGAGTATATGGAACTCACACTTCTGAGAGAAGGGTAAGATGTCAAGGCCACTATGAGAAACAACTGAGCAGTATCTACTAAAGGGAACATATGGATACCGTATGGTCTAGCAATTTCTTTCCTTTATATACAGCACAGAAATCTGTACATACTCAAAAGAAATGTGGGGCAAAAGGCATGTACAACTTGTACACATACAGATCTACAGAAGCATTATTCATAATAATCCCTAATCTGAAACAAGTCAAACACAAATCAACAGAATACATAAAAATCATGATTTATGCATTCTACTAAAGACTACCATACCACTGATATATGGAACCACATTAATAAATCTCACAAGAATAATATAGGCCCCCCAAAAAGACACATACATAAAAAAGCCATACACGATTATATGATTCAATTTATATACAGTTAAAAAAACAGACACAGCTTATCTATATGAGTAGTTACCTATGGATAGGAGGAAGGTTAACTAACTGGGAGGCAGTTGAAGAAATGAAGTGATCAGCATGATTTCTGATTTTTTTTTAAAGATTATATTTATTTGAGAGAGAGGGAGCACACGTGAGTGCATGAGCAGGGGGAAGAGCAGAGGGAGAGGGAAAAGCAGACTCTCCGCTGAGCAGGGAGTCCTGAAGGATGTGGGGCTCCATTCCAGGACCCCAGGATCATGACCTGAGCCAAAGGCAGATGCCCATCCTACTGAGCCACCCAGACGCCCTGGCATCATTACTGATCTTGATCTAGATGAGTGTTATACATGTGTCTGCACTTTGTCATTAAACTTGGGACACTTTTCTCTGTATATATTTCAATTTTTAAAAAAAGTTTCCTGCCAAAGTTTTCAAAATTCTATGCAGTGTGTAAAAAATAAATTGGTATGTGTCAATATGGAAAGATGGCCATGATAGCAATGAAAAAGTATATAGTTTTATGAATATATTTTCACATAATCTACATCCTGTTTTGTATAGTAAGTAACAAAAACTTATACATAGCCAAAGACACACAATAGGAATTTAGAGTGGCTGACTCTTCCTATATTGCATACCTTTATATTATTTTCTTAATCTTCCTACAAATAAGTATTTATTTTTAACCTTTTCCTATAATCACTACATGCTTTATTGGTTGTTTTAAAAACACTGTAATGAAGTTAAACAACAGACATGTGCAAAAAGAAGTTAATGTCTTCTTTCATTAATTCTCCTGAGGTAAGCAATGTTAACTGTTAACATATGTTGTTCCACAATTTTCTCCATGCATAATTATTAATAAAACAAAAGAAAGTAACAAAGAATTCTTCCCCATCCAATCTTTTGTGTGAAGAGGAAATAAAGGAAGTCTTCCCTGTATATTTAATAACAGTTTTCATATAATAAATACAGAAAATGAAATAATAACTTTTTTTCCAGAAGAGGCACTATAAAAACTAAATATGTACAATAATACATTTTGAAAAAAAAATACAGTTTGCAGTGATTTTTCTTAATTAGCAGCTTGCTGATAAGTAAGTTTCCTTTAACACTCATCCTTCTGTGCCTGGTCCAAGCCTTTGGAACTTTAGTTGATCTAGGTGTAAAAAGGCCCTGCTGCTTTTCTTTTCCTCCCTCCCACTGCTGAAAAAAAAAATGTCATTCCCCACATGTTTTAGCTCCTCAAAACCTCTTCTCCACCTTTCACAGGGCAGAAGAAAAGAAAAATTCACATATAATTTTCATAACTCTCTTACACTGAGATACTAAAACTAACACCCCATTAATTTCTTTCCACTAAGAAACTGATTGGTCACATTGAATTCAGAGGATGAAAAATGCCAGTCTCATTCACATTCTTTTCTGAGTTTAGCTTCATCATGCTCCTTCCCGTTCCTCAAATGCCATGCTCCCTCCCACTAGAGGGCTCTCTACCACAACCCAATCTGGTCAAAAACTCTGATGCAACAAATTCCAATGTTTCCTCTTCCTTCCCCTTCCTGGGCAATGCAAATGACCAATCACATCATCTTCATCCTTGAAAAATGTTAGATACAACTATCCAATGCAACTTTTTAGTCAGCTTCATGGACTGTTTGCTAGCTCCTTACATGCTAGTGTCCTCAGGGTTCCACCTCTAAGAATCTTCTCTCCTATACGCTCTTCCTTTGGTCATCACAACTACCAATCATGATTTTAAAATTCTAAATGCCAATGACTTCCAGAGCACCAGACTGTTCTTTCAAACCATCTGCTAGATAGCTTCATGAGATTTTCCCACAGGTCTTCAGTATCGTTAACTTAACTCATATCTTCCTTTAAATCTGCTCTTCTTCCTGTGTCCCCCATCTCAATTCTACCTTCCACTCTACTCTCTCCTCAAATTCTCACATGATTACCATTATCTAACCACTTCTTAAGATTCTCTTTATGTTTTCTCCAACCTTCATTCTTGCGGTTCAGAATCTCAGCCTCGTTTGCCTGGACAATTGAAATAACTGATAAAAGAATAAGCCATCTAAGATCCACAAAGACAAAAACCTCAAGATCAGATCCTTCTTAATTACAAGGTCATTTCACAGTTGAAAACATGAAATGTGATTCTTCAGTCACTTTCTACTTGAGAACTGCAGTTATCTCAGGGCAACCAGAGTTATATCTCCAAATTTAAAACAGATTCTCCATAAAAAGTATTCATAAACGTGGGGATAAAAATCCATCCTCCATCCCAACTTTTCTATTTCTTATCCTAGAGGTTTATTTGGATGTGAATCCTTCTAGATTCTTTCCTGTGCACTTAAGACATAAACATGTACACATATTTACATTTAAGTTTTTTTAAGCACGCATTTGTAGTTATTCGATCTGTAAGCAATATTTCTCACATAAATGGAATTTTCTCATGTAGTAATTTAATGAATCTTCATCATTCTAATGGTTACATGGTATTCCACACCAAAATCCACTTACATATTTACCTATTATTAAACATTTCAGTTGTTGCTAATGGTTTACCATTATAAATGATGATACAATAAATACTCCATGCATATCTTCATGCATATGTACAGATGTTTTAGGATTTCTAAGAATGGAATTGATTCACAGCGTATGAGCAATTAAGTTTATGACAAATACCAGAGTGCCCCCTTAAGAAGGCTGTACCAAATTTTATACTCTGACCAATAGTGATGAGATTATCTCCCTACATTCTCATGATTACTGAATACTATAAAACTTATTTTGAAAGTATTTCTTTTTGTAATACATGCTCATTGTTAAAAAAGAATTATAAGCAATTTAGCAGAAAGAGAAATTAAGAAGATAGCTAATAAAAAAAAACACACATCCAAATTCTTACCGTTTAGAAATAACTACACTTATGATAAGATCATTCCAAGCATATGTAGACATAGGGTAGGCAGAAATAATTACTAAAAGTGAACATATGCATACTGTACACTATACAGACACACTATAGACAGAATTTTGAAATATAAAAACATAAAAATCAGTTTGATTTGAATGCAAGAAAAAAATTTTATAGAGTAAAAATAAACTATTACTCAATTTTAGTAAATGCTTCTATAAGGCAAACAAGGTACCTAAAAGAATGCATTAAAGCAAGGTAAAGGGTTATACAAAAACATTAGGTTGGAAGCATTACCTTCTAACTTGTGGGCAGTATGTAATGGCTCCTGGCTAAAAACGTTGAGGAAATTAGCAGGCTGTGGTGGCCAGGCTCTAAGATGACCCCTAATTATTCTCTGTCTTCCTCCTTTTGTGTAATCCCCTCCAACCCTGCTTGAGAGTTGGTCTGTGCAACCAACAGAATATGGCAGAAATGACAGTCTGTGACTTCTGACACTAGGTCATGAACAACATTAACAGCTTCTGCCTTGCTTTCTCTCTGATAGCTGGTTCTAAGGAAAGCTAGTTGTCATGCTGTGAGACCATTCACCCTGACCTATAGAGGAACTCACGTGGCAAATAATTGAGGCATTCTACCTACAGCTACCCAAGTGAACCATCTAGACCTCTAGTCTTAGGTAAACCTCCCAATGACTGTAACCTCCTGAGACACCCTAAACCAGAATGTCCTAAGTTGCTCTTACATTCCTGACCCACAGAAACTGAGATAATAAAGGTTTAGGTTTCAAGTTGTTAAGATCTGATGTTATTTCTTATGCAGCAATAGATAACTAATACACATATATATACTATACTTTCCCCATCTTTCTCCCTGGCCTATAAACCTAACTCCTGATACTTGGAAGATAAATGCAGAGTCAATGTTTATATTCTGTTCTGGATTCATAATTTCCATAGTTGTTTACTTACAGGTCTAGATTCAAATGGATTCAAGATTTACCACATAGTTTATTTTTTGTTTTTAGCTGAGGCATATTTTATCTACAAAAGTACACTACTCTTAAATATATATTTCAATGGCTTTTGACATATGTATATACATATGACCATTGCTCAAATTAGTATATAGATTATTTTCATGCTCCCTAAAAGGTCCTTCTGTCCCTTTCCAGTTAAGACCCAAATTCTATATTTTCAATTTAATTTTTGGTTGGTAAGATTTCTTCATCAAGAAGTTTTTATCATTACAGGTTTATTGGTGTTGTATCCCCCAGTCCTTGTTTTCTTATGTTCGTCTTCCACGTTTGTTTTTTGAGGACAACTCTACAAGGGAAATAATTTAGGAGGGATTAGCCTTTCCTCCAAAATCTGTTAAAATGGAGTGAGGTCTATGAGAATGGCAGACTAGGACCTCTGAGAAACAAGTCCTCTAAAAAAATAGTAAGAGCAAAAGATGTTCTGCCATAAAAATACTGGCAAAAATTGTCAGAATCCAACTTAACCAAAAGTTTGCAACAATCCAAGAGTGCTTAGTTAAGAAAAAATACTTAATTTTAATGAGATCTCTTGTATGATATTTTAACCAGACCTACATCCATTCCCATTATCACTACTGAAACCAATATTCTTTCAATCACAGTGAAAACAGGAATGGCTTAGTAGCCACTGGATGGAGTAAAACAGGTTTGGAGTTCCCCAAAATACCATTCAAAGAGAACTATCATTATTGGACCTATCTGGCAATTCCCTGGAAACTCCCATTTGTAAAGGCTTGCCCTTATTTGACCCGATTCAGAGCTCACTGGGTGTAAACAGACTTTTCTCTAGGAGGGAAGTACAAAGGGAGGTGGTTTATTGAAAACAATCAGTGACAATCATTTAACATTGCATTAATATTAACTGAGGTAATGATGACAGCTGGGGCAAACAATGAGCTGACCAAAATATTTAAAATGCTGAGGAATGAGATGTCTATGAGTATCTTTGAAAACCTTTGACAGGGGCACCTGGGTGGCTCAGTCGTTAAGCGTCTGCCTTCAGCTCAGGTCGTTATTCCAGCGTCCTGGGATCAAGCCCCATATCGTGCTCCCTGTTCAGTGGGGAGCCTGCTTCTCCCTCTCCAGCTCCCCCGTGCTTGTGCTCCCTCTCTCTATCTCTGTCATAAATAAATAATATCTTGAAAAAAAAAAGAAAGAAAAGCTTTGGTATATTTTTGGGCAATCTAAAAGATTAGGCATACACGTAGTACTGTGTCTATGTACATAATCACAGTAATATGTACACACAGGAAAGAGCTATGAAAGCACTAAGGTCTCACCTATGGCTAACCGGGAGGCACAGTATAAAGAGAATGTGAAGGCAAAGGCGGAATTATGAAGTGTCTATCTGAGCATTAAAGGCATGCAGAGCCCCTCAGCAAAGCTGGGAAACTTATGGGCTTCAGGCATTTAAGAGCTGGGAAACTTATGGGCTTCAGGCATTTAAGATCTCTGAACAACAATTAGCTAACAACTAAGCTAACAAGAAATCACCATACACCACAAAGAATTCTGACTATAGGATTAGTTCAGGAAAGTCACTAAACAAAGAAAGAGCAACAGTATCAGAGACCACAACAAAGCCAAGGGTGGGGAGGAATCTGATTTCCAGATTTCCACATTATATTACTTAAAATGTGCCCAGTTTGAAAAACAAAACAAAATTTATAAACCATACGAAGAAATAAGAAAGAATAACCCATAGTAAAAGAAGCCATCAATAAGTGTCTTTGAAGAAATCCAGATGTTGGACTTAATAGACAAAAATTTAAATCAGCTATTTTAAAGATATTCAAAGAAGAAGAAAAAAAAAAAAAAACATGTCTGGCGGTACCTGGGTGGCTCAGTGGGTTAAAGCCTCTGCCTTCAACTCAGCTCATGAACCTAGCGTCCTGGGATCGAGCCCCACATGGGCTCTCTGCTCAGCAGGGAGCCTGCTTCCCTTCCTCTCTCTCTGCCTGCCTCTCTGCCTACTTGTGATCTCTGTCAAATAAATAAATAAAATCTTTAAAAAAGAAATGTCTGGAGAACTATAGGAAACTGTGAGAAAAATCCCTCATCAAATAGAATATCAATAAAAAGAGAGGAGTCATAAGAAAGAATCAAATAGAAATTCTGGAGTTGAAAAGTATAAAACTTGAAATTAAAAATTCACTAAAGAGGTTCAACACCAGATGTGAACTGACAGAAGAAATATCAGGAAACCTAAAGACAGGTTGACTGAGATGATCTATTACAAGAAACAGAAAAGTGAAGAAAGAATATTTGAAAAAATAATGGCCAAATAGTTCCCGAATTTGATAAGAAAACATTAATCCACAAGTCCAAGAAGCTCAGTAGTATTTAAGTAGGGTAAACTCAGAGAGACCTATACCTAAAAACATATATTGTTGAAAATCAAAGACTAAGATAAAATTTGAAAGCCGCAAGAAAAAAGTGACTCATTATATACAAGGAATACTCAGTAAGATTAATAGCTGATTTCTTATTAGAAATTGTCAGAAGTCAGAAAGCAGTAAGATGAAATATTCAAAGTGCTGGGGGAAGGAAAAAGAATCTCAAACAAAAACTCTATATCTAGCAAAACTATCCTTCCAAAATGAAAGAGACCTTAAGATATTGCCAGGTGAACAAACTGGACAGAATCTGATGTCAGCAGACCTGTCCTACAAGAAAAACTTCTGCTAAGAGAATTCCTTCATCTGAAATGAAAGAACACTAAATAGTAATTCAAATACACATGAAGGATAAAGAGTGCCAGTAAAAGCAATGACATAATTAAACATAAAAAAACAGTATAAATGCATTTTTTGTTTATAACTCCTTTTATCATTTTTAAAAGTGGATAATGCAGTAATTATAAATCTAAGTTGATGGGTACACAATGTATAGCATATAATTTATATGACAATAATGGCACAAAGCAGGGGGAGAGGGAATGAAGCCATAAAGGAGTTAAGTTTTTCTATATTACTGAAATTAAGTTGCTGTTAATCTATTATAGATTGTTAAAAATTAAATCATTCTAGTTATATAATTATAAGTTAATGGTAATTCCTAGGGCAACCACTAAGATAGTAACTAAAAAACATATAGTAAAGGAAATGGCAAAAGACTTAAACTGGAACACTAGAAAATATTTAACACCAAAGAAGGAAGTAATCAAGCAATAAGGGGAACAAAACAGACACGTCATAAAATGCAAATGACAAAATGGAAGACATAAATCCTATCTCATCATAATTATACTAAATTTAAGTGGATTAAACACTCCAATAAGAACTGTAACATTGTCTATAAGAACTGTACATTTTAAATTCAAAGACATGAATAGGTTGAAAGTAGAGGTATGGCCAAGGATATACCATGTAAACATAGCCAAATGAAAGCCTGAGTGGTTATACTAACATCAGACAAAATAGACTTAAAAACAAAATTTGTAATGAGAGACAAAAGGCTATTTTTACAATAAAAAGGCTCATTCATGAGAAAGATAAACTAAACACATAAATATAAACAACAGAGCCCCAAAATATATGAGGCAAAATTGACAGAATTGAAAAGAGAAATAGACAATTCAATAATAACAGCTGGAGACTTCAATATTCCACTTTCAATAACAGGTAAAACAACCAGACAGAAGATCAATAAGGAAATAGAAGATCTGAACATCATAAACCAACTAGACCTAAAAAGACATTCCACTCAACAACAGTAGAATACACATTCTTCTCAAGTGTACATGGAACATTTTCCAGGGCAGATATATGTGTGGCCACAAAACAAGTCTCAATAATTTTTAAATCATACAAAGTGTGCTCTCCAAACATAATAGAATGAATTATAAATCAAAAGAAAAAAAAAACTAAAAACTCACAAATATGTGGAAATTAACAGTCCTAACCAATCAGTCAGAGACAAAATCATGAGGGATATCAGAAAACATTTTGAGATGATTAAAACACACACACACACACACACACACACACACACACACACACACACAAAACCTACCAAAACATATGAGATGAAGTTAAAGAAGTGCTCAGAGAGAAATTTATTGTTGGGATGCGGGGTGGCTCAGTGGGTTAAAGCCTCTGCCTTCGGCTCAGGTCATGATCCCAGGGTCCTGGGATCAAGCCCTGCATAGGGCTCGCTGATCAATGGGGAGTCTGCTTCCTCCTCTCTCTCTTTTTCTCTGCCTGCCTCTCCATCTACTTGTGATCTCTGCCTGCCAAATAAATAAATAAAATCTTAAAAAAAAATTTATTGTTGTAAATGTCCCTACTAAAAAAAGAAAAAATACCTCAAATCAATACTCTGGACTTGTACCTTAAAAAAAACTGGAAAAAGAGTAACTAAATTCAAGGCAAGCAGAAGAAAGGAATCGAAATCATATAGAGGAGATATAAATGAAGCACAAAACAGAAACATAATAAAGAAAATCAACAAAATAATAAGTTGTTTGAAATAGGTCAACAAAATTGAGAAACTTTTAGGAATACTGACAAGGAAAATGAGAGAAGACTCAAAACTAAAATTAGGAATGAAAGAGAGGACATTCCTACTGACCTTTAAGAAATAAAAAGGGAATTCTATGAACAACTATATGCCAACAAATAATGCATAATCAAGATGAAACGGACAAATTCCTAAAATAACCTGTGGAACCCAATTTAAGAAGAAACAGAAAATCTGAATAGACTTCCAGCAAGTAAAGATATTGAATTGGTCAAAACTTCCCCCACAAAGTCAGATGGCTACACTGGTAAATTCTATCAAGTATTTCAAAAAGAATTCTCACACACACACACACACTGACCCCTCACAAACTTAAGTAGAGAAGGAGAAAACACTTCTCAATTCATTCCATAAGGACAAAACCAAACTAAGATACTGCAAGAAAACTATAGATCAATATCCCTTACGAGTACAGATGTAAATATCCAATAAAATACTAGCAAATTGATTCCAACAACATATAAAAAGGACTTTATATCAAGACCAAGTGGGATTTATCTCAGGAATGCTAGGTTTATTGAATACATGAAAATCTAATCAATGTAATATACCATATTAGTAAATCACAAAATCCATGGGATTATTTTAAGACACAGAAAAAGAATTTCACAAAATCCAATATCCTATTGTGATACAGAACACTGAACGAACTAGTAATAGGAGCAAATTTTCATACCCTGATAGGGGACATCTATGAAAAATCCACAATTGATATCATATTTAATGGTTAAAGACTGAGTAGCTTTGCCACTAAGATCAGGAACAACATTGGAGATGTTGCTCTCACTATTTAAAAAGCATTCAGATTACATTGGGGAGGGTATATGCTACGGTGAGTGCTGTGAAGTGTGGAAGCCTGACGATTCACAGACCTGTACCCATGGGGCTAATAACACATGTTAGTTAAAAAATTAAAAAAAAAAACTATTTAAAAAAAAGTATTCAGATTAGAGAGGAAGAAGTAAAACAACCTGTTTGCAGATGACATGACCTTGTCTATTAAAATATTTGAAGGAATCCATGTGAGCGTTCATGCTCACACACACACAAACACTGACATTAGAACTAATAAACGTGTTCACTAAGGTTGCAGAATACAAAATCAACATTCAAAATTAAATTTTATGTTTATCCACTAGCAATGAATAAAAAAAAGTTTCAAAAAAGTAATTCCATTTACAATAGCATCATAAAGAATAAAATATTTAGGAAATGCAAAGCCTGTAAAACAAATACTACAAAAAACTGTTGAAAAAAATTTAAGAATACCTAAATAAATGGAAAGACATCTCATATTCATGATGGGACAACTTAATATCATTAAAATGACAACACTCCCCAAATTGATCTACAGATTCGATGTAATTCTTACTAAAATTCCAGCTGGCCTTTTTGCAGAAATTAATAAACTGATTTTAAAATTCCAATGGAAATGTAAGGGACCCAGAAGAGCCAATACATTCTTAAAAACAACAAAAAAGAACAAAGTTGAAGGATTCACAGTTCCGAATTTCGAAACTTACTGTCAAATTATAAAATCAAGACTATATGGTACTGGCATTAAGATAGACATACAGATCAATGGAATCTGTATGGAATAGAACTGAGAGTCAAGAAATAAACTGAGAGTCAAGAAATAGAATTCATTTATGCCAACTGATTTTTGACAATGTTGACAAGAAAATTTAGTAGGGAAAGAATTAGTCTTTTCAACAAACAGTACTAGAACAACTAGATATCCAAGTGCCCCCCCCCAAAGGATATTGGACTTCTCCCTTACATCATATACAAAAATTAACTCAAAATGGATCAGAGACCTAAATATAAGAAATTATAAGCCTCTCAGAAGAAAACATAGACATAAATATGTGTGACTTTGAGTTGGGCAATGATTTCTTAGCTATGACACCAAAAGCAAAGAAAACACAAAATGGATTTTAACAAAATTAAAATCTTGTGTGCTTCAAAGGGCACCAATAAGAATATGAAAATCAATGCAAACCCTACATCTGACAAGGCACTTTTATCTAGAATACATAAAGAACTCTTACACAATTCAATATTAAAAAATAAAAACTCAATTTAAAAATGGACAAAGGACTAGACCTTACTCCAAAAAAATATACAAATGTCCAAAAAGCACATGAAAAGATGGTCAACATCATTGGTCATTAAGAAAATACAAATTAAAACTGAGATACCACTTTACAATCACTAGGATGGCGGTAATTAAACAGATGAATAACAACAAGCACTGGTGATAATGTGAAGCTATTGGATCAATCCCTTCTACATTTGTGGGTTTGTAAAATGGAAAACAGTTTGGCTGTTCTTCAAAATGTTAAACAGAATTACCATGTAATCCACAATTCCAGACCTAGGTATATTCCAAGAGAATTTGTCCACACAAAAAACTTGTACATGCATGTTCACAGCAGCATCATACATAATAGCCAAAAAGGTGGAAATAATCCAAATGTTCACCAACTGATGAATAAAGTGCAGTATTATCTAGACAGTGTAAAATCATTCATTTATTAAAAGAAATGAAGTACTAATACATGTCACAATATAGGTAACCTTTTCACAATCTTGAAAACATTACGCTAAGTAAAAGGAAGGCAGACATGAAAGTTCACAGAATGTATGAACCTATTTTATGAAATGACCAGAAATCTGTCTCTAGGTAACTCCACAGAGACAGAAAATAAGTCAGTGCTTGCCAAGACCTGGGGGAATGAAGAACTAGAGAATGACTGCTTATAGGTATGGAGTTTCTATACTGAATTTTATCTAAACAGGAATATTCCCTCTTGTTGCCTCATCCTTTTACAACTGTTGTTGTTGTTGTTCTTCTTCTTCTTCTAAGACTTATTTGTTTGAGAGAGAGAGTGAGTGCAAGTTGCAGGGGGCGGGGGGAGGCGCAGAGGAGCACAGGGAAAGGGAGAGAATTTCAAGCAGACTCCCAGCTGAGTCTGACCCGGGCCTCGAGCTCACAACCTCAAGTTCATGACCTCAGCCAAAACCAAAAGTTGGACACTCAACTGACTGAGCCACCCAGGCACCACTAGAACTATTATTCTTAAACCAAAAACAATGGATCAACCATTCATATCTTAAGTACTTTCAGACAAACTTATCACCTTCTCCAGGATGGAGGAGGCACATCTCAGTGCCCATCATTTTCTTGTTTGACTCAGAATTCTTGTTTGATTTTGTCTGTGTTTTAAGGTTCTAGTTACTGCTTCATCAAAGACAGTTTTTCTTTTATTTTTATTGTTTCTGCTTGGTTAGACAGACAGAAGTGAAGAAAAATTTTATTCTGCTATTTTAAACCAGCAGTATCCCTCAACCTACTAAAGTCTGCTGATCTAACAGGCAAACAAAACAAAACAAAAACTCTGTTAACTTTGCAGTTGATTATTCTTATTTTATTTTCCAAGAGGCTGCAAATTTTTTTGTATGTTTACGGGTCATTTATATTAAATCTGTAAATTACATACTGATAGCCTTTGTAAATTGTTCTATTGATTATTTGTTGTTTTCATAATAACATGTAATCATTCTTTTGATTAGTATTATTGATACTAATCCTTTGCTCTCTATATTGCAAATATCTTTCTGTGTGAATCTTGTTACAGTGTCTTTTATTGGACATATTTAAAAAATTTTACACAGTTAAATCCACCTAACTTTATCTTCTGGATTTTATGTATTACATAAGAAAAGCTTTCCTAAAGACATTTATCATATGATCTCTCTGATATGAGGAATTTGGAAGGCAGGGTGGGGGGTTTGGGGGATAGGGAAGGTAAAAATGAAACAAGATGGGATCGGGAGGGAGACAAACCCTAAGAGACTCTTAATCTCACAAAACAAACTGAGGGTTGCTGGGGGTTGGACAGGGGCAGGAATAGGGTGGCTGGGTTATGGACATTGGGGAGAGTTCGTGCTATGGTGAGTGCTGTGAAATGTTTAAGCCTGATGATTCACAGACCTGTACCCCTGGGGCAAATAATATATTATATGTTAATTTTTTTGTAAAGTTTTCCTACCTTAAAATAACAAAAGTATTCAGTATTTTCTTCTAACAGTAATGTAACAGTACCCTTTATCCGGCATTAAAAAGTATATATATCTTGGGATGCCTAGGTGGCTCAGTTGGTTAAACATCTGCCTTTGGCTCCAGTCATGATCCCAGGTTCCTACGATGGAGTCCCACTTTGGCTCCCTGCTCATCCAGGCGTCTGCTTCTCCCTCTCTCTCCCTCAAATAAATAAAATCTTAAAAAAATAAAATAAAATAAAATAAAATAAAATAAAAAGCAAATATATCTAGGAGGGCCTGGATGGTTCAGTTCGTTGCACAGCAATGCTTGATTTCAGCCCAGGTCATAATCTCAGGGTCATAAGATCAAGCTCCATGTCCAGCCCCACTCAGTGGGGATTCGGCTTGAGATTCTCTCTCTTCCTCTCCCTCTGCTCCCCTTCCCCCGCTCCCCAGTCACACTTTCTCTAAAACAAACAAACAAACAAATAAATAAATCTATCTTTTTTTCCTTAAGTATCTATATCTGCCTCTTTATTCCATATGGAAACTCATGTTTGGTTCTGGTGTGATGTTGACACTTATTTTAAACAACCAATAGAAAAACACCATTTCCTTACAGATTTGAAACACTTTCTTTATTTAAGCTAAATTTTCTTTTATTTTTAAAGGATTTTTATTTTATTTATTTGACAGAGAGAGATCACAAGTAGGTAAAGAGGCAGGCAGAGAGAGAGAGGGGTAAGCAGGCTCCCCGCTGAGCAGAGAGCCTGATGCGGGGCTCGATCCCAGGACCCTGGGATCACGACCTGAGCCGAAGGCAGAGGCTTTAACCCACTGAGCCACCCAGGCACCCCTAAGCTAAATTTTCTTATACACGAGGATATATTAATGAATTCTGTTCTGTACAATCTGGCAGTACAATCTTGTTTACTTACTTTGTTAACCATATGATACACTTTAATATCCAGTAGGGCAAATTTGTTCAAACTCAAACCTCTGTTCTTCTTAAAGAATGTTTTATTTATGCTTCTGCATTTTTTTTTAAAGCTGAATTTTATTTTATTTTTATTTTTAAAAATATTTGATTTATTTACTTGAAAGAAAGAGAATGCACACGTACGCAAGAGTGAGCAGAGGGAGAGAACGTCAAGGAGACTCCCTGCTGACATGGGAGTCCATTCAATGCGGGACTCAAACTCATGACCCTGGGATCATGACCTGAACTGAAACCAAGAGTCAGACACTTACCCAACTGAGCCATCCGGTGCTCCTCTTAGAGCTGAATTTTAGAGTTATACTAAAAACTGTTGTGATTCTAACTGGTGTCAGAGAGCACACAGAACAAACTGGTAATACTTGAGTTGAATCTAGCCAGTGCACATTATTACTGATGAGCTTGTGACATGGTATATGTTTCAAAAACTTATGTTTACAGATTTCATGGAGCACTGGGTGTTATATGTAAACAATGAATCATGGAACACTACATCAAAAACTAATGAGGTACTATATGGTGACTAACATAATAAAAAAAAGAAATTAAAAAAATAAAAATCATAAAAATTTTTAAAAATTGGTGCTTAAAAATAAAATCACTCACCTCTCTCCTACCACCTTACAACACGTTCTCTTCCCCATTCTACCAGAGATATATAGAGCTGCCTTATTTTTTTATAAATAAATAGTGCTCCATAATATGATATATCATAACTTACCTAACTAGTCCCCTACTGATGGACACTCAGGTTACTTAGAATCTTTTGCTAAAATATAATATGCGGCAATAAATATTCCTGCACGTTTATAACTGTAGACATAAGCAACTATTTCATTGGATAAATTCCTATGAGATAAATTACATGGTCAAAGGGAGTCTATATATATACTTAAAAAAAAATAAGCTACACATACAAAAGTATATGTGTATTTAAGAGAATATAATTATAACAATCATCAAGCTAAATCTTATCTAAACCTTTATCTAAATTTTATTTACTTAATTAAACAAATATTTAGTTAGTGCCTGCCTGGGGGATAAAGGCAAAAGAAACCAGTTTAAAGTAGCTACTAAATTACTAAATGTTAATAGTTGATTAAAAATTATAGTATTTAGAAGATGGGATACTATGCATTTTTTTGGACAATGATAACAATATATACACATACCAAAAATCACATTTACTTCTTAAATATATAAAATTTTGTCAAAAAATTTTAAATTAAAACAAAACAGAAAAAGACAACCTTTAAAAATTAGCAACAGGGGCACCTGGGTGGCTCAGTTGTTAAGTGTCTGCCTTCGGCTCAGGTCATGATCCCAGCGTTCTAGGATCGAGCCCCACATCAGGCTCCCTGCTCGACAGGAGACCTGCTTTCTCTCTCCTACTCCCCCTGGATGTGTTCCTGCTCTCTCTCTCTCTGTCAAATAAATACATAAAATCTTAAAACAAAAATAAAAACAAAACAAAAAAACTGGCAACAGATTAAACAGGCAATTCACAGAAAGTATAAATGGTCAATAAATATTAAGTGATTTTTTAACCTAAATTATAATCAGAAAAATACATTTATAATTGCAGTGATGAAATCTGTTGAGAGTAAACCTTACAAGTCATTACCATAAGAAAAAAAATTATTTTATAACTATGTGGGGTGACAGATGTTAACTAGACTTATTGTGGTGATCATTTCACAATATATACAAATTTTGAATCACTGTCATACACACGAAACTAATATGTTATTTATTATTACACTTTAATAAAAAGTAAAATAAAAAAAACTGCAGTGAAATACCATTTCACTTTTATCATGTTAGAAAACTTGACAACATCTAATAACGTACCAATTGTTGGCAAAGATACACAGTAATGGTTAATGTATAGACAGTTAAAACTGATTTGCAGATCAAACCAAGAAGGATGTTCATCAACATACCACATTTCATCAAATCTATGACAACAATGACTATAAAAATGATCATTATTTTATGTACCAATAAAAGAACAAAATCACCAAAAAAAAAAAAAAAACCCAAAAAACCCAAACCCAGTGATAATATTCTTTACATACTGATATGGGATAACTTCCAAGTTACAAAAGCTCAGTGTAGAATAATGTAAATAGCATAGAGCCCCTCTGGCAAAAAAGGAGAAAGGACTATGGATATACTTGCTTACTTTTTTTTTTTTTAGGACTTATTTATTTGAGAGAGAGAGAGAGAGAGAACGAATGGGAGGAGAAGAGGGAGAGGGTGAGAATCCCAAGGAGACTGCATGATGAGTGAGAAGCCAGACGTGGGGTTTGATTCTGGGCTCAAGCCCATGACCCTGAGATCACAATCTGCACAGAAACCAAGAACTGGATGCTTAACCAACTGTGCCACTAGGCACCCCTCTACTTATTTGTTTTTTTAAAATTTTATTTATTTATTAGAGAGAGAGAAAGAGATAGCAACAGAGATAGCAAGACAACAGGAACAGGAGGAGAGGGAGAAAAAGGCTCCCCCCCACTGAGCAGAGAGCTCAACACCCAGCTCAATCCCAGGAATCTGGAATCATGACCTGAGCCGAAGGCACACACTTAACCGACTAGGCCACCCAGGACCCTACTTATTTGCTTGTAAATGCATAAAGTATCTGTCCAGACACTGGTGAAGTTCCTATCTTCTGAAAAGGGGATTATAACTAAGGGACAGAGATAAAAGAAAGATTTAGCCCTGTATACCCTATATACATCTGAAGTGTAAACCACATGAATACATTTTCTAATGTATTAAGTAAATTTATGTTTTTTAATTTTTCACTTTTAAAAAACTTTAAAAAACTTTGTTTTTAGGTTTTTATTTCCATAATAAGAATACATAGAAAAATCTTAAATTTCATTTTAGTGACCTAACTCTGTTCAAAAGATAATTTTGAAAGATTTTCACTTTCCCTTCTATCTTTTAAAACAGATTTATTAAATATAATTTACATACCATACAATTCACCCATTTAAAGTGTACAATTCAATGGTTTTTAGTATAGTCAAAGCATTGTACAACCATCACCACAGCTGATTTCCCCACCTTTTGAATAATAAAATGAGGATACTAGACAGAATTCTGGCAAGGTCAACAGGTTGAAAATTATGGGGCAGAGAAAAGGAAGATCTTGCTATAAGCGGAGCTGAACTTTCCTTCTTACTTTCTAACTCTCAGTATCAGCTGTAATTATGTAAATAATATTTTTAAGGCAAATTTGTGTACATCAAAATGGAACAGTAATGGTGAAGAAAGTTTTCCATGCTAATATCAAATGAACTTACACAGTATTTTTCAGATGGAAAAGGAAGGAGTATTTTAATAGTTTTTTTTCCCCCTGTGGATATTCTCTGATATTACACTAAACTTGATAAATGATATATTCTTAGAGGTTAGCTGCAATGTTGAATCTGAAATCAACTCACTAACATGCTTTTCATACTCTTACATTAAAATCCCTAATCTATCACGAAATTTTTTATGTTAGTTTTAGATGTCAATATAATGACTTGATAAATTTCTCAAGAAATGATTACCACAATAAGTCTGGTTAAAATCTATCATGATACATAGTTAAAATTCTTGTGTGTGTTTAGGATAAGAACTTCTAAGACTTACTCTCTTAGCAGCTTTCAAATAGTACAATAGAGCACTGTTAACTATGGTGCCCATGCTGTTACATTATATCCTGAAGATTTATTTGTAAGTGGAAGTTTGTACTTTTTGACCACCTTCACCCATTTTGCCCACCCCCTAACTCCCCAAAACTGGCAAACACCAGTCTGTTCTCTGTATCTATAAATCTGGTTTTTTTTTAAGATTCTACATATAGATGATATCCTATATTTATCTCTGTCTGACTTATTTCATTTAGTAATAGGGTCCACATTGTCACAAATACCCTGAAGGTCTATCTATGTTGTCACAAATGGCAGGATTTTCTTCTTTTTTATGGCTGAATAATATTCTACTGTATAGGTTATTTTCACATCCTAGCTTATAAATATGCTGAAATGAACAGGGGGTGCTATATATTTTTTAAAGTTCATTATTAAGTGGCCAAAGGCTAGAAACATTATGGTTAATATATTTAGTCTCAGGAAGTTTAGCTTAAGAAAAATCAATCTGGAGACGGACTAAGGAGTATAATAATGATAATAATATTATCATATATGATATATCATATAATAAGATATATCATATATCATATAATGATAATAATAAGACTTCTAGGGCATTTACTATGTACCAGAAACTTTACATAAACCAACTAATTTAATCTCAAAGCCCCTGTTAGGTAGGTATTATTATTATTCTCATTTTCCAAAAGAAGAAACTGAGGATTAAGATATTCAGTAATGTGCACAAAGATATGTAACTAGTAAGTGACAGAAAACATATATATTTTTTAAAAAGATTTTTTATTTATTTATTTGACAGAGATAGAGATCACAAGTAGGCAGAGGGGCAGGCAAAAAAAAAGGGAAAGCAGGCTCTCTTCTGAGCAGAGAGCCCGATGTGAGGCTTGATCTCAGGACCCTGAGACCATGACCTGAGCTGAAGGAAGAGGCCCAACCCAATGAGCCACCCAAGTGCCCCCCAGAAAACATATTTTAACCTTCAAAGTCATGCTCTAGACCACTGCACTATACTGCATCTATATACTGTAATGCTATGTAATGAACACTGGCTTTGCAGCAAGACAAATGGCAATGAGCTGTGTGACTATGGGGAAATAACTGACTCTCCTTTAGCCTCAGTTTTCTTGCCTGTAACTGAAGAAGTTAACACCTGCCTCTCAAATACATAAAACAGTTAGCAGAGCATCTAGCACTTGGTAAGTGTTAAAATAAATTACAGCTAAAAATAAAAACCCTCCAAAAAGAGAAGTTTAGCTAACAAGGTGCAGAGCAATAAAATGCAGAGCCACTGGTTATCCACAAATCACTTAAGAGGGCTATGTGCTCTCCTGGTAGGTTGCCTAGCACAATGATAAAGCTGAGCTTTATATACATTTATATACATGTATCTATACAAATATATAAATTATATACATTTATATACAAATATACAAATAAAAGTATAGGCAACAATGGTTCAAGAGGTATTGTTCTTACACATGAAAATTATTTTAACATATAGCACTCAAACATTTCAAAGACATTCTTTATGTCTAGAAAAATCAAGACAAACTGGTAATATGTCTTCCAAAAAAATATTTAGCAACAAAAGGGCTTGGGTACCATGGTCAATCTTTATATTCACAGTAGTCAAAGGAGAAAAAAATGCACTTTTATGAAAACAGCATATTCTAGTCTTTAAAATGTCTCAAAAAATTAAATAAAGATCACATTAAGAATGTTTCTAAAGGGGCGCCTGGGTGGCTCAGTGGGTTAAGCCGTTGCCTTCGGCTCAGGTCATGATCTCAGCGTCCTGGGATCGAGTCCCAATTCGGGCTCTCTGCTAAGCAGGGAGCCTGCTTCCCTTCCTCTCTCTCTCTCTTTCTCTCTCTCTGCCTGCCTCTCTGTCTACTTGTGATCTCTGTCAAATAAATAAATAAATCTTAAAAAAAAAAAAGTTTCTAAAAACTCTTCCCTATGTTCTCATCAAGAACAATGACAGCAAGCCTGGGGTAATGTTATATTGGATATGTACATTAAAATCAATGTGTTCAAAACCAAGAAATTGTCCACGGATCTGCTTGGGAACAGATTTAGAGGCAGGCCATTAAATATTTTTAAAACTACTACAGGAAGCAAAATCTCATAGCTTAAGTGAGTAAAAACTATGTCCTATACTCAGGCATAGCAGGGCACAGGGGAAGGGTTATTGCTCTATCTAAAGCAAATTCAATTTGGTTTGTGGTTTGTAATTTTGCTATTTTAGGCAACAGGCAAAAGAAAAGTATTTCTGCCAAGGATAAAATCATGTAGAAAAGTGCTGGCAACCTTTGAGGTATTAAGGACCTGATAATCTCCACTATTCTATATGCTATCTGCAGCCTTCAGTACAAGATAGAAACCCTAAAGGATAAAATCCTTTAGTTAAGTAACAGCCAAGTGTAAGATAATCACTATTGAAAAAAAAAAAAAAAAGCACAGTTTCAAAGATATTTAAGGAAGAAATAACACCAACTCTACATCAATTCTTCTAAAAACACAAGGGAAAGAAACACTTCCCAACTCATCTTATGAGGCCACATTATCATAATAATAAACTAGACCAAGGACATTACAGGAAATGGAAAAAGCAAAACAATCCCTGAACAATACCCCTAATGAGCACAGATACTACAATACTGCAATACTCTACAATACTAGAGTATCAGCAAATTGAATCAAAACATATACAAAGGATAATACATCATGATTCAGTGGAATTTTTCCCAAAGTGCAAGGTTGGTTTAACCTGTGAAAATCAATCAATGTAATTCACCATATTAACAAGACTAAAAAAGAAAAATCATGTGGTAATCTCAGTAGATGCAGGAAAAGCATTTGACAAAAATACAACATCCACTCATGACAAAAATTCTCAGAAACCAGTAACAGAGGAAACTCCCTTGAAGGGGATCTTGATAAAGGGCAGCTATGAAAAACCTAACACTAAGAACACACTTAATGGTGAAAGAGTGAATGCCTGCTCCCTAGGCTTAGAGAAAAGGCAAAGATATGTGCTCTCATTACTATGTTCAGTTTTTAACCAGTGGTCCTAATCAGTGGATTGAGGCAAGAAATAGAAATAAAAGGCACAATCATTGAAAAGGAAGAAGGAGGGGCTGTCTTAGATGGAAGCAGTTCATGACGCTCCAAATCAATTATAATAGTACCACAAAGATAACTGATCACGATCACCATAACAAATATAATGAAAAAGTTTGAAATATTGCAAGAATTAATGAAAACACAGAGTGAGCAAAGTCTGTTAGAACAATAGTTCTGGGGACACCTGGGTGACTCAGTGGGTTAAGCCTTTGCCTTTGGCTCAGGTCATAATCTCGGGCCCTGGGATCGAGCCCCGTATGGGCTCTCTGTTCAGTGGGGAGCCTGCTTCCCCCTCTCTCTCTGCCTGCCTCTCTGCCTAATTGAGATCTCTCTGTCAAATAAATAAATAAAATCCAAAAAAAAAAAAAAGAAGAAAGAAAAGGAAGGAGAATTAAGTCTACTCACAGATAACATGATTGTCCACAGAGAAAATCCTAAGAATTTTTTTTTTTTTTAAAGATTTTATTTATTTATTTGACAGACAGAGATCATAAGTAGACAGAGAGGCAGGCAGAGAGAGAGAGAGAGGGAAGCAGGCTTCCTGCTGAGCAGAGAGCCCGATGTGGGACTCGATCCCAGGACCCTGAGATCATGACCTGAGCCGAAGGCAGCGGCTTAACCCACTGAGCCACCCAGGCGCCCCCTAAGAATTTTTTAAAAAGCTACAAGAATAAATGAATTTAGCAAGATCAGAAAACAGAATTTCAATATACCCAAATCAATATTCTGTGACTCAAGAAACAACTAGAAATCAACTTTACAGATAGTACCAATGTAATAGTATCAAAAATGCAAAACAGGGGCACCTGGGTGGCTCAGTGGGTTAAGCCTCTGCCTTCGGCTCAGGTCATGATCTCAGTGTCCTGGGATTGAGCCCCGCATCGGGTTCTCTGCTCGGCAGTGAGCCTGCTTCCCCCTCTCTCTGCCTGCCTCTCTGTCTACTTGTGCTCTCTCTCTCTGTCAAATAAATAAATAAATAAAATCTTTAAAAAAAAAAATGCAAAACAGAGAAAACTCAAGAAAATATGTGTAAGACCTATACACTGAAATCTAACATGGTTGAGAGAAATAAAGACCTAAAGAAATGAAGGCATACCATGTTCATGGATTAAAATACTCAGGATGTCAATTCCTAATACAGACTGACCTATATTCAACATAATCCCAATCCCAATCTCATTACAAATACCTTTTTTGTAGAAAATGACAAGGTAATTTAAAAATGTATATGGAAATGCCAAAGACCTAGAATAACAGTGATCTTAAGAAAGAAAAACTTCAAGACTTACTACAAAAATCTATAGTTTTGTATTGTTATAAGGATAAACGTAAAGGCCAATGGAATACAATAGTCAGTCCAGAAATAGACCCAGGCATAAATACTCAGTGGATTTCTGACAAAGGTGCCAATGTAACTGAGTAGGGAAAAACTAGTCACCTGACCACTGCTGACCATTTTCAACAAATGGTGTTCCAACAATGGGATATCCATAGGGAAAAAAAGTAGGTCTTAACTTTTACTTTATGCATACACAAAAAATTAACTTGAAATGGTTCATAGACCTAAATGTACAAGCTGAAACTATAAAGCTTCCAGGAGAAAGCATATGAAAATCTTTCAGACTTAATTTAGGAATATTTTCTTAGGACACAAAAAGCATGAACCATAAAGGGAAAAAAAAGATAAATATAACTTAAAATTAAAACATTTGCTCTTTGAAATATAACACTAGGAAAATGAAAATGCAAGCCTCAGAATAGGATAACTGTTATATCCACTTTTTCAAGGACTTGTACCCAGAATATACACAGAACTCTTGTAATCAATAGTAAGGGAAACAATCTGATTAAAAAACAATGGGTAGGGTGCCTGGGTGGCTCAGTGAGTTAAGCTGCTGCCTTCAGCTCAGGTCATGATCTCAGGGTCCTGGGATCGAGTCCCGCATCAGGCTCTCTGCTCAGTGGGGAGCCTGCTTCCCTCTCTCTCTGCCTGCCTCTCTGCCTACTTGTAATCTCTGTCTGTCAAATAAATAAATAAATAAATCTTAAAAAAAAAAATGGGTAAAAGATTTGACAGACATTTCACCTAAGAAGATACATGAATAGCAAATGAGCATCTGAAAAGATGCTCAACATAATTAATCATTAGAAAAATGCAAAATAAAACTAGAGTGAGATGCTATTACATATGCACTAGAATGGCTAAACCTAAAGAGAAACACAAATACTAAATGCCAAGTGTTGAAGAGAATGCAAAGCAACTGGAAATCTCATATACTGCTGGTGGGAGTGCAAAATGGTATAGCCGTTTTGGACCACAGTTTGACAGTTTCTTGAAAAGTTAAACATATACTTACCAATAACACCACAATCCCACTCCTCGGTATGAAAAACATATATCCATGTAAAGCCATGCGGACAAATGTTCACAGCAGTTTAATTCATAATTGCCCAAACCTGAAAACTACTCAAATGGCCATCAACTGATTAATGGATAAATGAATTTTGTTATAGCCATTCCATTAACTAGTATTCAGCATTTAAAACTTAAGAACTATGGATACGTAGTTCTTAACGAATCTCAAAAATATCACAAGTGAAAGAAGTCACAAAAAGAAAGAAGTGAGACATAAAAAAAGGTACGTATTGTATGATTCTAGTCAATGACATTCTAGAAAATGTAAAACTATACTGACAGAATGCAGATCTGTGGCTGGCAGAGACTTGCAGTGGGGTGAGGTATATAACTGCAAACAGGCAGGAAGGAACCTGATGAAATACTAAAAATGTTTTATCTCCTAATTTTGGTTATACTACCGTATAAATGTGGTACAATTCAGAGACCAATACTCTTATACAAATTTTATCTAAATAAAAGTGATTAAAAATAAAGGAAAAAAGCATACTTCCCCTGCATATCTCAAGTTTTATAAGATCAAAAGTTACAGTTAAATTTAGCTAAAGTTGACACATGGTGATATTAAAAGCTTTCTTAAAGGCCATAAGAATCTGAATGATTGTTTAACAATTTTACAGACCTCTCAGATACCACCACCCTCAAACTTGGTTAGTCTGGTTAGTTCAAGCTTCAGTTCCTTACCTAAGGAAGTTACTAAAGTTAGAATTTACTAAAGTTAGAAGTTACTAAAGTTAGTAACTACACACTACTAAATCTAGTATGTCTTCCTGACAGAACAAATTATTTGTAGCAACTGAGGTCAAATCCTTTGATTTAAGATCTATCGTTGAGTAAATGTCAAGAGTTAACAGAGTAATTCCTTAACGCATAAAAGACCATACTATAGTTTACAAAAAATGGTATTTATCCCTTCAAAGCTTTTTTCTGCAGGAAGTTATTTATAATATTGCCTGATGACTCACATGAACTACAGCTGAACTCTAGATTTTGCTATTTTATCACAGAAACCTTCTGACTTATTTACTAGGGTATTCTGTTATTTATTCCTGTTGCTTTTTTTTAATATAAGGAAAATTAACTTACGTTAAGTGAGAAATAAAGTAAAGTAATATTATACTACAGGTAAAGACTTTTCTCCACAATCTTAGGAAACCAGAATTAGTGAGAAGCAAAAATGAAAATGACTAACTGGGGAAAAAGCCACATCTATGTCTAACCTTTTAAAGACACTTTTGTTGAAGGTTATGGTGGAATAAAAATTTTTTAAATATAGTTTCTACTTTAAATACAGGTGGAGGAAAAATCTTGTTCTTACTTGCAAACCAACCTTCCTAACTTTGACACTAAAAATGTGCAGTCCTATACACTGTATTTGAGATGATGAAAGCCTTGGTAGGACAATGAATTTCAAGAACTTCAAGAATTGTAGCAAACTGATTTTCTAACAATAAAAGTATCCTCTGAAGTTATTTTCACCCCAATTTCTTACTCAGCTATCACCAAAGTGAGAAAATGTGGGTATTCAGATATAGAGGCTGGACTTTTTCTCTAGGACAAGGGAAACATAACCTTATGTGTTATGTTTATGAGAAAATAGTTTGCCAGCAAATTGCAGAAGATAGAAGAAAATGAGATAAAAAAGCAAGAATTTTTTGAACCACAGGACAACATCCGTTCTTATTCTCTAGAGGCTCCAAAACAAGAGAAAATCCTAACTGCACTCTGCAAAAATATTTATATTGTTGGTAACTGCAGTCCATTCAAAGATCTGAAAAGAAGTTTTCTCCTAACAAAAACTCTAAACTTTTTCAATTTGGAGACAGAAGTTAAATCTCAAATATAGAAATTTGCCTTTTGTAGACAGGTAACTGCCTTCATATCAGAGATCTATCTAAAACTAGTGAAATTCATTATGCAGGAATTGATAAAATCTTGTTAAATGAGGTTGACAATTAGTTATATTTTGTTGTATGACATTAGGACAACACTACAGTCTGTGATATATGCCGTAACAACATTATAGTAACTTTATTCATAACTGCCAAAACTTGGGAGGCAATCAAGATGTCCTTTAGTAATGAATGGCTGAATAAACCGTGTTAAATTCCGACAATGGAATATTATTTAGAACCAAAAAGAAATGAGCTATCAAGTCATGAAAAGACATTTAAGGAATCTTAAAACCATATTACTAAGAGGAAGATGCCAACATGAAAAAGCTACATATTCTAGGATAACATTCTGGAAAAGGCAAAACTGTAGAGACAGTAAAAAGACAGTGGGTGCGCCAAGGGGTTAGCAGGGAGAAAAGAAGGGATGAACAGGCAGAACACAGAGGATTTTTAGGAACTGAAACTGTAGCATCATATTATGATACTATAATAGCAGATACTTATCATTATACTTTTTTTTAAAACCCCACAGAATGTACAAAACCATTTACATATAATGTAAACTATGGACTTTTGGTGATAATAATGGTGTCAATGTAGCTTTACACATTATAACAAAAGTAGCACTCCAGTGGGAGGTGCCCTTAGTAGGGAGTCTGTGCATGTGGAGGGGGTAGGGAGTAAACAGGAACTCTGTAGTTTCCACTCACTTTTGCTGTGAATCTAAAACTGCTCTAAAAAATGAGGTCTATTTTTAAAAAAGGTATACTGACACTTTAGTTGGTTTTTAGTATCTGGTCCGAAGTTCTCCATTTAGGGACAGGATCAATATATACCTATCTCTGAAAAGAAATTATTATAATTAGATTGAATATGCAGTGTTTTCAAACTTCATTTTAAACATAAATTTAAAAAAGGGAAGTGATCTAAGTACAGTTGGAACATTTCTAAAACTGGTTCAGAGCTTTCTCTATACAAATTCTTACATTTTGGGAATGAGACGGTAAGATGCACACTGGTTAAATGAACTTTGTTTAAAAACAGAATAGAATTTGGGGCGCCTGGGTGGCTCAGTTGGTTGAGTGTCCAACTCCTGGTTTTGCCTCAGGTCCTGATCTCATGGGTCATGGGATCCAGTCCTGTGCTGGGTTCCAAGCTCAGAGGGAGTCGGCTTGGATATCCTCTCCTTCTGCCCCTTTTCCCACTCATATGCTCTCTCTCTCTCTTTCAAACAAATAAATAAATCTTTAAAAAACAAAAAACAGGATAGAATTTGATAACTCAAAAAGATTCTTGGAAATACTTGGTCAAAGCCTCTCATCTTATAAATAAGGAAAATGAGGCTCAGAGAAGCCACATAATTCTTCCCAGGACCCCAAGGCTATTTAAGACAGAAGGACTAGAACTTTGGTATTCTAAAGTTTCGTGGTTGCTTTTTCATTACACTACTATCACTCAAGAAAAAAAAATTGTGTTATATTTCTTAAAGTTCAGAGATGTAAATTTTTTCTTCTTCATCCATTTTAAGAGGATATGAATCCAATTAGTGTATTTTTTGGCTGATAAGCACTCACTCATGCTCTGCCCACTTACTCATTTATTCTGCCTCCTTGATTTTTCCCAGAGGTCATTTAAAAAGAAAACCATATTTTAGTAATTCTAAGAGCCAAAGAAAATGTTTTACCATGAAAGTGAATATAAAACCCACGTGTGGGTTATTACTAAAGCAAGGGCTATGCTCCCCATCCCACCATTGTTAGTCAGAATTTAGAATCCTGCTCGACCTCTAACAGAGGTAAAAATCTACCCTTGGTGGGAGCAGCTGTGACTCTGTGAAAGAAGCTACAAATAACATGCTGGGAAATTCAGCAGGCACTGTTATTATATCCTGTTTATACTGTCATTTTTCCTATCAGTAGGATATTATTTATACAGACCCCACCCATGAACTTCTTGTTTATCTTATTATAGAAATCCTCCAAATCTATAAAAAGAAGCCTCTGTATTTGTTTCTGGAACAAGCACATGTGCTATAATTTTGCACCTCACTACATTTTTTTTATTTAGCATTTTCTTTTGTTATGCTTGTTCTCATTTTTATCTCAAGGTTGATTTATTTCATTATTTCGCATATTAGAGCTGAACTTGACTTTTATTTATTTATTTATTTGTTTGTTTGTTTGACAGAGATCACAAGTAGGCAGAGAGGCAGACAGAGACGGGGGGGGGGGGGGGGGGGGAGGGGGAGGGGCGTAAGTAGGCTCCCCGCTGAGCAGAGAGCCCAATGCGGGGCTTGATCCCAGGACCCTGAGATCATGACCTGAGCCAAAGGCAGAGGCTTTATTTAACCCACTGAGTCACCCAGGTGACCCTGTACTTAACTTTTTAAGACTCCATTATAGGACAAAGATTCTGGAATGCCACATCTTAAACTTTATTTTGGGGTAGATTTCATCAGGTAGACATTCCTCTAAGATACACTGGACTAATTTGTTTAAAGATTAAAAACTGCCTATATACTGAGATCAGGTACCCATAACAAGTTAGTCCTAAATGCTAAAAGGCTTCCTTACATAGGCTACCTATGCGAGGTATGCCAGTCATGGGAGCCAGGCTTTATACTGGTTCTCACCAACTCACTATTCTGTAACTGGATCTCTTTTCTAGAATGAAAAGCCCTGTCCCTGAGTCCCTGAGTCTAGCTTGACGGCTGGATGGGCCGGGTGAAAGCATAACACAATAATACATGAGAAATACATGAATTCACCAAGTTGATCAATGGGACAATGAAGCAATGAGGTTGTAAATCATCCCCACTCCCCTGCCTTATGTAAATAATTCAATTAAAGCGGATAAGAGAAAAAAATGGGATTCCTTAAGGACAGAAACTCATGCTGCACTTTTGGAGCAAATAAATAATTATTTTTGGAGAGGGAACGTCACTGGACAAAGTCACTGGATAAATTTTCATATGCATAGCTTGTGTTAGCTTCACTAAAATTCCCTTTACCCTACAAGACAGCACTACAAGGTAGATAGGTAAATACGAAATCTTCAGAGAGCACGTATAATACTAGACTCTCAGGATATATAAGAAAGATCATGGCAGGGGCGCCTGGGTGGCTAAGTGGGTTAAAGCCTCTGCCTTCAGCTCAGGTCATGATCCCAGGGTCCTGGGATTGAGCCCCACATCGGGCTCTCTGCTCAGCGGGGAGACTGCTTCCTCCTCTCTCTCTGCCTGCCTCTCTGCCTCCTTGTGATTTCTGTCTGTCAAATAAATAAATAAATCTAAAAAAAAAAAAAAAAGAAAGATCACGGCATTTAAAGAACTCTAAATGCATAAACAAATGCATAACTGAAATGAGGTTTAGTATCTATGCATGGTGAACTTAGTGTAACTGATTTTAGAAAAAAAGAGAAGTCTACAAGAGCCAAAGTGATCAGAGAAGTCAGAATGAGGATAACAGCTAATCTTCATAAACACACTTTTATAAGGCTAAGGTGAGAAGGGGAAAGGCATCCTAGGCACAAACAATTTGTAAGGATCCAAGCAAGGAGAGTTCTGAAAATGGCAAGGACCTAAATTTAGCTAAGGAGAATAGTGAATAGAAGATGACAATAAAAAGGAGGCTGGTGCCAGACTATAAGGAGTTTCATTTTTCAGACAATGGAGAACTATCAAATATATATGATCAAGGGAAAATGCACCCAAGCCTTTCAAGCAGGAATGAAGAGGAGGAAGAATGAGTTGGACTGAGGTTGAAATGGGGAAAGAAGTTTTTAACAGCATCAAATCCTATGGTTACAGCAGCAAAAGAAAGGTCCATGTGATAAACAGATATTTTCAAAAACAGGAGATGGCATCATGATAACTCTTACTGAGTGGGACAATGTTAAAACTATGCCAGTCCATTGAAGTTAATGTCAGGAAAGCTTACCAAACTCCTAGAATAGTACTTCTCAAACCCAAATTACCTGGGGATCTGATTAAAATGTAAATTCTGATTCAGTACATGTAGAGTGGTACTCTGTATCTTTACATTTCTAACAAACTCCAAATTAGCTCTTCCATGGACTACACTTTGAATAGCAAGATGCTGAAACATCTTTCATTCTCCCTTTCCAAAAAGGCAAGGTTACTATGTTTAATCCACTATTGTGTAGCTAATCCTTTTTACTCCTAAGAAATTCCATTTAAAGGTACTTTATTATAATTTACATCAAAGTCAGGTGGGTTTCAAAAGCCACTATTTTAAAAGTCCAAGGTGATTCAAGATTCAGAGTATTCAAGATGCTGAGAAATATTTCCACCTGGAAAAAAAAAAATCAACTCTATAATACTGTTCTCTAACACTACAAATTTGTTCTTTTCTGTAGGCTGGCAAACTAGAAGATACTATTGCTTCTAATCTTGGAGGCAAAGTAAAAGTCCTAAAGACAACACTCCATCTTTTCATAGTGCCCATCAGTGGATTTTGGTAAAACTCACTTAACTTGCCCTTATAGTCCCATTAGCATCTTCCTTAATCCTTGGAGATAAAGGTAAGAATTTATTTTAAATATTCTATTGAAAATTATAAAAATTAAATTCACATACCATCCCCCTTTTTAAGATTTCTAAATGGAAGGATATGCCTTTTATTAAAATCTTTTACCATGAACAGAGGCATCATTTATAAAAATATATTACTAGTGTTATATATTATACACACATACATGTATTAAGATTGGTTGACCTTAGATTCTTGGGATGAAATTTAAGACTCCTGAGGTCTCAAGTTTCATCTTTAACCATATTTATGGTCAATAACAACCTTTTAGGTAAATTAGCTTCAATTTATATCGATGTCTAGAGAACAGAAATGATATCTTAAAACTGGAAGGTACTGTATGATCAGATCCAACTATTTCATTGTAGAGGTAAGAAACTGAGATGCAGAGGCTAAAAAGCCCAAAGTCACATAGCTGCTGATGGCATGTTAAAAAAGGGTGGGAGGAGGAAAAATATAATTTTCCTATCTATTAATGGACAACATACAACAATATCAACTACAAAACATAGTTAAAAGAGTTTCTGGTTCCTCTCATGACTAGGGCATAGTTGATTTTATTAAGGTCTTATAAACCACTGATATCCAAGAAGGGAAGACTACATACCAACAAAGAAGACATGCTACCCCAGAATTTAAGAACTCCATAAAAAAACGCAATCTGAATAGAGAATGACACATATACACCACATACTGAAGATGGGGCTGTGGTGGGGTGGGTAATGGGATGAGATATAAAGAACAAAGAGAAACCATGATAACTCTTATCTTCTCAGTAATGGTTTGAGGAAAGCTTTCACATAGAGAAAGGTGGTTTAAAAAAAAAACAAACAACTTCCTTTACTCTCATGAATCATTTTTTAATTGGTAAAATCAGGAATTAGGAGGATCGTAAAGCTTTTAAAAATATGAAATGTAGATAGCAGTTGGATGTGCGTGTGTCATGAGCTTTGTCACAATTACAAGAAAACCACAGAACCCTTTTTTAGCCATAAAATGGGGAATTTTGTGCTTATCACAAATGCTATAAAATTTACTAGCACAAGTAAAAAAAAATCACTGGAGAAGTTCCATGATACCAGAGACAATGGGTTTTAAATCACAGGCATACATTATTATGCCTAAGTTGACAGGTCTGCACTGCAATGCAGAAATGCAAGCAATATTCCAACATCTGCACCAGAAGGCAGAGACTAGACATGATTCCAGAATAAAGGGCTCTTCAGCTCTTACCTGTAACCTGTGCAACAACTGCTTGGGAAATCCTCCGATTGGCAAGAAAGGCTTTGATTTCCTCTTTTATCACACTGCTGTCCCTCCTAACAAAAACAGAAGACAAGACCAACAATGTATGTTGAAGGTAGAAATCCTCATCTTTGCTAAGAAAGGTGAAGCAGAGAGGTGGGGAGAACATAGAAAGAAAGGACACAAAAATAAAGGTAAACAGACCAAGCTTGTGTGAAAATATGAAATTAAAACAAACCAAGAAACACCAAATATTCAAGTCCTAAAACATCACACCATCAGACAGACGCGTTAGTGAATGCCACAGGAGATATAAGTCTCATACCAGAGGATGGTTAATCGCATGCTGTGTATAATTCACATTAGGAACAAGGCTGCCATATGGTATATACTAAGTTTCATTACTGAGGAATGAATATACCTTACACAGACAGAAGCCCTAGAAAAATAAAACAACAACAACAACAACAAAAATCAGTTGTGAGTAGCTTGTAAGCTTGCGTGTTAACTACACAACTGCATAAATATCATGTTCAGTCATTTTAAAACCTTTGTTAGAGGAACAGAAATCGTCATCATTCTTACAACTGCTAAAATATTAGCCATTTTAGGAAATTTAATTTGCCTTCTTTTTCCTGTTAAGCCAAAAAAAAAAAATTAAGTAGGATGAGGTGAATATAGAATTTTTTAAATATAAAAAAGGTATTTATCCATTTCCTATTATATGTAATATCTAGAATACTTAAAATTATGTTATACTATGTTCTTGAGATTACATATTATGGACCTAATTTTCCTCCACCAGAAAACAATAAATTCTCAAAAGACTAGACATTCACTAGAATAACAATGAGAGGCAAGACTTCTATTTCCCCATCAGAATAATACAGTAAAACTTATACTGAAACCCTTAAAGCCAACCAATTTTTCTTTGAATCCTTTATGTCCAAAAGGATTACATAAGTAAAGCACTGATTTTTCATCAAGCTCAAAAGCAATACAGAAGAGCAGTAATTTATAATCTCATATAGGGTCAGCAAACTATAGCTAAATCTGGTCTCCCATCTGTTTTTATACAACCTATGAGCTAAGAATGGTTTTCATAGATGAACACTTGCAATCATTACTTGGTGACAGAGAACACTAACTTTGAAAATGAATTAAAGCAAAGTATCATGTCCTCCCCACCAAAAATTCCATTCTTCTCATTGGTAGACCTGTATTTGAAAAACTATTTCTAATTACTAATATTCTATATTGAATTTTGTCAACAAAAATTTGTGATCTTTTTGTTTTCTCTTAGCTGTAAGTATGTGCATTATATCCTCAATTTTGCCTCTTGGCCACAAAGTATAAAATGCTTACCATCTAGTCTTTTCCAGAAAAAGTTTGCTGACCTTTGATCTGAGATAAAGGGATCATGAAATCTTTACAAATCATTTTGTAAATGAACCACAAACTTCTATTAGGAGCTCAAGTCTCTTTAAAGATTATTTGAAGCAATGAAAGAAAAGATCCTGTTCAAAAAGAACCAGCTGTGATTTGACTTAAAGCAGGTATTTTAGCCCCTTGGTGAGGAAGGGGCTATACATTCTGTTGGTGGATTCCATGTTCCCTTTCAGGAATTCTGAAAAAGGGAAGAGAACCAACAGTAGGGACAACTTTCACTCTGAAGCTCTTATAGTTCCTGATCTACTGGTTGGAAATCCTAGTCAAAAAGACTCCTAGGGAAAGAAAATAATCTGGGGCCTAATCCAATATTTAAAATTTCTCATACTCATCTAGATTCTGATCTAGATACTAGCTAGATTCTTTCCAAAACTTTCACTTGTTTATATTTGAAGTTATTTCTTTGAAAAATATGATTTTTATTTTATTTAAAAACTGTGTATCGGAAAGAAAAAGGCACAAATAAATACTCTTTAAAGTCAAATAAAATAAACTGCTCAGTAAAATACAGCTAGGTAGTATAGGCCAAATGGCTCACAAATGCCCACCAATAAGCAGCTGAGCAAGAGATAACTGCAGTGGTATGACATTCATTTGCCTTATGTAAATAAAACAACCAAATCATTTAGTTTCTGATATAACTTCAAAATTAATCTGAAAAATTTTAAATAAAGTACTGCATTGAAATATATAGAATATCCATGTAGGAAAGTGAAAAGTGAGTTTAAGAGAGAATAGCATGGAGGATATTAGGAGAAGGGAAAAATGAAGGAAGACAAATCAGAGTGGGAGACTATGGAGACTATGGATTTGGGGAAACAAACAGAGGGTTTTAGAAGGGGGGATGGGTGTGCCCAGTGATGGGTATTAAGGAGGGCATGGATTGCATGGAGCACTGGGAGTTATACGTAAATAGTGAATCATGGAACACGGACATCAAAAACTAATGACGTACTATATGGTGACTAACATATACACACATACACAAAAGAGAATATTTATTAGGTTAAATTAAAAATGTGCTTTTTGTGGGGAAATGATTAAATGATATTTTCTTGACTACTGATTTAAATTGGAATTTAAATCAATTTATTTTAAATTGAATTCACCTAGAGTAGACACTAAATCATAAAGAGAAAATAACACTCAATTATTCCAATAGAAAATATCCAGTTCATGAATTAGTCACAGCCTTGCAGTACAATATTATCAAGGACTGCAGTAAGATAGAAGGAACTTCAAAAAGTCTGCAAAACAGCAGCAATTCACTTACCCTCTCATAGACTATATTTTTAGATTTACTTGGCAAGTTTGTAAGTACCCACAATGAGTTAAAAAAATAGTAACAAAACCTCTTTTATCAACTGTTTCACCAGAGAGAAGCTTTTTCAAATCTAAGAAAAACTCAAGACTTAAAAAATAAGGTTATGCTTGGGCAAGTCATTTAATATAGCTGGACCCTGGTTTCATCATCTAGTAAAATGAGAACACTGAAACCCTCATCACAAGACTCTTGAAATTTTTCTCCACACACTGAAATTAAATTTAAATGAAATATAGTATTAAATGTGTGTATATGTATATGTGTATAATATATGAAATAAAAAATTCTTCAATGTAAAAATTTTTGAAACTGTAAAAGCATTCAATAAACAATGATTATTATTTTATAAAACACCAGAAAGAATCTCAGGTAAAGAAGAAACAAATGATCTGCTGTAACTACCTATGACTGAAGTAAATATCTGCATGAGGTACTTTAAGGCACCATGGAAAGATTTCTATGAAGTCAATTTAGACACAAGCAGTGATGTGTCATCTAATTATTTTCTTTCTTTTAAAAAAAGATTTTATTTATTTGATATAGAGAGAGATCACAAGTAGGCAGAGAGGCAGGCAGAGAGAGAGAGGGGGAAGCAGCCTCCCTGCTGAGCAGAGAGCCAGATGTGGGGCTTGATCTTAGAACCCTGAGATCATGACCTGAGCAGAAGGCAGCAGCTTAATCCACTGAACCACCTAGGTGCCCTGGTCTAGTTATTTTCACTAGGTACAGGTATCCCCTGTTTTCTAAAAGTATGCATTATGCCACTCTGCTTTTATAAAAGACCTACATTAGTATGGTAACAGCATTTTTTTTTTTTTTTGTAAAAGTAAAAATCCCCTTCATTTCTTTCAGTTAGTGAAAACAGGTACTAATGGAGCTCTTTCCTAAAAGTGAAGTGGCATAACTCAAGCTTTCAGATAGTGGGGGGAAACTGCATTTTCAAAATAGTAATAGTATTCAACTTTCACTTGTGTCCAATTCTCTTGTGTATTTCAAAGATCTCCAATCTATAGGTTAACTTGTTCTTTAAACTCTCAAATATCCCCCCTTATTTAGTCTTAACAAGCTGCCTCTCCTACTGTCCACATAGCAACTCTGTGAAAAGACCAGTTTCTTGGTGTGAAAACTCATTCGTTTCCTCCATATTTAATTTTCATATACTCTCCTACTGCTTGCTTTCTCCCTTTGTTTGAAAATTTTCATCCTCTTTAAAAAGAACAAATCCCTTTTTTTCACTTTTTTTGAGAACTGATTTTTTCAAGTTTTTATTTTAATCACCCAGCACTCATCACAATTCACTTATAAAATTTCACATTCCTCATGATTTGTATTCCTCAAGTCTTATGAAATTAGAGTGAAACACAAGTTCATTTTTCTTTGACTCCAAAGCTTACTTCCAAGATGTGCTACCAGTCTACTCGCATCAAACCACTTCAAATCTATGTCATCTCCTCCTACCACCTTTTCCAAATCACAGTCACACTGAATTCTTCTATCTGGGTGCTTTCAACATGAGAATAAATTCTTCCTTTCCACCCTCCACTACCATTAATTTTATAACTTGCTAAACTTTCCATTGTTATCTACAGACCTTTCTTAACATCCAAATGAATTAATCAGTAATGCCTCTTTGTAGAAATCACCCTTTCTTTAAGATACAATATAACTGTCATCTAGTCAGAGAAGTTCTCCCTGATCCTCACAGCTAAAAAAGATCTCTTTCTTCCAACAGCTAACTTTATCATTTCAATTATACTACACACATACTAATATGTTACATGCTATTCTATATTATAGTTATTCCTGATCTGGTCTTATCGCTCCTACTAGCCTGTGAAGTCTTTCAGCACAAAGATTGTGTCTTATTCATCAGGGGGTTTGCATATAATAGAGCTTAATTTGTTCAATGAATGAACAAATTTGAAGTTGAAGATAAAAGGTTGTAAAATGGCAAACCTGATCTAGATAATTTATAAAATAGCTCTAAATTCTTAATCTCAAATATGTTTAAGCTTCCCAAATCAAAATGGAAAGTTATTTGTGCTAGCTCAAAATGGCAATCCTTCCATTTCTGGAACAAAGACTATTAAAGACTACATGTTTAAAAGTTGTATGCTTTAAAATCTTCCATATTCTCTCAGTTGATATATACTACACATTCTTTAGGACTCCTTAAAGTAGCCATCTAGCTCAATGACTTCCAGAGATGGAGCAATACCTACAAGGACAGACTATATCACAGATGGGAAAATATAATTACATACAAATTCTTTAACTTTTGAATAAGAATCTCCTCCCTTTGATTTCTACAGGGAGATAAAGCATAATTTAAAATTTTTAAAGATAACTTTAAAAGGAAAGCTACTCTAATGTATACACAACATAGTAACTGAATTTAGGAAATAAATATCCTAAATCGCCTATTGTTAGGGATACAGTTGAGCACTTGGAATAAAGTCCTGCATCTTATATATAAAATACAAACACAGTCATAAAATTCAGTACATGGGTAGTTAAGAATAACAACTTAATATATGGCATTGTTTATGAATTCTTGATAAGCCTCATTTCAATTGTTATTTTATAATATATATATGAAAGAACAGATCTACACTATAATATTAACAAATGTATACATATATATACTGACATATAAATATATATGTTAATAGATGCAATTTAAAAATACTAGTATGTACATGGGTTTTTCATTCTAGCTTTTCACTTTACAGTCCTTCCTAAAAATGTTATATATTCAATAAATTGTTGAGAACTCTAGGTTTTTGTTTTTTTTTTTACTCCAATCAATTAAAAAGTGGGAAAAGTAGCAGTTTCTTTCTTTCTGATTCTTTCTTAACAGGTCTATCAGGTATACAGTTAAAAGTTAATTTCTATAAAAAATTTCCTTTGTGTACCTTGAAATTTTTAGGTGTTAAGTCTATGAACTCAATGGGTTATATGATTTGAAAAATACTTATGACTGAGTGTTACAGAGGTTGGGAAATGTAAGCATGCAAGATGTGAATTATATATGATTATCTAGAAAAGGAGGCAGGAAGGCATTTAGATACCCATTCTCGCCACTTAGAGCCCACCAAATCTAATCCACTACAATTTCATAGTGTTGAGTGATTAGCAAGGGCAGTACAGCCCTATGTGGCACAGGATACTCAGAAAGATTCACTGCTCAAAAATTGCTCTAACATTCTACCAAATAAAAATTCATCTGGTTAGTAACTGATCTGAAGTGGCAAATATCATGGGGGTGGGTAGAGGGAGGGAGGAGCAGCCCATTAAGTCATTCACAACTTCCACTTGTGTTACATCATCCACTGTTCTTAAAATCTTACTGAAATCTACAGACATGAAAAACTTATTTACAGAGGCAACAGATACCACAGACATGGTAATAAAGACATGGGTTAGAATTCAGGCTCTACCACTTTAAATTTTCTTGGGCTACTTATTCAAATTTAATGAATCTCAATTTCTCCGCTGTACCTCATACACAGCATGGTTATAATGATTAAAGTGAGAACAACCATGCAATAAACCTCTCCCTTTGACCTAAGGATCATTATTACATGCAAACTTGAGAAAAATAAGAGGTGGGCATAAAGGAGGAGTGCAGGTGTGGGTGAGGACACAATGGCAGAGAACTACAGAGAGCCAGAAGGTTCAATGAGACCCTTAGAGGATTACAGAACCAAAGTAGCAGTTCATAGAAAGAAGCAAAAAATAGGGTAAAGATAAAAGTATTGCAACTATGCAATAAGTGGCAGTAAATTCAATGCAAAAACATACATATTTTTAATGATAAAACTTGAATGTGTGTTAATAGTGGGATTTAACTACAAATCCTAGTCACTGCTAAATAGGTTTTCTATTTTGAGAACACAGTTGTATTACAACAGTAAGCCAATGTAAGAGCGAACAGTTAAGTTTTTAGACCCTTGTAGTCAAGTTTTAGACCTTGGCCAATATTCAGAGCCTTTTGTTAACAAGAAAGTTTCCCCAAATTTTGTGGTAGTCTAATACACATTTGGGAATTAATTGTTATATTAAAAGCTTATTAAAACTGACCAATGACAGCAACAATAAAAATTTTATTATTGATATCCTCTCTACTCAGGATAATTAAAAGCTAACCTTGTTATATTTCAATGACTTAAGTAACTTCTACTTGACGCAATGGTTCTCCCTCTCAATCATGACAATGATACACATGTTAAATTCATGTTAACTTTGGCCAGCTGTTTTAACAAGTGAAAATGAATTCAAAACGAAATTAATCTCTTACATTTTAAGTTTTAAAAGTTTAAATAACAGGGTTCTATGGCTGCTCTATGAAACCATTCATTATAGGAATTACATTGGAATCTAGATGGAAGAGTCCATTCAGTTCACAATTCCATACAAGGCAGTGCTACCCTAAAAATAAATTCAGGACAGTTTACTTAAAAGAGTTTACCACTGTGGTACTAGAGAATAGATCTTCCATATGCAATATTAAGTCACCATTATACCGTCTTCACTCTTAAAAGCCTTAGGAAGAACTATAACTCAACATTACAGGTTTTAACTTTATTTTGACAAATTTGTGCTACAACTTCTTTAGCTACTGTTACTAATCTATCTGCAGGCTTTCCTCCTACTACAGTAGTGATAGTCTATTGAAAATAATAGTTTTATGATGTCTATTCCTACAGACCTGTAAAAAATCCTTAATTCCAAACAAATTAAACATAAACTACTTGTGTGGAACACAAATCTTCCCAAACCTGTACTGCATCCTTAAATAATATTCTTATTACCATAGTCTAGAGCTCATGCAACCTTTATAAAACTGAACATGCCTTGCCTTCTCTACCGTTTACTATTCCTTTAACTTTAAATAAAGTTCCTATATTTCAAAACGAAAGCTATCCTTTTAGATTTAGCTCAAATTCATCCATTCACTTAACATATTAAACCCTTACCATGTGCCAAGGACAATTCTAGATCCTGGAAACACAACATTCAAATAAAACACACGCTTACTGGCCTCACAGTGTTCCAGGTCCAGTGTGAAGCCTCTCCTAATTACCTCTTTCGAAAGTGGACTTCTTTCCTCAGTGTTTAAAACAACAAAGGCTTACATTACCTTGTAATACATAATATATATACATACATATGTGTGTGTGTGTGTGTATATGGCATATATTGAATTAGAACTCTGTGTATGTGTATATATATGTGTGTATATATGTGTGTGTGTGTGTGTGTGTGTGTGTGTATATATATATGTGGTATCTATTAAATTAGAACTTTAGCTTCTTAGGGATAGGAACCACGTTTATTTTTCTTCCGAAGAACACAACTTTTTATATAATAGGTGCTCATAATTACTTTATTGTGGTATGTTAGAGTGAAAAACTGTACAAATTCTGTATCATGGTAAAATCATCTTTTCTCTCAAAACTCTAAGGACTGGAATGTGTTAGCAATTCAGGAAATTCAGATGTTAGCAATTAGTACTATAAAGAGAAGGTTAACTTCTGCTTTGATAAACAGAATGGAGAAGGCTTATCAGGCAGCAAAGAGAAAGGGCTATGGTAGAGAAGACAAAATTTGAATTAAAATCATAAAACTTGAAAATATTTTCTTTCACCTCCAGCAGGAGGAGGAGGAAATCATAGTTCTTACGGGTAAGTAGCTGAAATACAGTATATTACTCAAAACCAATCTAAGAACACACATTTTGGGGACTCTAAGTAAGCAAAAGAACTAACCTCATTAATTCCTCCACTTTATCATCTACATCTAGGTCCTCTTCTGAGGCTTCAAAACTGTATGACCTCTGACCCATGCTGTTTGCATGGTATCGAGTGGGTGACATCTTTCCATTGGATGTGGATAACCGCTCGTTATTCTCCCTCCCATTTTGATTGGTAGTGCAAGGCTGTGGGGAGGTATCATAACTGTTGCTAGGAGATGGGGACATTCCAGAATGCTGGGTCTGTGTGGAAGCTGTAGCTGTGGAGGAAGATGCTGGAACATTGTTGGTACTATTCCCATAAGAACCTCCTCCATAGCTGGACCTTCTTCCAAACTTGTCACTATGCTCTTGATCAAGACGGTCCAAAGTTTCCAAGGCATGGAGAATTTCATGCTTAGTCATTCCAGTACGCCGAAGGCGTTGAAGCAGATCTATCTGCTCTATGGTAAATCTGGGTTCATCTGTATAGTGAGACATGGTTTCCAGCAAACTAAAAAAACAAAACAAAACGAAACAAAACCTTTTATTTACAGCATGTATCAAAGAACATATCACGGGGCGCCTGGGTAGCTCAGTGGGTTAAGCCACTGCCTTCAGCTCGGGTCATGATCCCAGGGTCCTGGGATCGAGCCCCACATCGGGCTCTCTGCTCAGCAGGGAGCCTGCTTCCCCCTCTCTCTCTGCCTGCCTCTCTGCCTACTTATGATCTCTGTCTGTCAAATAAATTAAAAAAAACAAAAATCTTTAAAAAAAAAAAAAAGAACATATCATTATAGAGAATGCTCAGAAGATGCAAATATTTCTACATCAATTTCTTTACTGAAAATGATTAACACATAATTAATTAATTAATAAATATAATAACAGTTATTATCACTCCATGCTAAGATGTTTTTGTCATGGCAAACTGATATAGTTACTGAGTTTATTAGCAGATGGATTAGGTGTAACATAAAACCCAATTTCTTTTTTTTTAAATATTTTATTTATTTGACGAGTGAGAAAGAGAGAGCACGTGATCACAAGTGGGCAGAGAGGCAGGCAGAGAAGTGGAAGCAGGCTCCCTGCTGAGCACAGAGCCTGACGCGGGGCTCAATCCCACGACCCTGAGATCATGACCTGAGTCGAAGGCAGAGGCTTAACCCACTGAGCCACCCAGGTGCCCCAAAACCCAATTGCATATGGCATAAAATTTATACTTTCCTCAATTTGGCAAATATCTGAACCAAAATTTCAGTTATGGCAATAATCCCAAAACAGCAGATTAGATACATATACTTTTAATCCTAGCCTAATTGTGATTACTCATAGGTAATCATCCTTTTCCATCTCAAATTCATTACAGTAGAGTACCATTAATGAAAAGTTGTTGCAAAAGCAGTTTATGTTATCTTGTTTTACTAAATATCAGCAAAACTAACCTAAGAAGTCTGTTATCTTTATTTACTATAAACAAATGACTTCATAAGGTAAGCCCAGGCAAATACTAATAACCAGCAAAAATATTTAAATGGAAAAGAAGGTACATAAAAAAAACTAAGTACCATTTCATCCACCACTTAGCAATTTCATTTAGTATCTCATCTCTGTAATGCATTCTCTCTTAATAGTTATCCTGAGAAATGGATCTTTCATGGTTGTAGCCAAACTATTCATTTTTCTTGGGAAATTCCTTCCATATCATGTTTCCTTTAACTAACACAAGAAACTAGCATGCCAGAAAATGTCAGCGTTATAACAATATTAATTTTAAGTAAATTATCAAATTTAAAAATTCTCACTATTTGAATTCCTTTCTTATAAAACCTGACTTTCCTAATTTAAGATTTTTTTAAAAGATTTTTATTTTTATAGTTCAAGTGCCAAAAGGATGCATGGCATACAGTAAGTTCTTAATAAATGTTTCCTAATGGAAGGAATTTTCTCATCCTTTACATGTAAACATCAGTTCTGGGTCAGTTCCCCACAGCTGTTCAAAGTCTGTTTCTTCAACCCTCTATACTAAAAATTTACTGAACATTCACTTCTAGTCAGGCATTAGGCAAGAGTTTCATAGAATGTAATTTTATCTGATCCTCACAACTCCCTATGGCAGACTTTTAAAACACATATTAGTTGACTGATCATTGAGGAAACGAAGTCTGAGTGGTTCTGTACCTTGCAAAAAATCTGATTTAGAGTAGAAAAAAGATTTAAACCTAGATCTTACTGACTACAAAAGCATATATTATTCTGTTTTCCAACATATAGCAGGACTTACTGGAATCTATGATTTGGGATATAGGCTATTGAACTCTTTTAAGTCTCCAGTTAAAACCACTTGGATAAAATCACTCTACTGATGGACTTGAGGTCCTAGAAATAGGTTTTTAAAATTTAAATCTTTGCTCCATCTGGAATTTATATTTACTTAATGAGTGCGAAAGGATTTGGGCTTTAAATTTTTCCAAAAATTGCATAGGTGGCTTTACTGAGTAATACATCTCTTCTCCTCTAATCTGAAATACAACCTTTTTCATATAGAGAATTTTCACACAAATCTCTATCTACCTTTAGATTGTCTATTCTACTCCACTGATTGTGTTGCCTTTCAAATCCTTCTAAAAATGAGCAGGCAAAAATTTAGAATTTTTATGTGAAATCTCCACTTGTAGAGACAGGCTAATTAAAAATAAAAACAAACACATTTTGCGGACTACAAATAACATGTTGCAAGCCATTTGTGGTCATAGGTCACATCTTCTCCTTTCTTCCAATACTCACTGTGACAAGCTATCCATGATACAAGTCCTATTTTCATGATTTTTACATTCTTTCTTGATTGCCTGGGTTATTTTCCTCCAACATTTTATAATGAAAAACATTAAACATACACAAAAACTAAAAGAAATTTGTAGTCAACAGTCACATACTATATTTTACTGTTAACATTTTACTTGCTTTATAATGTTAACTACCCCTTCCCTTATGTATCCATACCTATATTCATCTTATTTTTATGCATTTTAAAATCAGGTACAGACATCTGTATACTCCCTCTTAAACACTTCCACATGCATTTTATTAACAAGAACTCAGTATTTGTAGGGTTTTTCTTTTGAGGTAAAATTTACATAAAAGAAAATACACAAATCCTATGTTTACCATTCTATGAGTTTTGAGAAGTACATGCTGTAAAAAAGAAATATATAACTTGTGAAAATGCCTATGAAGATACAGAATATTACTACCATCCCAAGAAGTGTCCTGTTCCCAGTTAATCCTTGGCCCCTTCTCTCACAAGGAACCCTGCTCAGATTTTTCCCACCGCAGATTAGTTTTCCCTGTTCTAAAAATTTATATAAAGGGAATTTCTATGTACTCTTTTCACTCAGCATAAAGTTTTTGAGATTCACGTCCGATGTAGCGTGTATCTGTAGTTTGTTCCATTTTATTACTACTTCATTATAGGAATATACTACATGTTTGTTTATTCCTCCTATTTTAGACACATGGACTGTTTCCAGTCATTAGCTATTCTAAATGTTTTGACTATGGGGCACCTGGATGGCTCAGTCAGTTAAACATCCAACTCTTGGTTTTGGCTCAGGTCATGATCTCATGGGTTGTGGGGTTAAGTCCCAAGTCAGTCTCCCGGTTCAATGAGGAGTCTGCTTGAAGATTCTCTCCCTCTGCCTCTCTCTCAGCACATGAACTCATACTCTAACTCAAACTAATAAATAAATCTTTAAATTCTTTGCCTATTACAATTATACTTTACTACTTGTTAGCTTAATATATGCCCCTCCCTAATATGTCATCTAGTTGGGGGAGAAGAGAAAACTGCAACCAGAGTAACTCATTTATTTTTTTCTCCTGACCCATTTCAAAAGAACAATACACCTGGCTTAACATAAATGATCTATTATTAAAATGCTATGCAGTGCTGGTAATGTTCCGTGTTCTATTTTAGTTATATTACACTGGTATATTCGTTGTGAACATCCACCAAGCACTGACTACTGATTTGTGCATTTTTCAGGAGGTATATTAGGCTTAAATAAAGTTTGTTGTAAAAGCTATGTGAACATTTTCCAAGGGGCTTATAAGAGACACTTAATATTTTAGTTTCTGTTACAATCTTTAGCCATTTGTCTACTCTATCAGTGCTTAGTAATATACTAAATCCAAATCCCAGGAACTTCTCTTTAAAAGCAGATGCTAAATGACAAAAACAAATGGAAACATATTACATGCTCATGGATTGTGAGAACCAACACTGTTAAAATGTCCTTACTGCCCAAAGCAATCTACAGATTTAATGCAATACCTAATAAAACACTAACAGCATTTTTCACAAAACTAGAGCAAATAACCCCAAAAATTGTGTGGAACCACAAAAGACTCAAATAGCCAAAACAATATTGAAAAAGAAGAACCAAACTGGAAGTATTATAACCCCAGACTTCAAGATACAATACAAATCACCAGTAATCAAAACAGTCCAGTACTGGCACAGAAATAAATACAGAGATCAATAGAGCAGAATAGAAAGCCCAGAAATAAACCCATGATTACGTGGTTAATTAATCTTCGACAAAGGAGATAAGAATATGCAATAGGAAAAAAATCACTTCAACAAATGGTGTTGGGAAAAATGAACAACTTTACATGCAAAAGAGTGAAACCGGACCACTTTCTTATACCATACACAAAAGTAAACTCAAAATGGATTAAGGACCTAAATGTGAGACCTGAAACCATAAAAGTCGTGGAAGAGAGCACAGACAGTAGTGTCTCTGACATTGGCCATAACAACATCTTTCTGGATGTATCTCCTAAGTTAGAGGAAACAAAAGCAAAAATAAACAATTGGGACTACATCAAAATAAAAAGCTTCTGCACAGCAAAAGAAACAAAACTAAAAGATAACCTACTAAATGGGAGAAGAGATTTGCAAATGATATACCCCATAAAGGGTCAGTATCCAAAATATATAAATAATTTACACAACTTAATAACAAAACCCCCAAATAATCCAGTTTAAACATGAACAGAGGACTTGAACATACATTTTTCTAAAGAAGACATACAGATGGCCAACAGACACATGAAAAGATGTTCCATATCACTCATCACCATGGAAATGCAAATCAAAACTATAATGAGATGTCACTTCATACCTATCAGAATGGCTAACATCAAAAATACAAGAAACAAGAAGTATTGGTGAGGATGTGGAGAAAAAGGAATCTGTGTGCACCACTGGTGAGAATGCAAACTGGTGCAGCCACAGAGGAAAATAGTATGGAGACTCCTCAAAAAATTAAAAATAGAACTACCCTATAATTCAGTAATTCCACTACTGGGTATTTACCCAAAGAAAATGAAAACACTAATTCCAAAAGATAGATGTAGCCCTATGTTTACTGCAGCATTATTTACAATAGTCAAATTATGGAAGCAGCCCAAGCGTCCACTGTTAGATGAGTAGATAAAGAAGATGTGGTATGTGTGTGTATGTGTGTATATATACACACATATATATATATATAGAGAGAGAGAGAGAAAGAGGAAAATTAGTGATAAAAATAATGAAATCTTGCCATTTGCAACCACATCGACAGAACTAGAGTATAACGCTAAGTGAAAAAAGTCAGAGAAAGAAAAATACCATAATTTCACTCATGTGGAATTTAAGGAACAAAATGAATGCACAAAGAACAAAAGAGACAAACAGTAAAACAGACTGGACTATAGAGAATAAACTGCCAGAGGGGAGGTGGGTGAGGGATGGGTGAAATAGGTAAAGGGGATTAAGAGCACACAGCATGATGAGCACTAAGTAGCATATAGAATTGGTGAATCACTATATTGTATATATGAAACTAATACAACACTGTATGTTAACTATACTGAAATTAATATTAGAAATTAAAAAACAGGGGTACCTGGGTGGCTCAGTCACTTAAGTGTCTAGCTTTGCCTCACGTCATGATCCCAGGGTTCCGGGATCAAGCCCCACACTGGGCTCCCTGCACAGGGGTTAGTCTGCTTGTCCCCCCCATCTCTCCCTCTGCCCCTCCCCCTGCTTGTGACACACACACTCTCTCAAATAAACAAATTTTTAAAATCTTTTAAAAAATTAAAAAATAAATACATGTAACTGCCCAATCCCTTTAGTAACTGTAATAATTTACCCCTGAATTTACTGACTTATTAAGTTGAGGTTTCTAAACATTATTCTTTGCCCTTGTGAATAAAGTAGATCTGTCCTTTGCTAACTTCAGTCTTAATGCTTTCAAAATACTTCATAAACTGACCTTAGTTTAAATGAGACTTCATAAACTCTTTTTATCATATGGACAAAAAAAAAATCAAAGCTGATTTTTTTCCTATTTATTTCCCTCTCCAATTATATCAGAGCAGGTAGTACCTGTATATAATTCCTTAAGCCTTTTTCCGTATGGAGCAGCACTCTGAGAGCATAAAACTAAAATAAATTTTATATGAATTTAACCTGTTATTGAAAAGTACCATCCTAAGCTTGTATTATAACTATCAAAACTAATGATTCCACAGTATCTGGAACAAGTTAGTATTTTATGTCATTTCAGATTCACTATGGGAAACACTTTTTATTTCAAAAGTCCTAAAAGGAGATAACAGGACATATGTATTATTTTTTCTACCTAGAGTGTCTCACAGTTTCCAACTCTATGTTCTTGGTATTGCCACTAGTAATACCCCACCTCCTGGCCAAAAGGATGGGTACACAAGGAAGCTAAGCCTTGCCCTCCTTAAAATATTTAGGTTAGATCAGGAGGAAAATGGATAGTCACTATAACCGTGCTCAGTTGCAGAAAGATATTACTCTGACAGGTTCCTCACCATGTGAAAGAAGTGACTTTTTAGGAGAATAAAGCAGACATGGTAGGAAATGCAGAACAAAGGAGAAAGCAAAAACAAACAAACAAAGGAGAAAGCTCTGCAGTGTTCATACTCTGTTCTAATAATTCCTGAGTCCCTGCCACATCTCTGTCCTTCTTGCTATGTAAGAGCATAAATTTCCCCTTATGCTACACTTGTTTAAACTGGATGTTTGTGCCTTGCACCAAGAGAGGTCCCTAGTACAAAGATATACCTAATGTAAAACGATCTACAATTGCTAAGTTGGAATGTATGATCACTACAGAGTAGAATGATAATGGCATAATGACCAGGATCAAATCATGCATATGATGTTGAATGTACTATACTTCACTGAGAAAATACCAAGATTAGAAGTTTTCTTGGATATCAAGAATAGTATCTCCATGTGCATTAACATAAACAAAGGTAGAGCCTCTCATTTCTACACTTTGTTTTTCATAACTTACCTAGTTTAAGCATGTAATCCTGAAATTATGGGAGTAAATGACATACAAAGGTCATCTAAGTCCATGATACCAGCAATTCTTTTATAACAGAAAAAGATAACATGTAAAAACTGAATTTTCTTATATAGCACAAGAACTGTTCACAGGATAAAGAACATCTTTCACTTTAAATCACTAATCTGAATGCAGACTCAGGCCAACAATAATTGAAAATGTTGTGAGAAGAATTTTGACACTGCAATAACACAGCCAATGTTTAAAGCATAAAAGAACAATTAAATTCAGGAATTATGGCTCAGTTCATAAACTGATATTCCAAAAGACCATACTATCGGACCATAATAGTAAACCTATTTTATAATCAATTTTATCCCTACTTGGATTTGTACCTAAACCCTTCTTAGATCGGCATCTGGTCCAGAACACTTACTTAAACTAAATTTTACAAACATATAGAGCTAAGAAGGTTAAAGCATTTACATATAATTAATCTTGAAATTACCTGTGCAAAAATGACATTACTACCTTATTTGTAAAGCATTAATAGTTACAAAGATCTCATTAAAATAATTGCGTTTAGCATTTTCTTCAGCTTGATTCTCTTTGCTATCTTTTTATCTAGAATGACTAGGCAAAATACGACCTACTCATAAGTTAGTTTTGTTTCACATACTTGGTATTTACTGCATATCATTTAACGCATTTTAGAGTTAATCATAATATTCATCAACTAAAGATGTACTCGGGCTCTTCTTACTATTTATGGCACATTAACCTCTTTCACAATTATTATTACCAACAAAGGAGTGGGAGTCTTAAAACTTAAAAATGATAAGAAGTGAGAATAAGTAAGAAATGAAGATTTACTGGGGACTGAGCTCAACAGTATGATAAGATGATTCTGTAATTCAAACCAATAGGAGAACTGACTAAAACAAAAGAATAGAGGTTATGACTACAAATGACAATATAAGATGTTCTTTTCATAATAAAAAGAATTTGAGAAAAATGAGATTATATTCCAGTGTGCCAATCACACTTTATAACAGTTATTTTTAAATTAACACTGATGAAGACTGAAATTTTCTTCTTGTAGCCACCTTACACATGTTCAAAAAAAAAAAAAAATCCAAGTCAAAATATGCAAGTTTATAGAGGGAAATATAAAGTAGGTGTGCAATCAGAAAACTGGACACCATTTTGAGAAAAAGTCATTCATTCAACTAACATTTACTGAATATACCCTATGTGTCAGACCATGTACTTGGAAAAAAGGGTGCAACAAGGCCAGGCAAAAACTCCTGGCCTCATGACGCTTATATTCTAATGGCTATTAAAAACAGCCACTAGCAAGTGCATCATTAAAAAAAAAAAAAGGGGGGGGGGGGAAACTAAGGCCCAAAGCATGCAGTGCCTTGCCATTTCCCAAGGATATAGCTATTTAGTAGAAACTCAGGCTACAGTTCACATTACCTGGGCCTAATTTCAGAGACTTTCTGATATATGATAGTCAGTGAGAGAGGAAAAAAAAAATTTTTTTTTTTGAAAGAGAAAAAGACTTTAATGAAAAACCCAAATAATAAAGAAAATCTATGTTAACGTCTACTTACTGGATTATAGAACTGTCAAACAAAATGGAAGAAATTTAATCGAAACATAGCACCAAATTTTAGAAAATACTTATGCTAAAGGCACTCTGCATTAGACTCTAAAGATGCACTTAATGAGCTAATAGATACTTTATCTTCTCTAATATCTGAAATTCCCGGAATACTTTTATTCAGGGGCCTATTTAATACGAACTAGTGGTTACAGTTCATATCCTAGCACAAAAAACTCTCAATATAATACCACCATCTCCATTTGTATTTTTTGCCTGACTCCAAAGAAAGGCTACCAATGGCATTAGCTAATAGGCTTAACTACATTATTATATCCAGGAGGTAAAGGAAAATGGCCAAGGTGCTTAGGAGTTTGCACACAAAGGCAGGGTTAGGGTAACATGCTTCTAATATTCTGCCTGTCACAAGGAATCTAACAGTAGCTAGCCATCTATTCTATAAGCTTCTTTTTTCTTTTTTTTTTTTTTTTAGAAGCTTCTTTTTTCTTTAAAGATTTTATTTATTCCATATGAGAAAGAAAGAGAGTGAGCATGAGCAGAGATAGGGGGATGGGCAAGCAGAGGGAGAAGCAGACTCCCCGCTGAGCGGAGAGCCTGACTCGGGCTCAATTGGGCTCCATCCCAGGACCCTGGGATCATGACCTCAGCTGAAAGCAGATGCTTAACCATCTGAGCCACCCAGGTGCCCCTATGTTGTAAGTTTCTAACCTATTAATAAGAAGTTTGACATAATTAGTAGTTTATGTTAGAACTGAATGTCAGACATCAAAGTTGAAAATAAATGGTAAAAGAGAAAGTTCATAGATTTGAAAATTTATTCCTTTCCACTATGATTATGAAAAAATTCTTTCAACTCTACGAATCCCTGCTGTCATTTTTTGGATTGTAATCATAATGATTTCTTCACTGTATTAAAAACAATTGAGAAGATAAAAATTAAGAAATGGACAAAATACTTACACCACTGGAAAGGAACTGAGCATACTTTACATGAGGTGAATCAATATCCTTCCTAGAGATGATCAGCGTTATTAACCATTCTGTAGAATAAAGACAGAAAAATTCAGAAATACTCATTAATCAAATGTTGATTAAAAATTTTAACTATATAACTAAAAGATATTAACAGTCAACATCAGCTAACCATGTTTTTAAAATTACCTTGTACTTTTAAGATGAAATCCTGGCTTGAAGCAAAATTTAAAAAATAAAATATTGATAGCTTTCACAATTATTCACTTGGAAAAAGTAATAAAATCATACTCCTGATTAAAAAAATATTGATAGCTTTCACAATTATTCACTTGGAAAAAGTAATAAAATCACACTCCTGATAGTTAATGTTATCAGACATCACCCAGGGAAAAAGATATAAATGTGTGATGGAATGTATATATTACTGAGACATTTGAGAAAACTGTTTGATAATAGTTAACAGTGCACTTATGCATCACCCTATAAGCAAAAAAACCCACCACAAAATGACTACAGCTAAAAGTCTTAACTGTGGGGTAAATTCTGAGGTCTAGTTCCAAGTATAATAGTACTTAATATCTTGAGTAACTTAATTTCTCTAAGTCCTAATTTCTGCATCTATAAAATAGGGATGATCAATAACTACTTCAAAGAGCTACAAGAAGTTAAAACTTTTTTTTTTTTTTAATGGTGATGAAAGCACTTCACAGGCTATCAAGAAGCAGGGACTATTATTACCAATTTAAAAAAGGGAGATTAGTGTCCATGTTACTTTAGATTACTGAGCACAGTGTAAGTTAATAATAGAGTGAGTCCAGTACTTCTGTCTTCTGATTAGTATTCTACTGCTTTATTCACCAATCAGACCCTATGACCCCTTTCAATTCAGACATAGATTTTAACAAAAAAATGAAATCTACTACTCACAGCTTAGGAGCTGAAGATCATGTATTACTTACTGAACTTATTAGCAGTTTCAAACCATAATCTATAGAAGCAACAATTTCCATTAATTCAAAGTTAAGATTATAAATTACACAAAAGTTAAAAATGTTGATGTCAAAACTCTCACATTAAAATACACATTCAGCACTGAATTATATTAAGCAAGACCAAAGTGTCTAACAGTGACTAATGATATATGCGAAATGTACAGGGTAAAGTTAGAAACCTTTCACATTTGCATATCCTAAATTGTAGCTTTAATGAAGTTCCTGTTGTAGTTAATTTTCTTGCTGACTTAAGAAATACCTGTCCTAAAAAAAGGTAGATATAAAGTACAAGGAAAATCTACTGAAAGTGTTGCTGATTCCCAAAATATCAAAACTAAACCACAAAACTGATTACTGGCCAATATAAATTTCTCATTCTTGCTCAAATTCAGTTAAAACATAAATATCTACTTGCCCTGATATAGGCACAAACTCATAATAAGAGTAAGATATGGTACCAGTAGTGTAGGAGCATATTAAACTATAGAAGAAGGTCAAATAAAAATTACACACACATACCTCTATAATAAAATGCATAATGTGATAAGACTGAAAATACAAGGTTTACGAGAGTAATAATTTAGAGATTAATTTAGGCTACAGAGAACTGGGAAGATTGTTAAAGTGAGATCTCAGCTGTTATCTGAAGATCAGAATAAGACTTCCACCAAACCAAGGTGTGAAGGAAGGTGAGAATCAGTGGAAGAAGATTCCAGGGAGAAGGAACAGTTAAAGGAGACAATGAGGTATGTTTAGGGATTAAGTAGACCTATGTGGCCAGCCTTTTACATACATGCATGAGAAATACATGGGTTAGAAAGGGAAGACTTCTACAATATGTGGAAGACTGATAAATGCTTCATAGTAATCCTGACCTTTATTCTACAAATGTGACGACTATGGTACAACTGAATCAGACAATCTAGGAAGTAAATTACCAAAACCTTCATTTCACAGGTGAGGAAACTGAGATTAAGTCACTGATACAGACTGGTGTAACTGCAAATCACTGAGTTTATGTTATTTACATTATGGATATAAACAGACTTAAATATTCAACAGAACTAAAATATTCTAAGGACAGAAGAGCAAGCAAGGTGGTGCTATGAATTCTCTACTCTCGGGCTCAATATCACAAAGCCTTACCGCATAGGAGACACATTTTTTTTTAATTGACAGATTTTTAAAAAAATTGTTTCAAAAACGAGTTTAATAAATATAAAACTTACTTAAATGAGTTTTAAATAAAAATTAAAAATCACAGCCATTAGAAAGGCCATTATCAGGGGTGCCTGCATGGCTTAGTTAGGTAGGCATCTCTTGGTTTCAACTCAGGTCATGATCTCAGGGTCCTGAGAACAAGCCCTGCATCAGACTTCCTCTTCCTCTGCACCCCCCATCCCCACGCATGTGTGCTCTCTCTGTCAAATAAATAAATAAATCTTAAAAAGGGGAAGAGGCATAAAAAAAAAAAAAACCAGAAAAAAAGCAAGTATTGACAAAGATGTGGAGAAAATGAAACCTTCCTGTGTTGCTGGTGAGAATGTAAAAGAGTACAGCCATTATGGAAAACAATATGGAGGTTTCTCAAAAAATTAAAAATAGAAATACCTTATAATCCAGTAATTCCACTACTGGGGATTTACCAATGAAAATGTAAACAGAAAACCAAAAATATGTATGCACCCCTATATTTATTGCATCATTACTTATAATAGCCAAAATATGGAAGCACCCTAAGCGTCCACTGACAGATGAATGGATAAAGATGTAGCATATATTTGAATGTAATATTACTCAGCCATAAAGAAGAATGGGATCTGGGATCACAAGGATGGACCCTGAGGATCAGACATTAATCAGATTGAGAAAGATAAACACCATACGATTTCACTCATAAATGGAATCTAAAAAATAAACAAACGAAAAGCAGAATCAGACCTATAAATACAGAAAATACACTGATGGTTGCCAGAGGGAAGAGAGGTGGGGGGATGAGCAAAATGGGTAAAGAAAAAAGTAGGAGATACAGGCTCCCTGTTCTGGAATAAATAAGTTATAGGAATAAATGGTACAGCATGTGGGATATAGTCAGTGATACTGCAAAAGCATTGTGTGGAGAGAGATGGTAGCTACACTTGTGGTGAGCGCAGCGTAACATTTAGAGATGCTGAATCACTACGCTGTACACCTAAAACTAATGAATATTGTGTGTCAACTATATTAAAAAAAAAAAAAAAAAAAAACAAAAAAAAAAAAAAAAAACTGAAATCAAAAAAAAAAAAAAAAAAAAGCACCCAGCTCTAAAAAGCAAGTAACCTATAAAGGTTAAAGAATCAGCTCCTCATTGCCTCTTCATTTTTTGTACTTTAAAGAGAGGGGTGCCTGGGTAGTGCAGTCTGGTAAGTGTCTGACTCTTGATTTAGGCTCAGGTTGTGATCTCAAGGTCATGACATCAAGCCCCCCACCTCTCAGGCTCTGTGCTTGTGGGGAGTCTGCTGGAGATTCTCTCCCTTACCACTACTGCTGTCTCCCCCGGCATGCATGCTCCTTCTCTCTAAAATAAATAAATCTTTAAAAAAATAATTTAAAAAATAGAGTTAAGGAACATTTACAGACAACAGAGACGAAAGAATCCTGTGCCAACCAAGCTTACATTTTGATACATGAAAAAAACTGCAAATATGCAAAAATTCAGAGTATATTTTCTCAGGTACCCCAGTTAAGAAACATAACCGAGAAAGGGCTCTAACTAAGAAAAAACAAACCAGAAAAAGAGATGTGGTAACAGGGAAGATGAAAAAGAAGAGTAATATTGTAATCAATGAAACTTTCAGTTTATATTATATTATATAATACAGTTAAATAATAACCAAATGTCTAGGAACAGATAACTTATATGATAAAGACTCTTGAAACAAAAGACTGTATCATAAAAATATTTCAATACATTTCTAAACTATTCAAAGTAAAAGAGTTGCAGACAGGTGAGTTGAAGGTAGGCAGAAGTAAAAATACTTCCAAGATCTCATGAGGAAGAAGAGGATAAGGGGAAAAAGGAAGAGAGGCAGAAAATAAAAGTATTCTAAAGGTCTCATCTCTTCAAGGTCAAGAAGCCAACAGAGAAAGCAATTAGCATCTTTGGGGGGAAAAGAATATTTTGTTTTCAGATTACTGCAAAGAAACATGTATCAGTCAAGGCTTAATTTTAAGGTCAAAAGTACTTACCAGGATAAAGAAAAATGTTATACAATTATAAAATACACAGTTTATGATTAAATCGTAAGAGTTAAAAAACTCTATATACCAAACAACATAGCAGGCAATAAAGTAAAACTTATTAGAACTTTAATAAATTCATTTAAAAAAATACAAATATACTGAGTAATTTCAGCATACCTTCTAGAATGGACAAATATAGTTGGAAAGAAGAAAATAACAAATTTAATTATATTATTAATAAATATGATTTTTAAAAATACCTTGTAATCCTCTAACAAAAAAGAGGTACTTTTTCCTAAGTTTATCACCATGACTGATCCTAAACATGGTCATAATAAAAGTTTTAAGTTATTTCAGAGATATATACCTCAAAAATTAAGAAAAAAAATTACAACAATTTCTTTCTGTAAAAACTATGAGATGACACTTGATAATATTTGGATCAAATAGGAAATCAAAAGGGAAATTATGCTTTATGTGTAAGTTATGACAAAAAATAGAATAAAAATAATTAAAACCCATGTGATCCAACAATATTTATATTTACAAGTAAATTTATGGCTCTAAGAATTTTAATTTTTTTTAAAAGACAAGGGAGAAAAATACTCTGTAAAAAAGAAATAAGAGAAGAAATAAAATATATCAAAATAAACTAGGAAGGGGGAACCTGAGTGATTCAGTCAGTTAAGCAGCTGCCTTCAGCTAAGGTCATGATCCCAAGGTCCTAGGATGGAGCCCTGCACTGGGTTCCCTGCTTGGCAGGAAGCCTGCTTCTTCCTCTCCCACTCCTCTGCTTGTGTTCCCTCTTTCCCTATGTCTTCCTCTCTATCAAATAAATAAATAAAATCTTTTTTAAAAATTTTAAAAAAGTAAACTAGGAAGAAGAAACTAAGAGATATTCAAAATTAACCTAATATAAAAAAAGTATAGAGGACATAAATAAATCTAAAAGGCACCCCTTAGAATGATGATGAAATAATCACTCAGTCTAGTGAGTGGGTTAAACAAGGTGCGGAAAGAGACAAAATTCAGAATAAAAGAGAAAACCACAAGCATAGGAGATAACTAAGAAAACAAGACAAAACTAAAAAAAAAAACAAAAACAGTAACACACACAAATGCAATTACGTGGCAGAATTTGAAAACCTAAAAGAGAAGATGATTTCCCAGTAAAATAGAAAATATCAAAATTAACCCAAGAGAAATGAATTCTTGAGTAGAACCAAACACCATAAGTTAAAGATAATTAAAAACCTACTATAGAAAAAGATACCAAGACAAGCTGGGTTCTCTGTAGATTCTTAATCTTTAAAAAAAAAAAAATTATGGGGCGCCTGGGTGGGTCAGTGGGTTAAAGCCTCTGCCTTTGGCTCAGGTCGTGATCCCAGGGTCCTGGGATCGAGCCCCACATCGGGCTCTCTGCTCAGTGGGGAGCCTGCTTCCCTCACTCTCTCTCTCTCTGCCTGCCTCTCTGCCTACGTGTGATCTCTCTATGTCAAATAAATAAATAAAATATTTAAAAAAAATTATTCTACTAATATCAAACCATAGAAAAATACAAAAAATGTTCCAAGCCATTTTTAGGTCAAAACAACACAAAGCCAAATCTAGTAAAGGTACTAGCACATAAAATATACCCATCCACCGATTTCACTTAAAAGTATAATTCTGAATTAAAAAAAACAAAAACAAAAACAATGTAGACAACAGAGTCCAGCCACATGTGAAAAATAATATCCTACTATAATTATTGCAGAAATATGACAGTGGTCCCTTTATAATCCAAGACATCAACAAATTCAGGAGAAAAAACATCATATCATTGTATCAATAGATGCTGAAAAGGCATTTGATAAAATTCAGCAACCATTTTTAACAAAAGCTCTATGGGAAAAAGTAGAAAAAAAATAAGCATTTTTGAAAAAAGAACAGTAGCAAGTACCATATGTAGCAAAACACTATAACCATTTCAAATAAAACTAAGGTTGCATGAACACAATAAATATGTACATACAGTGTACATATGCGTGTGTTTATGTATATACCTATATTAAGAACTTGCTTCTGTATGGAAATTTGATGAACTGCAGAAGAGAACCGACAGTGGTTATTTTGAGTACAGGGTAGAAACAGAAAAGATTAGAGAAAGGGTAGGAAGGAGAGTGTTCACAGGAAACTTTTTTTATTATTTTAATCATATGAATGTTATTACTCATTCAATAAATCAAATTAATAAAATGAGGGGTTAGAACAGGAAGCCCAGGTGTGCCTGGGTGGCTCACTCACTGAAATGTCTGCCTTCGGCTCAGGTCAAGATCCCAGAGTTCCGGAATCAAGCCCCACATAGGGCTCTCTGCTCAGTGGAGAGCCTGCTTTTCCCTCTGCCCACTACTCTGCTCATACTCGCTCACTCTCTCTCTCATTCTCAAATAAATAAATAAAATCTTAAAAAAAAAAAAAAGAACAGGAAGTCCACTAATCCCTTTAAAATAAACACTGACTTGAAGATTATAGCAACTAATTAAGATACAAAAATGAATTAACTCACATAAATATCAGAATGAAAGAGAAAAATATCTTTTTGCTAATGACCTAATGGAATACCTAGAAAATGCAGACAATTCCAGTAAAAGAAAACTGAAATTAATAAAAATAAATTATCAAGAATACAATACAGTTAAAATAAATAATAAAAAATTTTCCCTAGTTTAGAGAGAAACTCCTACAAAAATAATGGGAAAAATATTTCATTCATAGAACTTTGCCCCAATGACTGTATAGAGAAATAACCCCCAAAGATTTGTTCTTTAATTTTTATACGACCTTAAAATTATAAAGCAGAAAGTCCAAGAACTACCCAGAAAAAAGAGAAAACCAAAAGTGTACTTCACTGACCATGTTTCAGAATACAGTCAAAAGACACTAATCAAGGGGCGCCTGGGTGGCTCGGTTAAGCATCTGCCTTCAGATCAGGTCATGATCCCGGGATCCTGGGATCAAGCCCCACATCAGGCTTCCTGTTCAGAGGGAAGCCTGATTTTCCCTCTCCCTCTGCCTGCAGCTCTCCCTGCTTGTGTGCTTTCTCTCTCTCTGTCAAATTAATAAGTAAAAATCTTAAAAAGAAAAAAAAAGATACTAATAAAATCAACATGGCATTGGCTTAGGAATAAAAACAGATCAGAGGAACAGAATGAAGAACTTAAATACAGATTCTAGCACATATGAAAAATGTACAAGTCAGAAGTTAAATTCTATTTCTGCAGGAAAGGATAAATTATTATTTTTTTTAATTATCACCACAAAACTGGCTGTCATCTAGCAAAAAAAACCCCAGATCTTTATCTTACATTCTTTTTTTTTTCTTTAAGATTTTATTTATTTATTTGACAGACAGAGATCACAAGTAGGCAGAAAGGCAGGCAGAGAGAGAGAAAGGAGGAAGCAGGCTCCCTGCAGAGCAGAAAGCCTGATGGGGCTCAATCCCAGGACCCTGGGATCATGACCCGAGCCAAAGGCAGAGGCTTTAACCCACTGAGCCACCCAGGCACCCCTCTTACATTCTTTATTAAAAAAATAAACTCTGGGCAGTTTAAAGAAGGACAAACAAAAGAAATAAACCACAGCAATACATTCTACAACATAATTTATAAGATGACAAGTATTCTAAACAATCTTAACAAAGAGGAGAAACTTGAGGTGCGCCTGGGTGGCTCAGTGGGTTAAAGCCTCTGCCTTCGGCTCAGGTCGTGATCCCAGGATCCCAGGATCCTGGGATCGAGCCCCGCATCAGGCTCTCTGCTCAGCGGGGAGCCTGCTTCCTCCTCTCTCTCTGCCTGCTTCTCTGCCTACTTGTGATCTCTCTCTGTCTCTGTCAAATAAATAAATAAAATCTTTAAAAAAAAAAAAGAGGAGAAACTTGAAAAGATAGACATAAAAGTTTAGTTTCCTAGACATAATAAGTGAAAAAAAAAGCATAAACAAACTCAGAAATTAAACCAGAAAAAATATTTGACATGTAGAGAGTAGACTCAAGTTGTCAAGTTTATAAAAAATACTCAAACTTACTAAAAGCAAAATAACAATTATGTAGTTTAACAATGAGATATCACTTTAGCAAAAATGTAAAAGACTGATTAATACCTTCTCAAAAGGGTACTGTTTTATTTCATTATCTAAGTGAATTATTCCATCCTTTTCAAAGGAATCTAGCACCATGTATAAAATTTAAAGTACATATACCTTTAACCTAGTAGTCCAAATCCTGGTAATCTAGCATATAGAAATATAAGTAATCATACCTAATATGTACAAAGATGCTTACTGTCACTTATTTTCCAAATTCTTAGTCTTTATAAACAGAGATGTTTCAATCAATACAGAAATGGCTGAATATATTACAATTTACTCTGATCAATTAACACAATGCAATCATTAAAAAGAATAAATTAGTTTTATTAGGTACCTTGGTGTTGGATTTGCACATTTCATTTGTTGAGTAAAAAAAAAAACCAAAATGCAATCAAATGAGTATAATATGACCAGGTTTTTCAAAAAATACAATAAATAAAAAAAAACCCTTTGGATGTGTATGTCTTATGTCAGCGGTAGAGCTATATGCATACATATAACACATATGTAAGTACCTGAGCACAGAGAGAAAAACAGGTAGTCATCAGGTCACGGAGTTGGGGTTAAGAACAGAAACATGTATTTGGAATATGGTCAGGAAGGATAAACGATCTATAAAATAGATATACATACAAACACATTTATGCAATAAAATTATAAAAATTCCTACTATCAGAAATGGACTCAATTATCAAATGATTAATTTAGGGTTGTCAAAATCCTACACAAAGGCTGAACAATGAAGAAGCCTACTGTCAGCCTTGTTGACTACTGAAGAAAAATATAATCCAGAAAATCCATTAGAAATAAAAGCCTGTAGATGCTGTATAACCCACAGGTAGTAAGAAAGCTTTTTTTTTTTTTTAACCCTACTTTTTTACATAAAAAGTAGTAAAGGAAAAGATTAATTTTTTTGTCTTTTTTCCTAAAGAAAAGATGAATTTCGAAAGAACTACTATAATCTGCCTCCCACCCCAAACTCCTTTTTCTCTTCCACCCAACCACCACTCAGTTTCTTCATACATCTTTGTACGAGGGTGAATATAACTTCATGATAAATTCCCAGGAGAAAAATTGTTATGACAAAAAATATATACATTTTAAGTTATGATACATTTGTCAAATTGCCTCTCAAAGAGGAAATAATTTATACTCTCACCTTCAGGAGGTGCTTAATTGTGAATCCAGTATATCACTGGTGATATACAATTGAATTTATGCTGTGCAGTTCAGCATCTGTTTCATTCAATAAGAGTAAACACAGGAAGGACAGAATATTTAAATCAAGGAAGAAAGACATAAACAAGGAGTATAAGGCTTTATGAAAAGGGAAACATAAGAGAAGGTGAAGAGTTAGCTATCGTACAAGCAGTAAGCAAGCCATCAAAAGGAGAAGGAACAGTGGACAGTACAAACGTCAATTAGTAACCCCTTATGTCCATATTTGGATACTAAGAAAGAATTCTCAGAAGCTTAATACAACCATTACAGAGCTCCTCTTACTGCTCGTTCAGCACCTCACACAGAACCCAGTGTTAACCATTTAAACTACTTAAAATAAAGTAAAAATGTGTTAAAATAAGAGGTACACAGCTTCATGATCCTGTAAGTTAGATGCTATTAGTATTTTCAAATTACAGACTGTGAATTCACAGAATTTACAGAAGTGAACCCTCTTCCTGACTAGATACACATCAAGACATATACACATACACAAATACATAACTAAATGTATGGGCTGCCTGGTTGGTGCAGTCAGTTAAGCATCCAGCTCTTGGTTTCAGCTCAGGTCATGATCTCAGGGTCATGGAGTGGAGTCTGGTGTCAGGCTCCATTCTCAGCATGGAGTCTGCTTGAGATTCTCTTTCCCTCTCCTCCTGCCCCTCTCACTCATGTTCTCTCTCTCTCTCAAATAAATAAATAAATCTTTTTTTTTTTTTTAAAAAGAGAGATCAATAAACAGAATACATGAAGGTAAAAAGGGTCTTAAAAAACTCCACTAGAAAAAATAAAGTGAATATCCCTTCCCCTTAGCTCTCAGTCCTTTTGTCCAAAGATAAATACTATTAAGTTTCCTGTGAATCCGTATAAAGATAAAAATTAAGAAATAAATATACATAGACCTCCATATAGCTACCATACAATTCCTTTCCCTAATGGTGGTTTTAAAAACTTTTTATTATGAAAATTTGCAAATATGTACAAGGGCAGTTAGAACACAGTAATAAATGCTTAAGTGCCTATCACCCAGCTTGAATAATTAAGAAGGGAGGGGAGCTGTTAATTATTTTAAAGCAAATTCCAGACATCTTAATCATTTTAACATGTAATTCTTAACAAGCCTGAATATCTGGTTTCTACATTCAGGAGTAGATTAGATATAGAAATTTAGAAAGTGGTTGGGAGTGTATAAAAAGCTTTACCACAGAAAAAATGATAGCTCCCTGAAAAGAACAAAATGAAATACATGAAAACAACTATTTAATTATACATCATACATCTAACACTAGCTTTTCAAAAAGTTAAAATCATGTTTAGGGGCCTTTGTTTTGTTTAAACACAAAAGGCAGGTAAGTATGTGATACACTCGTTTTTAATTTTTTTTTTTAAGATTTTATTTATTTATTTGACAGACAGAGGTCACAAGCAGGCAGAGAGGCAGGCAGAGAGAGAAGGGTAAGCAGGCTTCCTGATGAGCAGAGAGCCTGACGCGGGGCTTGATCCCAGGACCCTGAGATCATGACCTGAGCCGAAGGCAGAGGCTTAAACCACTGAGCCATCCAGGTGCCCTGATACACTCATTTTTAAAAGTTGAAATGGTTACAAGTTTACATTTTAGGAAGTAATCAGAAAGTGTTTCATTTATGTCAAATATTTTCCCCTGGACAATGCTAGATAAATGAGGCCTTACTACATTTAGCTATGATTTGAGAGGCACATGCAGAGTTCTGCAGTGTAAAATGCTTGGTGATGTAAGGAAAACAGAACCACAGATATTACAAATTTTTAAAAACTCATCTAGATGAGAATATTAATTTCTCAAATAATGCCTCCAAGCAGTTAAAATCTGTAAATAACAACTATTACCACTATTTAATGTATACTTCCATGGGCCAGACACTCACTGGATAAGTGCTTTATACATACAAACTCATTTAATCTCACAATCCCTGAGGTAGGGAAATAAGACAAGACACTACTTGCCCACTGTCAATCAGCTAATGGACCTTTCCTTTTCTTATTAGAATTATAAGTATATATGTACTTACGTCAGGCTTCATCTTTCTGCAAATAGAATTTTAGGGACACAATTTACAATTTTTCTGGGGCAATATTTAATTGTGATAGGTACTATGCAACAAGTTGAGCAAAAGATACACCACTAAAAAATCTAATATTTACATCAAGTTTTACTCATTATGATTCATGATTAAAGGATATCTCATATTATGGGGATTTTTATTCCAAAAGAATTATTACATTTACTACTTGTCAAAATTTTAAAGACCTATAGACTCATGTAGCTTCTCCTACATCTCCAGTAACATGGAAATTTAATGGAAGAGTTTTGCTGATAAAGATCTTCCTTTTATAGACTCTAAATGGTTTCTTATAACTTCAACCCACTCATCTGGCTGAATCAATACAGACTAAATTTCTTCTTTTCTCTTTCACAAGGCAGCTTTTAAAATTATCTGCATAATCTTGCAAAGAGTCTCCATGGTAAATATTCCCAGTCCTGATTCCAATTTGACACGGTTTCTTCATTTGTCATGATCCCTAATGTCTTCTCTTAAAAAGTGGCTCCCCAAATTCAACACAATACTTCTGCAAAGAACCTAATCAGAGCAGAATACAGGGAACTATTAGTTTTCTTGTCCTAGACCTAAAATTATATTACTTTCTCCCACTACCAAGTCAATTTTATATGTACTAAATTTGCAGACCAGTTTTTTTGCACATTCATTCAAGAGGCAGTGATTAAATATCTATGATGGTAACTGAACCAGGCCTCTTTTTATCCCAGACATCCCTTCCCTAAAGTCGGCTTTTTTTAAAAAGCAAAAACAATTTCACTTTTCCTTTCTTTTTCTTCTAAGCAAATATTAATCTTCAGTGTATCATGTACTTATAGTCTATTATCTATGTCACTATTGTCCATTATCTATACCTGCCCTAGTATCTGGAAGGTAATAGGCACTACAATATTTGTTGAACTAATTCATGAATAGATAGGAGAGAGTGGAACATTCCTGCTTCTTACGGCCTCTAGAAAGGAGTCTCTAGGCTACTATACTTCATCGTTGGATGATCTTGAAGCTTTATCAATAAACACAATTAATCAGAGGAACCATATGACTGCCACATATCCTCGAGAATTTACTATGGTGGTCAAATAAAGGAATTATAGGTTTTGATTACTTTAAGATATGTGGTGGTTTTTGACATTACCTTCAAAGTATTCCCTACTCTTTTCCCATTCTAAAATAATGGTATAACCTGAAAATAAAAATAGACATTTCTCTATTATTAACAGAAGGTCACTAGGAAACTCTATAGAACTATACTGTGAAATGTTAGGAAATACTTATCCTAGGTAAGAGGCTGAGACAACATCTCTGCCTTTATATGTGCCTCAAATGTACTTGACTCCAATCATGACCACCTTTATATCTGTGTTGGTTTAGACACCACTTTCTTGGGGCTTTTATTTCTGAAAGAATTGTAGTTTCAGATTTTTAAAATTTATTATGTTCAAAATATATGAAGTGGCTACTGTTTATATCATCCTATTTTGCATTCCCTACTATGGAAGTCTCAGGGTGCTTGACTCTCATGGGGTTCTTACAGTTAAGTTACACCATGACCCTACTTCATTCTTATTGAATTGCAGTACCAATACATTGTAGCAGACAGCATTTCCTCTCCACATCAGTTCAGAACAGTTGTTCCCAAACTGTGCTATGCATCAGAATTAAACACAGAATCCTTAGCCAACTCTGGACCTACTGAATCCAAATAATTGGGTGTAGGAATCCATGAACACTTTTCTTCCTTAAAGATTTCATTTATTTATTTATTTAGGAGACAAAGAGGGACAGAGTGTGGGCAAGCGGAGGGGAGGGGTAGAGGGGGAGAGAGAGAGATAGTCTCAAGCAGACTCCATGCTGAGTGCGGAGCCTGACGCAGGGATCAGTCCCACAACCTTGAAATCCTGACTTGACCCCAAACTGAATCAGATGTTTAACAGACTGAGCCACCCAGGCACCATTCCATGAAAACTTTTAAACAGCTCCTGAGGTAATGCTACTTGGAAACTACTGGTTTAGAGAATAAGAAAGAACTCTACTAATATGGCAATGCCACAACTGGTGTATGAAATGTAATGTCTAGGTATGAAGACAATTCTGAGAATAATGTTACCCAAAATGTTTCCTATTATTGCCCATATCAATCAATACTCTAAGCTGAATACTTACACTTAAATGTTAAAACAAATTTGGGGTGCCTGGATGGCTCAGGGGGTTAAAGCCCCTGCCTTCCACTCAGGTCATGATCCCAGGGTCGTGGGATCGAGCCCCACATCGGGCTCTCTGCTCAGCAGGGAGCCTGCCGCCCCCACCCCCACCTGCCTCTCTGCCTGCTTGTGATCTCTGTCAAATAAATAAATAAAATCTCAAAAAAAAAAAACAACCTTAAATTAATTGAAGGTAACATTGACAGAATTCTGCTTCACTGCAACAGGAAAATTTAATTTGAAGGTAGAGGCTATCATCATTACAAAAAATTTTTAAAGTCTGTGTTACTATCATTCAAAAACAGAACTATCCCCTGGATTAACATACACAAATAAATTCCACTGACATATATTTAGAATATTTTGATGTTAAAATATAACAATTTACTCACAGAACCAATCCACATGCCTTGATCCACAGCTCAAGCATTCATACAGCTTTGAAGCCTCTATTTTCTTCTGCAGGCAGAGTATGTAATATACTGATAAATAACTTTTAGAACAAAAACTTGTAATTCTGCATTTCTGAAAGATCCAATATTTTCTTCCTGTTTTGCATTTCCCTATCCTAGCAGTTTCCCAATGCTTAATAAATGAAATAATTATACAATTGGATAAGAGATTTCATTAAGCTATATTAAGATAAATCATAAAATCTTAGATTAAGCTAGAATAGATGTTAACAGTGTATTCCAATTACCTCTGTTTACAGATTTAAAAAAAAAAAAAATCTGAAAATAGGAGCCAGAAACATTGACTCCCAAGTTACTGCTCACACTAGTTTACCAATAAGTAAAAGCAAAAATTCCAGTTAGTCATCCAGAAATGCAGGGTCTTTATAAATGCACGAAATTTGAAGGTTTTGTTGAGTTCAGAATTGTTACAAATATGCTAACAGAAGCTGTTCATAGTTGGCTCTGGGCAAGTATTTATTGGAGAGGGATTAATACAATTTAACATATTTTGAGAAACAACATAACAAAAGATATGAGATAATTGTTTGGTACCCACTTTTCCCTACAGGCACTTCTTGTTATGTGTCAATCATTTTATGCATAAAAAGCATCTCAAGTCATACAGTACCTTGTATTCACTCATTTATGTTTTTTCAACAAATATTTACTGAGCATCTATTACATGTGAGAAATTATACTGGGAAATACAGCAATGAAGTAAACAAAGTCCCTGTTCACATACAGCTTACATTCTTGTGGTGAAAGACAGGCAAGAAATAAATAAATATATATATATATATTTTTTTTTAAAGGTGAAATATACAGTATTTAGATCATGGTAGGTAAAACAGAAAAGAATAAAGCTGAGAAAGCATTTAGGGATTGTGGGTGGAGGCGTTAAAACTTTAAGTAGGGTGGCTCAGAGAAAGCCTCAGCGATAAAGCTAAATCAGAGTAAAGATTTGAAAGACATTAGGAAGCAAGCCATGTAGATAAAGGGGAGAAAGCACTCAAGATCAAGATCTTGAGGCAGAAACTGTCTACCATGTTTAAAGAATACCACTGAGGACTCTAGCCACTGTGGCTAGAGTTGCATGAACAACAGAACATGAAATCAGAGAAGTGGGAGCTACTAGGAAGGCCAGGTCAAACAGGAACCTATGGTTGAAAATTTCTATTAAAAATACTAAATATTATCTTGGCTAGGTAGAAATTAAATCAATAGCTTTACTAGGGATGACCCAATTTAATAGGAAATTTATCATGAATTGGTAATGGTAGAATTTCTGATAATATCAACAACAGGTTAATAGAAATGTTATTTTGGGGGCATTCCCAGCATCCATTAAATTGACTTCAGAGAGCAACATCAACTACTCATATGACTAACTCTGAAGCATCCTCTTGTCCATTTACTAGGAGGTGAGTGCTAAAAGGAGGATACAAAGGTAGAGGATGAGGGAATTCATATCCTCTCCCTTGCAAGAGAAACAGAGAATGTTTTACCTTCCACATCTCAGGAGAATATGCTAATATATAATTCAAAATAAGGAGATGGCCAATCAGATAATGTTTTACCACTGAAGCTGAAATCAAATGAATTCCAAGGAGCCAACTTACACTTTATCCCCAAACTTCTAACACCGTAGGCATCTTTCTTTTATTCCCTGCGTTCCTCACAATCTACTACAGCTATTTTCAAGCCTCACATTTTGTACTGCCTGACTGCACAGACATAAAAAAGCATCTCAAGTCATGAGAAAAGGCTCTCTACCCAAGTTAGGGAGCCCACGGCTTCTCGTACTCATCTTTAAAATCCTGGGGGTGCAGATATCATCACATTTTCTCTTTCTTTTGCTCCTTTATGTTCCCCCTGCCCTGACCATTCCCAGCAAGATCACAAATTCCACTCCAAAACCATAATGGCTTACCTCAATTTTATTTGCTGTAATATAATCTCTATATATTTCAGATCCCTTATTCTGAGTTATTTTCCTCAGATATCTACTGACGAACTCATGAGTTCTCAAACTATAACGACAATTATAAAGTGTAATGCACCATACAAATATACAGTATTAATATTTTAAAATTGTTTACTCTATCTACCAAATACTACTAGCTCTCAAAAAGCACTCTCTGTACTATGGATTTATATCTAATAATAAGTAGCAAGAAATGTTCAATCTTTGGAATAATTTCTAGACTCAAATCAGTTTTAAATTCTTTCGTATTATGTCTGACCAGCATTTTAAAATGTGCTAAATCTGTATCCCATGATCTCTACTACTTTTTTTTTATATGAGTTAACACATAAACAAAAGGGAAGGTTTAAAAATATCTATCAAGCACATTCATATTAAAGACAATCTCTACAAAGGGCAGAGAATGATTCAGTCTTAAAATTCTGATTTACACTTTATGCCATATCCCCAAATATTAAGCATTAATAACTTCAACATATATTTGATAGGTTGTCATTTTAAACTGGAATTTATAGCTTGAAAAATCTACTCTTTATACAGTGAACTGAAACAAAACACAAGTATATGCTAAACCAATGGTTTAATTATCCCTTTTAGCAGGTTCTTTTATCTGTACCTTTCTCTATCTTACTCGAAACCTTCTCTTCTGCTATATTGATGCCATGGTTTCCAACTGTCCTCCTTACCTCCATTCTTTTCCATGTGACACACCATTAACAAAATAGTCTTTCTAAAATTTAAAACTGGGAGTATAACAGAATAATACAAAAAATAAGAGACCTGGAGGAAGATGTTTGAAATCGCAGCTTCTACCACTTGTTAGCAGTTTGATCTTGTAGAAATGTCTTAATCTCGCTAAGCACTGGTTTCCTCCTTTGTGAACTGTGAGCAGTGATTTCTACCTGAAGGGGTCACTATGAGGACTAAAATACCACTAAAAAGGCTCCTGAAGTAGGCACCCAGAAATGTTAGTTTTCTTGCTCCTTTGTAGATATGAACCATCAATCTTTCAAAAAGGTTACTGTAACCTAAGGGAAACTACCTTAAGGCGGCTATCAGAAAAACAATGTAATGGCTTGTATTGAGAATACTGGCTTTCTAGTAGGGAAGTTATTTGGAAAACTAAACTATGAGAAAATAGTTTCATGAGTATGCAGAAATTGAGAGCTAGACAGCTCTCAGCCAAGAACTGTTTGGACATGGCTTGCTTTTCCCCAGTAACTGCAAGGACTCATTGTCCCAAGTTTCCCCACCACCACCAAACTCAATTTTTTATAGTGCTTCTAACTAACTTTCTAATTACTCTAATTATGAGTATATGACCTTGGCCATTTGAGAAAAAGCATCAGTGGCAGTAGTTTCCAACCATCTGAAATAAATTATTTTTATTTCCTCAAAGCTGTGTAATCACCTTTGATGAACTGGGGTGGGCGCAATGGAAGTCTCTGACAAGAGGGAGGGAAGAGGTAATACAGACAATTGTATAACCCTCTCTAGTAGGAAATTCTGAAACGTGGGATTAAAAAAAACATGAAGTAGATAGGTAAGAGTTTTTGATCCAACAGTAATCATAATTCAATGTTTGGAGACTTTGGCTCCAAGTATTAATTCCTCTTCCAATACCTCACAGAACAAAGCATACTCAAAGGATGCCATGAATGACTACAGACAGAAAAACCTTTCTTGCTAAGATTTTAATACTTATTAACATCTATGATCATATCCTCCCAGCTCCTTCAAATAATGATCAAAATCTAGAAAGAATTCTGGCAGAGATCATGGAGAGAACATAATGAATAGCAGTATTTTCTGATCCTGCCTGCTAAAGTTCTAACAATCTACACATCTAAAATAGAAAATGCTGGGACACCTGGGTGGTTCAATTGGTTAAGTGTCTGCCTTTGGGGGGCGCCTGGGTGGCTCAGTGGGTTAAAGCCTCTGCCTTCAGCTCAGGTCATGATCCCAGGGTCCTGGGATAGAGCCCCGCATCAGGTTCTCTGCTCGGCAGGAAGCCTGCTTCCTCCTCTCTCTCTTGGTCTACCTCTCTGCCTACTTGTGATCTCTAATTGTTAAATAAAATAAAATTTTAAAAAAAAAGTGTCTGCCTTTGGGTTGGCTCATGACCCCAGGGTCCTGGGATTGAGTCTTGCATTGGGCCCCTTGCTCAGCAGGGAGCCTGCTTCTACCTCTGCCTGCTGCTCTCCCTGCTTATGCACTCACTCTCCCTCTCTCTCTCAAACAAATGAAATCTTTAAAAAAATAATAAAATAAGATAAAATAGAAAAATGCCTGTTGGAGTCACAGGATATGGTCACCAAATGAACAGAAATGAGATATTAGAATCTCCTAATTCTGTACACTGTCATCAAGGGTGAAGGAAATTCCAAATGTCCTTTACTTTAAGGAAGACAAATTTAAGAAGACGATGATATACAGAACTAAATATTTAACAATCAATGGAACATCTAGAGGCAGTATCTAGTTGATAGCAGACAATGAAGAACCAGAATAAGTGGGAGTCAGAGCTAGCGAAATAGACCAAAAACCCACCTCTGTATATACAACAGCAGAGGGCATAAACTGAAGGCTTAGCCAAGCTGGATCAATCCCATGGATGTATCTTGTTTAGTCTACATGGAATTTTAAAGTTAGGACACTGAATATAAATATGAAGACTTCTGTTTTTAAAGAAAAAAAAAAATACAGCATCTGTCACCACTGAGTCACCACCGAGTTTGTAATATGTTGTGTGCCAAAAATTGGCTGGAGTTGAATGGCACTGCCTCCCTTTATGTAAGGCAAACACCCTCCAGTTCACCACAGTCCCTACCATCTCTAGACACTAAGTATCTGCCGCCATTTACCACTGAGCGTACTGAGGTTTGTTCCAGGATAGAGAAATAATTCTTTATACTTTTATCTCTAAGAAAAGTATGAAAACAAAAACTAAATCTATTTTTTTCCTTACACCTGGTCCATTTATTTATGTTCCTTGGGCACTGCCTAAGCAATCACCAAATAAAATGAGGTGGTAAGACTGCTCATTTATTAAAAGGAGGAGTCTAGAATATAAGCTAGAAATCAAAAACAAACTAACTCCTAAAAATTTATTAACTGTAAATGTAGCAGGTTCCAAATTATATAATCTTCAACCTAGCAATTCCAGTTCTGGGGACTTATCCCACAGATATAGACAGGCAAAATAACTTATGATAGAAGTTATTCTCTGTGGCATTATTTGTAATAGGGAAAAATTAGAAGCAACCTAAATGCCCGCCATTAGGGGACAATATAAATAAGTTATGGTATAACCATACAATGCAGCCATAAAAAAATAAGGAAATTCCTAATGTACTAATACAAAACAGTCTCCAAGTGAAACGAACAGAACAAGCAAAGCATGTAAGTCATTTGCAAAGGAGTAGGGAGAGAGTGGGGAAGAATATATATGTTAACTACATAGATTTGTTTATACATGCATAAAGCACTTCTAGAAGGATACAGAAGAAACTGATAATACCGATTCCCCCATGGTGGGGAACTTGAAACCTCAGGGATGGAGGTGCTAGACTTTTCACTGGACATATTTTTTGTATCTTTTGAATTTTGTAGCAAAGGTACTTATTCAAAAACCAGCTTTTAAAGATATAATAGGTTATCTGAGCTAATTCCAAGAATGATTAAGAATTCAGCAACCACCATGAATGATGCAAATTTCAGCAGGAGTCTAAAGGCGGTTGAGAGGGTTAGCAGGAGGGGGGTGAGATGAAATAAGGACAATGGAAGAAGGCATGGTGTCTTTTTCCATCTGGCTCTCTGAACTGGTTTTGAGCCCAGAAATAAAAGGATAGATCGAAAAGATAAGAAACCTTTTCAAGAGAGGCTGAAACTGTGAGCACCAATTCTGCTACTTTGGAATTTGGGTACAAAGTGTGGCACAGAGATGAGAGGTAGGGGGAACTCTCTAATTCAGCCGTGTACCACCTGGGCACTCTGAAGACTGGCAGCTCTGAAAGCACTAAAGACAGAATTCCTGGCTACTGTCCCTCACAGGAGACCCAGCACCAGTGGCAATGAAAAGGTACCATATTGGGGTGGCTCAAGGAGGATGGACTTCCCAAGCAGGCTGTAAGAAAAGAATATTCACTTCATGTTCCTAAACACATTACATTCCACTCATAGACTCCCAGAAATACCTAAGGGAACTCTGAAAAGGCCTGGAGGGTTTGTGTGAGCAGAAGGGAACTAAAAGTTTTATTTCATGTCCATACAGATGAAGAAACATAGAAATAATTGTGCTACAAAAATATAAAAGTATTATGCACAGGATGAAAGAACAGAAAACAATACACTGGCAAGAGAGCCAAAAGGAAAAGTCTTACTGTTTTTTTTTTGTTTTTTTGTTTTTTTAAACCTAGGCTATTGCTCACTGGACAGGAAGTAGAAGAGAAAAAACATGAGGATGGCTGGAAAGAGGTTACTCAAGGCTCTGCTGGGAACCAACACACTTAGTTATGCAGTACCTACTTTCCAAAGTGAAATCTTTCAACTGCTTTAAAATGTTTCTTTTCTAAGCCATTGAAAGCAATGAGATCATGTTCTTGATTAAGTGCCAGGTTTTTTTTTTTTTTCCGTGCAACCCAAATTGTTGAAGTTAAAAAGAAGAAAAATTAAAGGAATAAAAAAGGGTGATGTTAGGAAGAACTAGGAACAGAAAACGGCGGGGGGGGGGGGGACATAAATATATTTTAATAGGGCTAGTAGAAGAAAATTATGGAATGACCAAACATAGAAAGTTTGTTTTAAAAGTTGAAGGTATCTTGCCCTGTTCCAAAAATACAACAAAGTATCCATTCAATTTAACTGTTTTCCTATTCCATCTTATTCTGTTAGCGTAACATATACAATCCCTTTATGCCTCACAGCATGTAGTATTAAGTAATTACAAACACACAGATAAGCCATTTATGAAAGATGAGGTCTGTATTAATACCGTAGGGCTTGCTGTACCATAAAAAGGAATCTGAAGGCCAGTCTTAGGCAATTTTGACTCATGCTTTTCAGAGTAGAAATGATATTCACTAACCTTAAATAATGTATAGTGAAAGCTATAATTTGTAAAATAAGCAAAAAATCAAATGTACAAGAAGCAGAAATTAAACTCCACTTTGAAATGCAATTCCTATGGCTTAAAGAATAAATAACAGTAACATGGCCCATGTATTACTATCCATGACAGTGTCTTCCACTTATATCACTATTTCATGTAATTTTATATTTGAATAGCATTTTAGACTTTTCAAAGTATCTTCACATTTCTCATTTAATGTTCACAGTACCCTGTGACCATCTGCCCTGTAGGCAGAGCAGGTATCATTAAGTTTTAGATACCAAAACAGAAAGGTTAAGAGAGAACTGACAGGTCAGTTGTAAGCCAGGGACAGAATACAAGGATCCAGAACTTCTGGTCTGATGTTTGTCAAAAGGATGTTTGTGGACCATTATTCATCTGTGTTCATGATTTACCTAGTTAAGACTGTGTTTCAGGAACTACAGGCAATAGGCACAGATAGAGGCAACAGCAATATGACAGAGAACAAGAACACACATAATTTCTACTCTCTTGGAGCTTCCAGCTAAGTGAAAGTCACTGTTTAAATAATTTTACAAATAAATGGCAAAGCTTCACTTGTGAGGAGTGCTATGATGCAGTACTTGGTGGTCTGAGAATACATAATTTGGGAGAGTTGACCTAGGAAAGGATTCACTAGGAATCCATAATAGGCTAGGATTCTCTTAGGAATTAATGATAAAGCTCAGATCTGAAGCAGACAGATACCATACAGACAAAGCGAGAAGGGAAACACTGATTCTAGACTAAGGCAACATCAGGTGCAAAAGACCTACTGTCGGAGGGGTTGTGTAAAACACAAGAGACAATGTGAAACACAAGTACACTGTGTTTGAAGTAGAAGGCCTGACCCCCAACTTACAAGAAGGAGATCAAGATTCCCCATGTGACCTTAGACACATTTAAGGTTTGAGTGACTACTGCCCTAGTCTAATATAGTTTTACAATATCTAGATGCTTCACTCAAGAGCAGTGGGTAGACTGAAAAGAATGAAAATGTAAGGCAACTGCTACAACCATTAAAAGGTTGCCAAATCATCTGAATTCTAAGAGGTGAAATCACTTTTAATTTAGGACATAAAGAGAGAATTTATGGAGGTGGTGACATTTTTTTTTTTAAGATTTTATTTATTTATTTGACAGAGAGGGAGATCACAAGTAGGCAGAGAGGCAGGCAGAGAGAGAGAGGGAAGCAGGCTCCCTGCTGAGCAGAGAGCCCAACGCGGGACTCGATCCCAGGACCCTGAGATCATGACCCGAGCCGAAGGCAGCGGCTTAACCCACTGAGCCACCCAGGCGCCCCAGGTGGTGACATTTGACCTAGGTTTTTAGAGGTGGACTGAATTTCCATAGAGGACTGAGAGGCTAGCACAGATAAAGAAATGCAGAAACTAAAAAGAGGCCCCTTGTTGCTTCATAGGAGTGTGAATGTTTTATTTTAATGTAGCCTTTTCTAAGTGGTACTTTAGACGTACCATCCCTATAATATCTTAAAGTTGCAGAGATCTTGTGCAGCTTACAAAGCTTTGTTTAATTTTATATACACAATAGATTCTATTAGGTTCAAGGACAAACAGTAATTCTCTCTAATTTGCAAATAAAGAAAGCCAGCTAAATGAGGTTGACTTGTGCAAGCTTACATTTAAACACTGCTCTTTCCTTTTAACATTATAGATTTCTGATCATCAGAATGTGGAACAGATATCAATATCTGTTATCTGAAATATAGAGAACTGACTAGCCCTGGCATACTAAGATACATAAGAACTCTACTATGATAATTTGAGGAAAAGCCAGTTATTTGTTTTTAATTAAATGAAAGTAATAGTAGGCATGTGGTCTTCTTAGACAGTGAGAGAGAAAAGAGAAAATAACAGAGACAGAGATTCAAATGAGGCATCCCTTATAAGCCCTAATAACTGATGTATTAAAAAAAAAAAAAAAAAGAAGGTAAGGGGCTGGGGGTGAGGGGGGCACAACAAAACAAAACATGATATACTGAGGGACAAAAATAACAGATAAGCGGAATCTTAAACAGCACTTTCTAATGTTTTAAAATGATTTTTCCAGTTTTCTTCCAGAAGTTACCTTCAAGAAAACTCTTGATGATAATAACACTTTGAAAATCGATGCTATTCTTAGCCATCAAACACTTTTTCCTCTTTTCCTTTTCTAACACACGAGGATTCTGAATGATGCAAATAACAGGTCTTACTTTTATTAATAAACATTAAGCCTCTACTTTGTGTAAGATATTATGGAAGATACAAAAACAAAGTCTCCAGTCTCAAAGGTTTATTTACTTTGGACACATCAGTAGGTCCAATCATTAGACTATATTCAAGAAAATCTGCTGGACTTTATTCTCATAAACAGAAACGCTTTCTATAGAATAGAAAATTTCAAAACTCTCAATAAGAAAATCCGTATCTCATGGAGACTGACCCAAGGAAATGGGTGCCTTTGGCTTATGAATCTATCTGGCCTATAACAAGTACTTTATAAAGTGATAATATTGTAAATATAAGAATAATTTTCCTTAAAGCATAGAGCATAAAATAGGAAGGAACAGAGATGGAATAACAGTCAACTACTAATAAGAAAAAGGCAGTTTCAATGACTATAGATGACAAACTGTAATAACTTATTTCCACAATCCAAAGGTCTGAGGGTCTCTGTATAGAAATACTGATACCTACTTTAAATTCTCAAGAACCAGTTTATAAATCTCTTTTTCAACCTCAGCTTTACCATCCTCATTACCAATCTTTACCTTCTTCCTCGTAACAATCTTTCTCAACCTGTCCCAGTGACCTGGGTGACTGAAAAGATGGTGAACCAAAAATGGAAAAAAGGAAGACACAAAGAAGACAAGTGTTTTTTCTTTCTTTTGATCTCTTCAATTCTACTGTCTCGTATCCTATTTAATATAAAATGAAAAACAATACTGTACTTTAAAAGTAGAATGATGGAAGTTTTCTAGTTTTCTTGCCCCCAAATCCCTTAATTTGGTTTTCTTCAAAGTGGCCTTGGTTGCTATTATTTTTCAACCCTGTCATTCAATGGTCCCTGATAAACACAGGTTCTTAACCTCTCTGATACGGAAAGTTTAAATTTATAATGGATGACTCATGGGTGAGTCTCTACAATCTAACTTTTTTAGGTATTAAAAAACTCATTTTCTCTGTGTCAAAGACAAGTGGATTTGTGAGGCAACAAGAGTTCATCTCATTTGACATGAAATCATTCTCTTTTTTAGCTCAAAGTATCTAATATGTTCTTGGGAACCACTTAACTATCTTTTATTTCTTACAGTGGATAATTACATGTACAGTTGAATCTCACTACACTAAAAAAGTACACTAATGACCAATTCTATTATTATTATTATAGCTTAAATATATAACACATCATATACATTTATAATGTTATATTTATTCATATAATAATAAATGACATGATTATTATTTATTATCTCTACCTTTCTAGAGAATGTTTCTTCAATTGCTCATAAAAGTAATGCTGGTAAAAAGGACTGGCTTGGTATAAAACTACAGGGCATTCACAAAAGTACTGTGAGCAACTTGTCCCTTAAGAGAAACAGGAAAAAAAAAAAAAAGACTATATCCACTTTTGATTTCTACAGTCAACAAAAATCAGAAAGATAAATTAGAGTTTAAGGATTTTACAGCTATTTTTATAGCTATTAAAATATTTAAAATTTTAGGGGCACCTGGCTGGCTTAGTCAGTGGAATATACAACTCTCGATCTCAAGGTTGAGGGTTTAAGCCCCATGTTGTGTGTAGAGATTACTTGGGGAAAAAAAAAAGGTACTTAAAAATGTTAGACTCTCCTTAAGAGATAATTATACTTAGTTAAATGAAAAAGGTCCTTTCATACTAACCATTTTTCAAGGGGAGGAATTAAGGTTCATTTATGTATGACAACAATAATGATGACAATGATATATTAAAAATATCCAATAGCATTCTAATATTTTATATCTATTTTTTAAATTTGACCATCATTATAATCCTACAAGACAGGCATTAATATTACAGTTTACAAAAAAGAAAGAATGAACCAAGGCTCAGAGACTGTAAAAAAAAAAAAAGAAAAAAAAAACACCACTAAATTTCATAAACTGTATCTTTGACAAGTGCCAGAGTTAGGATTATGTATGAGAAGTTCCTGAGTCTCAACCTCAGCACTCTTTCTTCTTCACTATACTGGAGTGATGGACTGCATAATAAGGCTACAAATTATACCATCTCAGGATGTCTGTCTGTAATGTGACCTTGTTGCTCCTTACATGTCTTTCAAAGAAAGAAAGTTTTTAATTTTCATGAAATGAAATTTATCAATATTCATTCTCTTATCATTCATGCTTTTTGGGTCTTCTCTCAGAAACACTGCCTTTCAAAGTCACATTCTCTTCTGTAAGTTTTATAGAAATTTTCAGATCTTAAGTTTACAAGCCCTGCATTGGGCTCCCTGCTCTGTGGGAAGCCTGCCTCTCCCACTCCCCTGGCCTGCGTTCCCTCTCTCACTGTCACTCCCTATTTGAAATAAATAAATAACATTGAAAAATAAATACAAAACATTTAAAATTTATCAACTTATCAAGTTCTACCAAAAAGTCTCCTGGGGTTTTGATTGAGATTGTGCTGAATCTATTTTCAGAGAAATGAAATTTTAAAATTATTGAGTCTTCCAATCCATGAACATGGTATACATCTCCATTTATTTAGGTCTTCTTTAATTTATATTAGCAGTATTTTATGGCTTTCAGCATCAGGTCTTATACACGCCCATTATTTATTCTTAAGTATTTCATTTTTTGATATTATTACAAATGGCACTGTTACTGAACATCTGCTTTCCAGTTGTTCACTGACAGTACCAGATAAGGATTTATAAAACTAGAAATGATTTCTGTATATTGATCACAGATCCTGTGATTTTGCAAGACTAATTTAATAGTTCTAAGGACTTTTAAAAAATAGATTCCTTAGGATTTTTTATAACCACAAGTAGGTTGTCTATGAATAAAGACAGTTTTGTTCATTTTTTTTCCAGTTTATATGTCTTTTACTTATTTTCTTAACTTACTGCAGTGGCTAGGAACTCCAGTACACTGTTGAATATAAGTGGTAAAGGCAGAAATTCCTGTTGTGTTTTCAACCATAAAAGGAAAGCAGTGGTCCTTCAGCATTAAGTATGATGTTAGTTTTAGGTTTTTGGTAGATACCCTTTATCAGTTTAAGGAAGTTCTTTTTTATTCCTAGATTGCTGAGTTTTGATTTTTTGTTTTTAAATCACGACTGGTGTTTTTCTGTATCTTCTGCATCTTTCTCCAATTTCTGCATCTTCTGCAATGAAATGATTATAGTTTTTCTACCTCAGGCTGTTAATATGGTGAATCACACTAATTTAGAATGTTAAATTAACCTTACATATTTTGTATTAGACTAGTCATGATGTATTAAATTTTTATTATATTGCTAGATTCCATTTGTTATTTTATCTTTTCCTAATATTTTAGTAAGAATTTCTGCATATATTCCTGAAGGATACTGGTTTATAGATTTCTTTTTCTGTCATGCCTTTGTCTTGGTATCAGTGTAATATAGCCATCATAAAATGAGTTGAGAAGTGTTCCTTTCCTATTTTCTGGAAGAGTTTATGTGGAATTGGCATTATTTCCTCTTTACATGTTTGAGAGAATTCACTGTGAAGCCCTGGAGTTTTCTACGTGGGAAAGTTTTTAACTACAAATCTTTTTTTTTTTTTTTTAAAGATTTTATTTATTTATTTGACAGAGAGAGAGAGACAGATGACAAGCAGGCAGAGGGCAGGCAGAGAGAGAGGGGGAAGCAGGCTCCCTGCTGAGCAGAGAGCCCCATGCGATACAGGGCTCAATCCCAGGACCCTGAGATCATGACCTGACCCGAAGGCAGAGGCTTAACCCACCGTGCCACCCAGGGGCCCCTTTAACTACAAAATCTAATTTATGAAATGGACACAGGGATTTTCAGATTAATCTATTTCTTCCGTGAGCTTTGATAGTTTGTGTTCATCAACGAATTTGATCATTTATCTAAGTTGTCAAAATTACTGGCATACATTGGTTCATAATACTCTCTTACTATTCTTTAGATGTTTTTAGGGTCTATAGCAATATCTTTTTTGTTGTTCTTATTCCAGATATTGTTTGTGTCTTTTCTTTTTTCCTTGATCTGTCTTCAGATCTGTCAATTTTATGGATCTTTTCAAAGGACCAGTTACTGGTTTTATTGATTTCCTTGTTTGTTTTCTATTTCACGGATTATCATTCTTGATCATTTCTTTCCCTTGCTTACTCTGGGAAATAAATTTGCTCATCTTAATCCAGTTTTGTAAGCTAGAAATTTAGATCACTGATTTGGTACTCCACTTAGTTCACAAGTGTCCAAATCAAAAGAGTTTGTGCACCAGCAGAACTGAATTTGAGGAACCTTATTCACATATGTACCTGATGCAGATGGACCTGGGACAGAACAACTACAATCAGATAAGACTTTGGGAAACTTGGGGAAGAAAACTTGCATGTAGGAGAAATACAAAATGTGGTGCCCAGAAAGTCAACTGTGATAGATTATTTTCAGAGATGGTCATAATAATTACTCCTTTGCTATGTGACTTTGTCCTTCTTTCTCCTAAGAAAGAGCACACGAATCTGACTGGACTTGGACTTGTTTTTACTAACAGGATGTGAGGGAAGAGAGGTTACACAACTTCCAAAGCCAAACTCTGAGCCTCTGGTAAATTATACTTTTCACTTTCTTGGAGAGCTGTCCTGAGATTACCATGCAAAGATGATCTAGTTTACCACAAGTTGAGAGACCACACAGAAGAGAACCAACACCTGCCAGCTGCCAGTCAGACATGTAGGTAATGCTATCTTGGACCTTCAGCCTCCACCTAAATGGACCCCCATGAGTAAGCCAGGCCAAGCCAATAGAGGAGCAGCCTAGCCAGTTATCAAAATCATGAGAAATAATAAATCTTTGTTGTTTAGTCACTAAGTTTTGAAGTGACTGGTTAATCTGTAATTAACTGAAACTGAGTACTGATAGAAAAACAGATGAAAAAAATTTTCTATTTAAGGAGTTGATAAGGGAAAAACATAACATTTAAAACAATTGAGATACTGCTAAACATTTGCATTAAAAACTACAAAAGTAAAAAATAAAATAAAAAAAGAAGGGGTATGAGGTAGAAGAACTTAAATAAGGGCTTCCCATAATTTATACATTTGCTTTACATTGTCTATCAGTTCCTGTTCTCTTCAGAAAACAGATCTTACAACCCATTCTCAATAGTAGCCAGAGTGATCTTTTAAAACTGTAATTCCAATCATGTGATGGCCCTACTTAAAACTCTGCAGTGGCTCCCCAGTGCACAGAGAATAGCATTTAAATTCTTTGTCATGATCTACACTGTCTTACAAGATTTGGCCTCTGCCCTTCACTCCCTATACTCTAGCCACAGTTGCCTTCTTTTTCAGCCTTGAATACCCCAAGCTCACTCCTATTTTAGAGTCTTTAAACTGCACTCTGCCTAAAATATTCTTTTCACAGCTGGTTTCTTATTCAGATGCTAATTCAAATGTTACCTCAGAGAGACCTTTCTTGACTGCCCAATTTAAAATACTATATATTATTACAACTTTGACTTATATTCTTCTAGAACTTACTATTCTAAAATTACTTGTTTATCTGTTTATCTGTCCTCCCAGCTCTAAGAAAGTAAGGATTATTTCAGGTTAGTTAACCATTATATCCCCACATATGTCTAGAAATAATAAACTATATGCCTAAGACTATAAATAGTGTCTGTCACATAGGAAGGGCTGAAATACTTGTTTTCTTAATGAGTGAATTATGTAAATATAATATATCAATTTGGGACTCCCACCCCACTCCCATGTGGAAAAAGATAAGAATGCTCAAGCTCCCCATTAATAAATATGTTGAAAGGTACAAGAAAAGGGGCACCTGGGTTGCTCAGTGGGTAAAGCCTCTGCCTTCGGCTCAGGTCATGATCTTGGGGTCCTGGGATCAAGCCCCACATCAGGCTCTCTGCTCAGTAGGGAGCCTGCTTCCCCCTCTCTCTGCCTGACTTTCTGCTTACTTGTGATCTCTCTGTCAAATAAATAAATAAACTCTTTAAAAAAAAAGAAAAAAAGAAAGGTACAAGAAAAGTATTTGACTATTTCATAAGTTGTCACCCTTAACTATAAAGGGTCTGTGCTAGCACAACTCCCACACTTTATGCTACAAACCAGGGCTGTATGTGAACACATGACACTAATCTAGAGTATCCTAATCAGCTATGACAGAATTTTGACTATAACTTTAACAGGAGAACTGGAAACACAATTTAACCCAAAAGCCAAGTATCAAGCATGCTGGAGAAAATGAGGTAAGATACCCTCAGACATCCCTAAAAGTCCAAAGAATTCTTCACCACTTTTGTTGAAAGTAGAGTCTGGCATGGTAACTCTCCCTTTTCTGGTGGAAGGCAGGAGAATCTTATGTATGTTAATCAGTCTGATGAATCCCGGAACACATTCTCACCTTTGCTTACATGATTTCTCCCACCAGAAATATTTATATTCAGGACTTTTTATGTTTTCAAAAGCAATTCCATCTTTCAGAGTTTCACCATATGCTTTCAGAAGCAAGTAATAAACAGCACCATTCAAAATGGCTTAAGTTACATGGGCATTTACTATTTCATACAAGAAGTCAGGAAGACAAGGCAGCTTCAGAGTAACTTAATTAAGAAGACCAATGATCTTTATCAAAGAACCTTTTCCCTTTCCCTCCCTTCCCCATTGAGAAAAAAATAGCTTAAGTGCTTTTTAAGCTATAGATAGGGCTACATGGAGGAAGACCAACCTATATTACAGTCAGAGCTCTGCGAGGTGGGAAAAAGAAAGACCCACCGACTAGGTAACTGACGGTACTTACGCAAAGGTCCAATTGCAAATACTGATATTTCAAGAAGTCTTTGGGTACTCAAGTCTTCTGTGACATTACATAAATCACTTATATAATTGTCTAGCATTTTAAATCATTCTTCTGCTATAAGATTATGATCTTTGTTAAAATCTATATGGAAGGAATATACAAGGTACACAAAACAGGTTTACTTGATATGTGTGAAGACACCAGCAGAATAAATATTAAAATAAGACTATATACCTACATGTAAGAGAATTTCAAATTTGGTATATATCTACATAGATGTGTATAATTTTAAACTACAAGGATACTCAGAATAATGAAATACTGGAAACAACTCACATATCAAACAACAGATGATTCTTATATATATTCTAACAGAGTGATGGAACTCATTAACATACACTCTTAAGGAAAAATTTTGGAAGTCAATACCTAATGACAGAAAATGCTCATGATAGAATATTAAGGGAAAAGGAGACCACACAAACTCTATGAAGCACCTTTCTTCCTGGACCATTTGAACTAAGTAACAGAATATGCCACACCAAGTAAAAGAGTCAGTATTTTAAAGTACTAACTTGTCAGGGCACCTGAGTGGCTCAGCCAGTTAAACATCTGCCTTCGGCTCAAGCCATGATCCCATGGCCCTGGGATCGAGCCCCACATTGGGTTCCTTGCTCGGTGGGGAGCTTGCTTCTCCCCTCCCCCTTCTTATTCTCTCTCCAGCTCTCTCTCTCAAATAAATATATAAAATCTTTAAAGAAAAAAAATAAAGGACTAACTTGTCTTGACACAGAAGAGGCATCTGCAAATCAAGGTCAGATAAAGGTAGACACACTGTTACTGTTCGTCAATTAATAAGCATCAGGATGTGGAAAAGTCAGAGGGCTATTGTGACTTTCTGGTTTGGTTCTTCATTGATACTTCCTACATTTTGGGGCAGTCTTTCAACTCCAACTGTCACTATAAAGCCCAAGTGCTTTGGGACTATTGAAGAGGAACAAAGGAATAATAAATAAAAGATAAAAACCAGATTAGCTATGGGTCAAAGTGCGAAATTTTCAAAGTAAAAAAGTTAATTTTGTTACATTTACAAACTGCTGCTGTAATGTTGTATGACTTTTAGGAAATGAACCTAAACATTATTCTTTTTGTTTTTTAAAGATTTTATTTATTGATTTGACAGAGGGAGATCACAAGTAGACAGAGAGGCAGGCAGAGAGAGAGAGAGAGAGGGAAGCAGGCTCCCTGCTGAGCAGAGAGCCTGATGCGGGACTCGATCCCAGGACCCTGAGATCATGACCTGAGCCGAAGGCAGTGGCTTAACCCACTGAGCCACCCAGGTGCCCTGAACCTAAACATTTTTCTTAAACTAATCTGTGCATGGGCATAAATTTTATAAATCTGAAAAGTCCTTGCAAAAATATGTAAACTCATTTCACATGAAAATGACATTGCTGATAGGTTTATTTTTTAAAAAATGATTAAATTCTGAATGACTCAACAATATCCAATTTTTTGTCTTCTTTGTTCATTTCTTAAATTCTACATATGAGTGAAATCATATGATATTTATCTTAAACTGACTTTATTTAGTATTATACCTTCTAGGTCTATCCATGTTGTTATAAATGACACGACTTCATTCTTTTTTATGGCTGAGTAATATTCCAGTATACCACCTCTTCTTTATCCATTCATCAGTGAATGGACACTTGGGTTGCTTCCATATCCTGGCTATTATAAATAATGCTGCAATAAACACAGGGGTGTTTTATCTTTTCAATTTAGTGTTTTCATTTCATTTTCTTTGGGTAAATAACCAGTACTGGAATTACTAGATCACATGGTAATTCTATTTTTAATTTTTTGAGGAAGCTCCATAACATTTTCCACAGTAGCTGCACCAGTGTGCATTCCCACCAACAGTGAACTAGAGTTTGGTTTTTCTCCACATCCTCACCGATACTTGTTTCATGTGTTTTTTATTTTAGCCATTCTGATAGATATAAAATGATATCTCATTGTGGTTTTAATTTGGATTTCCCTGATGATTAATGATGTTAAACATCTTCTCATGTGTCTGTTAGCCATCTGAACGTCCTCTTTAGAAAAATGTCTATTCAGATCCTTTGCCCATTTTTTAATTGAACTGGATTTCTTTTGGTGTTAAGTTGAATAAATTCTCTATGTATTTTGGATATTAACCCCTTCCTGCATATATCATTGGTATATATCTTCTTCCATTCAAGAGGCTGCCTTTTTCTTTTGTTGATGGTTTCCTTCACTTTGCAAAAGTTTTTTATTTTGATGTAGTAGAAATACTACTACATCAGAGCCTGCTTCCTCCTCTCCCTTTGCCTGCCTCTCTGCCTACTTGTAATCTCTTCCTCTCTGTCAAAAAAATAAATAAAATCTTTAAAAAACAAACAAAACAAAACAAAAAAACCAGAGTCTAAACTTCCAGTCGCTGGGTCTCAAAAGCAAAGCAACTACTTCAACTTTTTTAGGTCATCTTAGAAGACAGCTTCTAAGAAGAGATCAAGTCACAGGATCTCCAGAAATCCATGTGATTTAAAAAAAAAAAAAAAAAAAGGGCGCCTCGGTGGCTCAGTGGGTTAAAGCCTCTGCCTTCAGCTCAGGTCATGATCACAGGGTCCTGGAATCGAGCCCCGCGTCGGGCTCTTTGCTCAGCAAGGAGCCTGCTTCCTCCTCTCTCTCTGCCTGCTTCTCTGCCTACTTGTGATCTCCGTCTGTCAAATAAATAAATAAATAAAATCTTAAAAAAAAAAAAAAAAAGAACTGTTTATTTATTAAGAGGTAGGTGGTATAATCAAAGTGCACTTTCTCCAAAGAAAGCCAGCATCAGGAATTAGGGTTAATTCTGTGGGAGCTCTCCAGTACTACTGGGAAAGAAGAGGATCCCCTCCATTTCCTGGGTCATGGGGTCTAAGCAATTTTGTTTACTCCAAAGTATTTCGATCTGTGCCCACTGAAAACACCATGAACATCTTTAACTATATTTTGAAAGGAGGGCAGATGGATTCTGTAATAAGAGATGATCCATCCTCATGAGGATATACTGAGTGTGACAACAATGTAGAGACAGAAACTGAACAACTCTGCTATTAATAATGGCATATCTGAAAAATGTTATGGGATAACTTTTATAATACTATGTACTGTATATAAAGACATTCCCAGATGTGGCAAAATTTTATGTTGTAACCTGAAATAATTTTTAAGACTATTTAAGAGTTGTCTGGAATGTGACATCTTGGACTTAGGATCTCTATGTAAAAGTTCACAGGCAGCACAGCAGCTGTATTTCTTTTCTATATCTTATTATAGTACTAATCACATAGTGGAATTGAGTATTACCTAAAGGCCAAATAAATACATGCATAAACTTTACAAAATTACATAGTTTTTGGTAGAAAGGTTAGCAGCTGAATGCAAAATGAAATCCAGGTTCACAGGCATTCAATAAATGAAATTTACTACTCTGGATGCAAAAATGTGATCCTCACTTACATGTAAAATTACTTAAGTGAAAAAAGTAAAAAGAGAGACTATGAGTAGCAATGCCAAACACAATTACCCAGAATTCCACTCTCAGTAAAACTCAGTATTAAAGTTATTATTTCAAGACTTTCATGCGGCTTCATCTACAATATTTACAATAACTTGTATTTAACTGGAATGATCAAAGGGGCACCTGGGTGCCTCAGTTGGTTAAGTGTCTGCCTTTGGCTCAGGTCATGATCTCAGGGTCCTGGGACCAAACCCCACATGGTTCCCTGCTAAGTGGACAGTCTGCTTCTCCCTCTGTCCCTCTCCACCCACTTGTGCACTTATGTGCTCTCTCTCACTAATAAATAAATTAAAAAAAATTTTTAACTGCAATGATTGGGATGGGTCCTTTCTAAATACTCCGGTCATGTGAGAATTAAGTTTCTTTTCAAAGGTTTACTTATTCTATTCTATTCTACTTGAGAGAGAGAGAGAGAGAGAGAATGTGCACAAGTGCACAGTTAGGAGGAGGGGCAGAGGAAGAGATTCTCAAGCAGATCTGCTGCTGATCATGGAGCCCAATGCAGGAGTCAATCCAGAGACCAATGAGGTCATGACCTGAGCCAAAACCAAGAGCTGGACTCTTAACCTGCTGAGCCACCCAGGTGCCCCATGTGAGAATTAATTTTAAAGCAACAATATTCCAGGGGTACCTGGATGGCTCAGTCAGTTAAGCATCTGTCTTCAGCTCCGGTCATGATCCTAGGGTCATGGGATTGAGCCCCATATCAGGCTCCCTGCTCTGCAGGAAGCCTGCTTCTCCCTCTCCCACTCCCCCTGCTTGTGTTCCCTCTCTTGCTGTCTCTCTCTGTCAAATAAATAAATTAAATCTTAAAAAAAAAAAAAGGCAACAATATTCCTATAGTTGATTACTGACAATCCCTCTAAAGTATGCTGATATACAGTTGACCTCTGAACAACAGAGTTAGAGGCACCCTGCCATATAGCTGAAAATTTGCATATAACTTTTGACTTCCCAAAAGCTTATTAGTAATAGTCCATTGTTGACTGGAAGCTTTACCAATAACATAAACAGATTTTTTAACAGATTTTATTTATTTATTTGAGAGAGAGCTAGAGAAAGAGCATGAGCAGGGGGAGTGGCAGAAAGAGAGGGAGAAGCAGACTCCCCACTGAGCAGAGAGCCTGATGTGGGGATCAATCCCAGGACCCTGAGATCATGACCCAAGCTAAAGGCAGATACTTAACTGACTGAGCCACTCAGGTGCCACCATAAACAGAAGATTAACACATATGTTATATATGTACTATATTCTCTATTCTTATAATAAAGTAAACCAGAGAAAAGAAAATGTTAAGAAAATCATAAAATATATTTCCAGTATACAAATGAGCCCACATAGTTCAAACCCATGCTGTTCAAGAGTCTACTATACTGTTTCATTAAGAATATAGGCATGGGAGGGGGCACCTGGGTGGCTCAGTGGGTTAAAGCTTCTGCCTTCGGCTCAGGTCATGATCTCAGGGTCCTGGGATCGAGCCCCGCATCGGGCTCCCTGCTCAGCAGGGAGTCTGCTTCCCCCCTCTCTCTCTGCCCGTCTTCCTACTTGTGATCTCTCTCTCTGACAAATAAATAAAGTCTTTAAAAAAAAATAGTTCTGATATTCTTGATCTACAGTGTTTGGGTTGCCACAAACACTCAATTAAAACACACACACACACACACACCACAAAAAAAAAAAAGAAAAAACATGCAATTATCTGTAAAGCACAATAAAATGAAGTATGCTTATATTATAATTTAGATGCTCTGAATATTTAGGTACTTGCTATTGTATGTATTTTCTGAAACAGGCAAAATCTGCACAACTCCTGAATAGTCCCTGAAAATCTTTGTCTCTGTTTTCTTCCACTTTCCCAACGAATCCTAGTTTATCTGAATTTTCCTCTCTGTTTGCTGCTTTTTGCTCACCCAACAAAATTTCTTTTTGTCGCCTCAGCACTTAGCATTTTAGTCCTCCCTCTCTGTTGCATCATTCCTTTTTTTCTTGCCACTGATTTTCCTCTCTTTTTGCATTTGCAGGAACTTGATTTGCACACCAGTGACAGAGAACTACCTTAAATTCTACACCTTTTCAGTTAGAGCACCTAACATACAATAACAATGTCTGCTCTTAGGGTGCCTGGGTAGCGCAGTTGATTAAGCATCCAACTCTTGGTTTCAGCTCAGGTCCTGATCAGGGTCATGAGATCAAGCCCTGTGTCCGGCTCTGTACTCAGTGCAGAGTCTGCCTGAGACTTTCTCTCCCTCTCCTTCTGACCCTCCCCACAGCACGTGCTCTCAATCTCTCTCTAAAATAAATAAATCAATCTTAAAAGAACAAAAACAAAAACTTCTGCTCTTCTCCATGACTTGTCTAATACGATCCTACCATTCAAAATAATACTGCTTATTGGGAGCTTTAAATTAACTTGAGACCCAGTTGGTGATTAACTATACTGTTTGGGGATGCCTGGGTGACTCAATCAGCTAAGCATCTGACTCCTGATTTCAAGTCAGGTCATGATCTCAGGTTTGTGAGATGGAGCCTCGCATCAGGCTCTGCACTGGGTGTGGAGCCTGTTTAGGAATCCCTATCTCCCTCTCCTTCTGCCTCACTCTCCCTCTCTCCCACTTTCCCTCTTTTAAAAAAGACCAAAACAAAACAAAAAAAAAACCTATTCTTTCTGTATTAGAGTTTCTCATGGCTGAACTCAAAACAATTTCCTGAAGCAATTCAATGAAGCAGTCTCCGATTAATATGATCAACAAAACTTGTATGTTACTCTTCATTAGGGAAAAGAGAAATTCATATTTTAGATACATATGTCAGATCAAAGATTTTCTTTTCTAAAAAGTTATTATAACTTCCGAGAATAAACAATTCTACAGTGTTTGGAAAGCATTCAACACATACAATTTTTCTTGAATTTCATTTAAATCTGCTATGTCAAAGTGTATAAAAAACACAAATTTAATGGTCACTGCTTTTTTTCCTCTCTTGGTATCACCTGGGTTATGGCTCTTGTAAGTAATTAAAAGCACAATTATAGAAGAACGTGGTGCTAATCTTCATCCTAGCCAACACTTAATGGAATGAGCAATATGGAGCTACTTAAAGTGTAATATATCCACCCAGTGCAACACTTTGCAAATATAAGAAAGAATGAAGTTCTCCATGCATTGATATGAAAAAATTGTCATTATATAAATGTCAAATAAAATGAAGAAAAACATAAAACGTGCTACCTTTATGAAAAAGAAAGTGAAAATAAGAATATGTATTTGCATAAAGAAATTCTGGAAGGATATACAACAATCTAAAAACAGTATTACAAAAGAAAGAATGTCAGAAGGAATGTGGTGGGTAAAGAGACTTTCCAATTGTCAATATATAACTTCTTACATTTGTTAATTTTTAATCATATGGAATATATTTGGTATTGAAAAATGGTCTAATTTTAAATCTCCCCTCCTGAAATGAGATTATACATAACTGTCAAGTTTAATGGAAAAAAATTACTTGTAGTTAAAATATGCTGAAAATCACTGTGGTAACAAAAAACAAACAAAAAAGGGGGTTGAAGAGAAAGGACAGCCTTAGTTCCTAAAAGAATTTCTGGTGATACTCTCAATACCATATTATATCATAAGCCTAAATCATTTGTCTAAAATTTATACTCAGATACCCAGCTAGGTACTGAGGGACATGTTCCCTACACTCATAACATAATTGTCAAGAAAATTCAAATACAGTTAAAAACAAACAAACAATGATTTAAGGCAGAAAGGGCTATGCCAAACGAGTGGTACAAATAATATATGTTCCAACTGACTGAACTGAATGCTCACAAAACGCAAATAAATTAAGAGTTCATATAAGATGCAGGCATTAGGTAAGTGGAAAGAAAAGAAGACTATTCCAGGTTAAGTGGACTGCTATAGCAAAGATGCTAAGGGAGAAAGAAAAAAAAGAACGAAGTATGCTTAAGGAAACTGACTACACCAGTTTAACTGAAATAAGAGGCTGGTAAAGTTAACAGAGAAAATGATGAGTAAAAGTAGGTATTTGTGCAATATCTCACTTACATTATCTCATTTGATCATCAAAACAAACACTTGAGAAAGGGTGGATTACAGACAGCCATGAGAATCACACTATGTCCAGCAGCAGCATCTAAGTTGGACTAGTCCCTACATTTGATAAGGAAGAAACTGGAGGCAAGGAGACTTGTTATGAAAGATCAGGCAGGGCACCTGGGTGGCTCAGTGGGTTAAGCCTCTGCCTTCGGCTCAGGTCATGAACCCCGGGTCCTGGGATCAAGCCCTGAGTCGGGCTCTCTGCTCAGCAGAGAGCCTGCTTCCTCCTCTCTCTCTCTGCCTCTCTGTCTACTTGTGATCTCTGTCAAATAAATAAATAAAATATTAAAAAAAAAAAAAAGATCAGGCATAAGGTAACAAGAATGCAGTTAAGTTAAAGTGATAGCGGTGAGAATAGAAAGGAAGGAAGAAATTTATCAGAATATGGTGATAACTGTGGGAGAAGGTAAAAGTGTGCCAGCACTTAGACTCAGTTACTAGGATGATATGGAAGTCCAGATGGAGAGGAGCTGTTTTTAGTAATAGAGTCTGGTTTCAGAAATATGTTTGAAGTAAAACAATGGCACATCCAGTTTCTAGAGCCTCTATCACACATTCCAAGAGTGTGTTCTATGTCCACCATCCCCTAGCCAAGTGAGACATGTTCCTCTACCATTAGACCCAGGGCCTAATATCCTCAAAATGGCAACTGATATGGGAGGGAGGAACTGGAGTGACTGCTTAATGGGTATGGGGTCTCCTTTAGAGATGTTCTGGAACTAGACAGGGGGTGATGGCTGTACAATACTGTGAACACACTAAATGCCATTGATCTGTACACTTTAAAATGGTTAATTTACATTATATGAATTTCATTTCAATTAAAAAAAAAAAAAGGGAGCTGAAATAAGACCACAATGTCTTTCATCACGTTGTTAAAGGTCTATACCCAGAATGCCCTGTGCGGTCCTGACAATTCATTCTACCTATGCCTCTCTACCTTCCAAGCTGTTCCAGTGTGCCTCTGGCACTGTCTTTAGCAATAACCTGGACATTTTGTCTTAAAACTCTTTTCTTACTGTTTCTCCTTACTTTAAAATAAAGTTGGCTCTCCTCTATGTACAATACTTACTTGCAGCTCATCCAATGGGTGTTGTGTGTGTGTGTGTGTGTGTGTGTGTGTGTGTGTGTGTGTTTTCTTCAAATGGTAGTTATCTCAGGGCCTGAAGGGAAAAATGAGTTTCCCTGGTCCCACCATAATCTCCAAAAATTACTCTTTTATCATCATATTAAAAAACAAACAACTCATTTCTTTGATGCCCAGGCCCTCTCAGCTATATTACCGTTTCTCCCCCATCACTGGTGTCATTTTCTAACTTTCTGGTCATTGTCTCCTCATTTGTGTAAGTCTCTGGCATCCAGCTTACAGCCTCCTTCCCCTAAGCTTTGTCATCATTTTAGATACTTTCAGATCCAAGAGAACTACTTTCCCAAAAGTACACTTTTGGGTCATCTCCAGTGATATTCTCCTTCATGCCACTTTAACCATCCACTCCCGACGTAAAACTCTGGACACCAATCATCACTCAAAATGCTCTTCCACCAAAATTAATAACTCAGATATCCTATTATTATCTACTTTCTCCATGCATGACTGCATCTGAGCAGCCAAGCAATTACTAGGGAGAGTTCTCCAAAGGGTGAGTTGATTCTATTATTAACTTATCATTACTGATCTCAAAGGAGACTTCCATGCAAGGGAACAATCCTACTTTTCTCCAGTTAATGCATTCATTCACATGCCACCATGGCTATTGCAAATCTTCTCCATTTTGTGGCGGGGGGGTGGGGGGATCCTCTGATTGACACTCCCCTCTCTTGCTGTGAATAATGACCTTTCCTCCAACTTTAGATAAAATAACCATTAAGCAAGAACTCTGACATCCTTCCAATATGAAACACAAAAAACGTACCTTCAACTGCATCCACCCTATTCTCCCTGTCTAATTCTCAACAAAAGTGAAATATCCCCTTTCTTATTTCAGGCTAGTCCTATACTCTCTGTCTCATTCCCTTCATTCATTCTTTAACATTCAATAACTATTCAGTGAAGGCCTACTAAGTGCCAGGCACTGATTTCCCACATGGGAGACACAGTGAGACAAAAATTCCAGCCCTCCTGGAGCTGACCTGCTGGGACTTGGGGGAGAATATAAATGATAAACAATAAGCATAGGCAATATGGGACATATGCTTATTTCATATGACATGACAAATGACATGTTAGAAAATAAGTGCTGTGGGGGAGAAAAAAAAGCACAGAAGAACCAAGAATGTGTGGGGCAGGGGTCGCACTATTTCACTGTAAAATGGGTGTCAGAGCAGACCTCACAAATTTATTTCTCCATCTCAGATCTGTCCTCTGAGCTCCAGACATAAATAATCCAACTCATGAAACTCAAACAGGTCCAAAGAGAATGTGTGAATGTTTCCCACCTCCCAATCTTCATATCCTTAACAAAGGATCCAAAACCATTGTCTTATTTCACTAAATGGTAACCTCCAAGAAGACTGTAAAAGCCAGACCTTTAAGTTATACTTGATATCCTATACTCTTTCACTTGCCCATTCAAAGTCTTGCCAACTTAACCTACCAAATATTTCTGGAATCTGCCACTGACTTCCATCAACCGCCACAATCATCACCACCACTACCATCCAAGTGCAGGCTACCATCACCTCTATTTGGTAAGTTCATATTCCCACTGCTTCCTTACTTCCCTTCCCACAAGCATTCTTTACAGAGCAACCAGACTAACATTTTTCAAAACATTAAAACACTCTTGCTTAAATGACTTACTCTTAGGATAAAGAACAATTTCCTTAAGACATATTACAAAAGACCATGGATAATTTGACCCCATCCTATTCTCCTTGCCTTATTTTGTATCACACCTGTAGAACTTTCACCCCTAATCATACTGGCTGATCCTTATTCTTGTCAAACTCCAAGTTACCACAGAGTTTCTGCTTCAAATGATTTTCTCTCCTCCCATAGATCGATTAACCTCTACTCATCCTTCAGATCTCAGCTCAAGAAAAGTCTTTACTAACTTCCCAGACTAGGCCCAACTGGCATGCATAGCACCATGCAAGTCTTCTTTATAGTAGCTGTTTATGGTAGTAGTAGCTCTTTATAATAGTTGTTATAGTGACAATTTCATATTTTTTGTATGGGTTATCTGATTAAAGACTGTCTCTGCCTTGTAAAAACTGCTACTGAAAAAATTAAAACAAACTACTGAACTCATAATATTAAAGCCTTATATTAGAAATGTCTACTCTAATAAATTAAGGATTAAATTGAATGACTCTTAAACTAGATCTGGAATAAGTAAGGAGAGTGCTAGAAGCACTGCAATTTTTATTTTTTTTAAAGATTTTATTTATTTGTTTATTTGACAGAGAGGGAGATCACAAGTAGGAGGCAGAGAGAGGGGGGAAGCAGGCTCCCTACAGGGAGCCTAAATCGGATGCCCAGTTTAATCACAGGACCCTGACATCATGACCTGAGCCGAAGGCACAGGTTTAACCCACTGAGCCACCCAGGTGCCCCAGCACTGCAATTTTCAAAAATCTTTAATTTAAATCCAATTTAAGTAACATATACTGACTGTATTATTAGTTTCAGAGGTAGAATTGAGTGATTCATCAGTTGCATACAACACCCAGTATTCATTACTTCAAGTACCCTCCTTAATGCCTATCACCCAATTACCCCATCCCTCCACCTCCCCTCCAGCAACCCTCAGTTTGTTCCCTATAATTAAGAGTCTCTTATGGTTTGCCTTTCTCTCTGTTTTTGTCTTGTTTTATTTTTCCTTTTCCTCTATGTTCATCTATTTTGTTTCTTAAATCCTACATATGAGTGAAATCGTATGGTATTTGTCTTCCTCTGATGAACTTATTTCACTTAGCTTAATACCCTCTAGTTCCATCCACGTCACTGCAAATCATAAGATTTTATTATTTTTGGTGGCTAAGTAATATTCATATATATATACATATGTGTATATATATATATGTAACCTCTTCTTTATCCATTCATCTGTGAATCATCATCTGAGCTCTTTCCATAGTTTGGTTATTGTGGACAGTGCTGCTATAAACATTGGGGTGCATGTTCCCCTTCAAATCACTATGTTTGTATCCTTTGGGATAAATCCTAGTAGTGCAATTACTGGGTTATAGGGTACCTCTATTTTCAAATTTTGAGGAATGTCCCTACTCTTTTCCAGAGTGGCTGCATGAGTTCGCATTCCTGCCAACAGTGTAAGAGGATTCCCCTTTCTTGGGATCCTCTCCAACATCTGTTGTTTCCTGACTTATTAATTTTAGCCATTCTGACTGGTGTGAGGTAGTTTTGTGGTTTTAATCTGTATTTTTACAGATTAATAATCTGTATTTTAATCTGTATTTCCCTGATAGAAGCATTGTAATTTTACGACAGAGGTAATTTCTCAAAATCAGAGGTAAAAATTCAAACATTATAAATTTAATATATTTAATCCATCCACTTTTTTTTTTTAAGATTTCCTTATTTTAGAGTGAGAGAGAATGTGTATATACACATGCGTGCACATAGGCAAGTAAGGGTGAGGGGTAAAAGGAGAGGGAGAGAATCTCTCAAGCAGACTCCCCACTGAGTAAGTGTGAAGCCTGACACAGGGCTCAATCCTATTACCCTGAGATCAGGACCTGAGCCAAAATCAACAGTTGGATGCTTAACCAACTGAGCCACCCAGGTGCCCTTAATCCATCATCAACCTTTTAAAGGAATGGGTACATAAATGTATGGGGTAGGGTGGGGTATATGTGTATAATCACCAAGAAAGTCATAAAATTCTTTCATATTTAAATACAAGTTCTTTAAGTGTTTTACCGAACTTTTTAGAAGGCCAGCAACAAATTCAGATTCATTTTAGTATAATCAAATAAATCAATACCAAAAAAATTAAAGTTGATATAATGTTTGTGCATCATTTGAATAAATAAACACCATTTTCGCTATCTGCACACCAGACTTTGCATACAACCTTTCACCTATCTTAAGTGTTTACAAGTAGTAGACTCAAGGTCACCAAAGACGATAGCTAAGAAAACAGCTTTTGGCCACATGTAGCTTATTTTCAGAATTTTATTTGTTTTAAAAATATAGACAAATTGACTTCATAAGGATTAAATAAAAACATTTCTTTGAAATAGAAGATGCCTCTCATAAAAAGACAAAAAAAAAAAAGCAACACAATGAGGAAGAAACAGTATAGATAGATGCCTATAAAATAATGAGATATCTTCACAAATGATTTTCAGGGTTACGGATGCTTTGAATCAAACCTTCATGACTATGTCTATATTTCTGACTGGGTTGAGGTGCTCTACCTGTAGTATTTTACTTAGAAACACATTTAATTTTCACCTATAGAACTCGACATGCGCTGACAGTGCTTACAAAACATTTTTTCCCATCACGACCACATAGCTGAAAGTAACCAACAAGAAATGTATCACTTGCCAATAAAGAAACAAAAGAAAGTATTAAACAGTAACTATAGGGCTTTAGTTTAAAAAGAATAAAACTAGGATTAAGAAAAACACCTGGGGGGAAAAAACGTCTCTGCAAACCAATCCGATCAGATGTAAATCTTGGCTTAGTCTCTCTTCAAGGTATTCCTCAGGGGTTCAGCTCTTAATCATTAATGCAAAACACCTGATACACTCTCCGCCATCAAATAATACATAAATAAGCATGGCTGCATTCCATTAAAACTGTATTTGTGGACAATGAAATTTTTATATGTTATAAAATATTGTTGATTTTTTACAAATATTAAAAATTTTAAATTTTAAATCATTCTTAGCTCCTGGGCTGTACAAATAGGTAATCAGCCAGATTTCACCTCTGGTAGTTTTTTGATCAACCCATGGTCTAGAAGAAAAGTCACTAATATGACAGATGATCCATTCTCTTATTTATATGTGATCCATAATTTCACTTTCTTCAACAATCCAAAAAAAAAAAACATACAAAAATTACCTAAAAATGGATCAAATATCTAAATATAAAAGTACTAAAACTATAAAACTCTTAGAAGAAACGATAGGGAGGGAAATCTTTATTACACTGGATGTGGCAAGGATTTCTTGGCTATGACACTAAAAGCTTGAGCAATAAAATTAAAGAAAAACAGGTACATTGAACTTCATCAAAATAAAACTTCTGTCCATCAAAGGACACTATCACAAGACTGGAAAAACAAGCCAGAGAATGGGAAAATATACTTGCAAGTCATCTATCTGAAGGGATTAATATTCAAAATAAAGAACTCCTAAAACTCAATGACAAAAAGAACAATCAAATAGGAAAATGGACCAAGGACTTGAATAGACATTTCTCCAAAGATATACAAATGACCAACAAGCACATGAAAAGATGCTCAACACTGCTCATCAGGGAAGTGCAAATAAAAACTATACTATAAGATACCACTTGATACCCACTACAGTGGCTAGAATTTTTTTTAAAAATGTTAAATAGCAAGTATGAATGAAGATGTGGAAAAATTGGGACTCTTGTTGATGGAATATAAAATGGCACAGTCACTGTGGAAACAGTTTGGTAGTTCCTCAAGAAATTAAACATAGAATTACCATATGATAATTCTAGTAATTCCCTTTCTAGGTATAAACCCAAAAGAACTGAAAATAGGTTTTCAAACAAATATTTGTACATAAATTTTTACAGCAGCACTATTCATAATAGACAAAAGTAGAAACAAACAGATGTCTATCAACTGATGAATGGAAAAACAAAATGTGGCATACCCATGTAACAGAATATTAAGATATAAAAAGGAATGAAGTACTGACTCATGTTACAACATGGTTGAACCTTAAAAACATTATGCTACGTAAAATAAGCCAGACACGAAAGGCTATACAGTGTATTATTCCATTCACATGAAATGTCCAATATAGACAAATCCATAAAGATTGAAAGTTTATCAGTCCTTGCCAGGGGATAGAGGGAGGAGATAATTGGGACTGATTGCTTAATATAGGGTTTCCTTCTGTAGTGATGAAAAGTTCTGGAATTATATAGGGGTGATGACTGCACAACACTGTGAATGTACTTCATGTTACTGAACTGTATGCATTAAAGTTGTTAAAATGATCAAATGTTGTGGGGATTTACCACAATAAAAAAAAAGTCTTAAAAAAAGGAACAAGAACAAGAAGGAGAAAATGTTTTGCTTACCTACAGGCCTTTATACATTATTACTCCATGTATAAAATGAGATTGGATTCCTAAAAAGACACACTCTGGATAAATGAGAATTTGCAGGAGAATATGGAATACATTCTATAGTACATAAAATAGTAATATATATTCACAGAAGCTGATAGAATATATTTGTAGTAATATACTGTCACTCTTTTTTTAATAAAAGATTTTATTTATTTATTGAAAGAGAGAGAGCCAGAGAGAGAGCACAGCAGGGGAGAGGGTAAGAGGGAGAGGGAGAGGGAAAAACGAGCTCCCCACTGAGCAGGAAGCCCAGGACCCTGGGATCACAACCTAAGCCAAAGGCAGATACTTAAACAACTGGGCTACCCAAGTGCCCCTACTGTCACTCTTCTTCAAACACAACTTTATGGGTTCAAAGTCTCCATTACAGAATAAGAATAATTTAAGAAAACAACTATGGGATTAATGCCTGGTGAGTTCTTAACCAGAGAACTGCTTGAAATTATATGAAAATTGTGTGTGGAGCACATATGCACATGCATCTGTCTGTCTATTACTATGAGTACAGAATTCATTATTTTTATTTTTATTTATTTATTTGACAGAGAGAGACACAGCAAGAGAGGGAAGACAGCAGGGGAGTTGGAGAGGGAGAGGGAGCAGGGAGCCCAATATGGGCCTCGAGCCCAGGACCCTGGGATCATGACCTGAGCCAAAGGCAGCTGCTTAATGACTGAGCCACTCAGGTGCCCCAGAATTCATAATTTTTAGATTCCAGTGATACCCAGGTTGACAACTACTGATAAGCCACAAAGATTCCATTAAACAAAAGAATGATTTGTTTGATTCCTCAAAGTACAGATTTGTCTTTGCAAATATAAAGTGCTTAAAAAAAAGTAGAACTCAGAAATAAAAGCCTACCAAAGTAAGGCTTTATTATTTCAAGGTTAAGTTTAGGTCCAGCTCTTCCCTGAAGCTTTTCCTGAAGACTTCAGTTCATAATTATTTCTCTTTTCTATTACTCCTCTTCTAAATATTACCTTTGTGATAGTTTCTTATATAACTCTCATTTGTTAATTTAGTATAATTCAAGACTTGGATATGTGTTGCCTAGATCACTAAAACTTCTGTGGAAGTCTTCTCTACTTCCATAAATGGTAAGCTACCCAATGAGAGAGGTTTGTTTTTCACTTATTTAGCGATCCAAGAATATAAAAGATAATTATTTTCACATGCTCCATATATGTCTTTTAAAATTAACTACAAGCATTTATTATGGTTCATGTTCTGTATTTTAAATGAGATATATATCTTGGAGTAATTTTACAGTTTTAACACTAAATAAAATTAAATACATGCAGTTACCAAAGTCATTATTAAAGTAACTCCTAAACATGGTGTCTCATTTGGTCAACCATATTTACTAATGCTTCACTGCACTATTAGTATTGTCCTTGAATGCTTACTTTATCTGTAGGGGGAGAAATAAACTAAAATCTTTCCAGAACCTTTATAGGCTTCCTTTACTCCACACTACTCACTGTGTGACAAACTAAGAATGAAAGGTCATTAGCCACCATTTTGACATCAAATGATGACAAAGGAACTATAGAAATATGTTTGGCTTAAATGTGATCAAACTGTTGAAGAAATGTTCATTTTTTTTTTAAAGATTTTATTTATTTGACAGACAGAGATCACAAGTAGGCAGAGAGGCAGGCAGAGAGATAGGAGGAAGCAGGCTCCCTGCTGAGCAGAGAGCCTGATGTGGGGCTTGATCCCAGAACCCTGGGATCATGACCTGAGCCGAAGGCAGAGGCTTTAACCCACTGAGCCACCCATGTGCCCCTAAATGTTCACTTTTTTGTCATCACAAAGTTACAGGCATTCAGAACCACTTAATCACTATAAATTACACTAGAATCTATAGTTTTCTTCTGTGTTTAGTTTAGTTTACCCAAGAGTAAGTCAGAATAGAAACTCAAAATAGGAAGTAAAATAAATCTCCACTTAAGTTAGCAATTTCATTTATCCTAGGTTCTCCACTATTATTATTTCATCCCCTCATTATTTTGTAGAACTCTAGTCTCTTGAAAGATAGATGAAGCCCTTTCTGAGACTCTCCTCTCAAAAAATCAAACCAGAATTAAGCACTTTCCCTCTTTTTGCTTCTATACCACCTTGGTAGTATTTCTACTATGGCAATAATCATACTGCTTGCTTCATTTTACTCCTTTCTCCTTCATTAGACAGTAATCCTTATAAGGTTAGAGTACTGTGTTTCATATTATGTTTTTTCTAAAACCTAAGCACAATCTCTACTATATGCTCAATTGATGTTTGTCCATTAATTTTGGGGGGAAGAAATATTTGAGTATGAGGAATACATGTTCATACAGAAGCATTAAATAAGATTAAGTTCGTAATATAACCAACCACACAATATCTTAACACCTGTGTCTTTTCTATTATGTCAGCACAAAATAGTCACAGGATAAATTTCGACCAGTGCCAAAATAACTTCGACCCTTACTTATATTTCAAGTACAGAGGATAGGATGTACTTGAACTATCCTCCTCTTCAGAAAAGAGAGGCTAAGTTAAAATTTCACTGGAGTCAAGATCACCTAATATTTAGAACCAAGTGGCTATAAATCTTTGTTTATAACAGCACCATGTCTTTAAAGAGTACATAAAGATGGTGTATGGGACACAATTCATTTATAAAAATATCAAATTATTTCCAACACTTTTATTTTGTACCAATTCTTTACTGTTTTGCTTAGAAAGGAAACTCCTGATATGAGATACAAAAACAAGAGAAAGAAATATTGCTCTACAGAAAATAATTATGTCAGACATTGCTAATTGGTTGTTAAAAATCTATTTTGGGGGCCCCTGGACAGTCATTAAGCATCTGCCTTTGGCTCAGGTCATGATCCCAGGGCCCTGGGATAGAGCCCTGAGTAAGGCTTCCTGCTCGGCGGGAAGCCTGATTCTCCCTCTCCCACTCCCACTGCTTGTGTTCCCTCTGTTGCTTTCTCTCTGTCAAATGAATAAAATCTTAAAAAAAAATCTTTTTCTTTTATTCCTTACTAACAAAACTCTGATTTTGTTTGTGGTGGCAATGGGAGTCACCAGACACTCTTAAGAGTAAAGGTGTCCACAGGCACCTGGGTGGCTCAGTCAGTTAAGCATCTGACTCCTTGTTTCCACTGCAGATCTCAGGGTTCTGGGATCAAGCCCCAAGTCAGGCTCTGAGCTCAGGGCTGAGGCTGCCTGAGATCCTTTCCCTCTTCATCTCCCTCCCCCTCTACCCTGCCCTTGCTCCTGCACTCTCACTCTCTCAAATAAATATATAAATAAATAAAATCTTAAAAAAGAAAAGAGCAGAGGTGCAAATATAATATAGTTTTGGCCTGTAAGACTGAAGTAGAAAGAGTCTGTTAGATCAGAATTGAAGAAAAAAACTCCAAACAAACATAACTAGGACAGTTAACACAGGAAAAAGCTCATTTGCAGCTAAGGGAGACTTCACAGGCTTTATTCTAATTTTTGCAAATTAATAAAATCTCTTATTTTCTGGCAAAACACAGGTATCAGTTGACATACTAATTGATAACATTAACAGAGCCCTAAGTATATAACAGGCACTAAATCTATGGGCTTCATACCAAGCAACTCATTAAATCCAACCCTGGATTTATGAGACAGGTAACAATATTAGCTTGTTTAAGATCACAGCTTATAAATAGCATATCCAGAATTCAAACCCAGGTTGCGTAACTCCACAGAGTCTATGCTGTCAATGACTATGGTCTAATTATGTTCCAAACATGGCAATACATGTGTGTCTATATACGTATGGGTGTGTATAAACATGTGTGAGTATAATTAAACATGTTTGGCTATCATAGGAGTTATTGCTGAATTTGAACTTAACACAAAAAATCTTCATAACAATATAACTGATAATGTATTCACACTTTAGGCAAAAACTGCCTAGGGTTTTAATTTACAAGTACAGTTTATTGGTTTAGTGTGACCAAATTGTCTTAGTCACAACTGTAGTCCAGCCTCACCACAATGCCTTGTTCACAGTAGTAACTTAGAAATTTAGTGACCTGAATAAACAATATAAATAAGAGGTTAACATGCAGATTTGAAACTACAGCTGTTATCAAGTTTACCTGGCTAATGTTAAATCTTGGAAGAAATATTTTTAAAATGCTATATTTGTCACAATAAACATAATTGTTTATTCATAAGCCAATTTTGTATGCAATACATCTCTGAGCCTAGTTTAAAAAAAAAAACAACTCTGCTTGTTCTTTATAATATTTAACATTTAAAAGATCTTTTTGACTAAGGCTTTTATTTTTAAATTAAGGTAGTGATAACTCACTTAAACTCCATATTTACAGTTACCTTTGAACTTTAAAAAGGATAAACAAAGACTAAATTTTTCTAACAAAGATCTGTGAGTGCTGATTTTATAAAAAATATTTAAAACAGGGCTTTTTTTTTTTTTAGCTTTACCTATTCTCCCTTAGGGCATTTTCAACAAAATTTGGTATAGAACAACTCAAAACTATTTACTATCTTTCAAGGATATGTTTTTTGCTGAAAGAAAGTTGAACAGTGTATTATTTTGATATCCAGAATCATAAACAAGTCATTCAGGCTGTGGATATCCTACATCTTACTTCTGCATATAACTGTTACCAATGTTACTCCTTCACTGTAAAAGAAAAGTTGGCTCTGTTGACAGGAACACTGAGCAACCAATACTCTATTCTGTCACTTTCCTCTTGGTACTTTGGCCAAGAAAAAAAACTTCCATGCTTTTTTAATTCCCTAATTTTCAATTTAGAATTAACAGGATAACGAAATGCTGTAAAAACTGATATAATATTTGGATAATGTCTTCAGAAGAGGTTCCTGCCGTTTAAAACTGGATTATGACTTTAGTACTCTTCACTGAATTCACGTGCTTAAATTACTTTACTAACATATCATAAACACCATTGGCAGACCCTTTAAAATTATTTGTTCACTCATTTCCCAGAAAATTACTATGCTTGTTCTTTCTTTTTTGTTTAAATTCCAATTAGTTAACATACAATGTAATACTAGTTTCAGGTGCATAATACAGTGACTCAACACTTTTTTTTTTTTAAAGATTTTATTCATTTATTTGACAGAGAGAGATAGTGAGAGAGGCAACACAAGCAGGGGGTGTGCGGGAGGGAGAAGCAGGCTCCCCTGTGCGCAGGGAGCCCAATGCAGGACTGGATCCCAAGACCCTGGGATCACAACCTGAGCTGAAAGCATACGCTTAACCGCTCAACCACGGAGCCACCAAGGTGCCTTGACTCAACACTTTCATACAACACCTGGCACTCATCACAAGTGCACTCAATCCCCATCATCTATTTCACCCTTACCCCCTACCCATCTCCCCTCCGGTAACCATCAGTTTGTTCTCCATAGTAAAGAGAAAAACGACTACGTTTTTGGATGACCTCAGTTCTACTAGTTTCAGACACTTACGCTAAGTGAAAGGCTGGAAGCATTTAAACTTGGTATCCAGGTGGCAAAATGATGTTTATACACTAAAAGGAAGCTCAAACATCTCACCAGTTTCGGGTTTTTGATAATGAAAGAGAGGACATCACTAGAGACCCTAAGGAGATCGTAAGAATAAAACAGAAACAAGTCTATGTCCATAAATTCAGCAACTAAGATAAAATGGACCAACCCCTTGACATACATAAATTACCAAAAGAAACAACCTGAATAGTCCCACAGCTATTAAAGAAGCTGAGTTCATAGTTTTAAAATCCCCAACAAAGAAAACTCTAGGCCTGGATGGTTTTGCTGAATAGATGACTCAACTTGAGGAAATGGGAAGAAGCAGCATTCACATAAAGCAGAAACTTTATAACTGTTTTGCCTACCAAAGTAGCTACCAGCTGTATGTGGTCATGGAGCCCTTGAAATGTGATTGATCCCAATTAAGATGTGTTGTTAAATGTAGGATATATAATGATTTTGAAGACATGGCATGAAAAAGAAAAGGAATGTAAAACATTAATAATGTTTATGCTGGTTATATGTTGAAATGGCAATATTTGGGGGATCTGTAGAAATTTTCTTTGTAATTCCTTCATTCTATTTGCATATGTTGATAATGCATTTTTAAATAAAGCACTTTTATAAAGCACTTCATTTCCATTATAGTTATTAGAAGCTAACACTGTTTTAAAATAAAGTGGAATAAATTCTAAGCAAATAAGTAGGTTCTCACTGAAATAAGAATAGAGAAAAAGAAATGTGCACTGAAATGAAAACCACGTATTCATTTATTAGTTCAAAATTGCTGAGCCCCTCCTTAGGCTAGGGGTATTAAATAGGTTTCACTGCCACATCATCTGTCATGGCTGCCTCTTGTGCTATGGTTCAAAGGATGCTAGGCTGAAGCTGATAGAGATGTTAATCAGGAAAAAAGAGAAAAGTGAAGACATATTTCAGATATTTGCCTCTGCTGTACAACAGTGACTCTTCGGAATTAAAAGCAGGAAAAGATTATTTTGATAGGATTAAATTTCATGAACTTTTAATTAATAAGTTAAATTTCCCATTGACCATTCTTTAATAGATATGTTATATATTTGATCTCTGAATTAAGTTCTTAAGTTCCTAAACATAGATTTTACTATGTAAGTTCCAATAATTTTCTAATATCCATTTTGACAATTTAGGGTTAAAATTTATGGAAAGTAGAAGTGGGAGGGAAAAGTGTCCTCCTTAAATAGCAGATGAGATAACAGAGGCAGGAAGAAGACCGCCCAACTAAGAAACTGAGTTCAGTATAGCTGGAATACCAATTACAAGAAAAGTAGAAATACAGAATTCCACAGATAAGTGGGTGCAGGTATCCTAGAGATCCTTATAAGATACATTAAATAGTTTGGACTTTATCCTAAGGGCAAGGAATTACCATTAAAAGATTTAAGGAGTAACATTCTCTATCTGACTAGCCTGTGGGAAAGAGGACAAGACCAACATCAGGAGTGTTATTATAAAGTTCTACAGTAACCATTTGAGGCCATCATTAACTGTGGCTTGGACCAGAGTGACTGCCGGAAGAAGAGAGAACTGGTGAATTTGCAAAGTTTATTTTTCTAGAAGATGTGGTGTGAAGGAGAAAGAAAAGTCAGGGATAATCTCTAGGAATTCTAGTTTAAACAGATGTTTGATTGGTGGTGTAATTTCAAACAATACTTAGAAGAGAAAACCCAAGTATGGTTTCTAGAAATGGTGATTTGGGGATGGCTTTAGGACACACAAGAAATGGCTACCAGATATAGAGTTCTCTTTGAAGTTCAACAGAGAGGTCTAGGCTAGTAAGTGGTAACAGGCTATGGGAATAGAAGAGCTCGCCTATTCAGTGTGCAATGATAATAGGGCCTGGAGCAGATCCTTGAGGAACCTGAAGAATTTGGGAGTGCAGAAAGATGAAGCCTCCAAGAGACTAAGAAGAAAAGCCAAAAGATGGGGGTGTCACAGAAGTCAAGGAAGGGTTTCAAAAAAGAGGCACGACTGTTGACAAAAACTGCTGAGATACCAAACTAGAAAACTTATATTTGTCCATGGATTTTAGTTATAGAAAACAGTTTTGGGGATTAGTGAGAGTAGTGAATTGAGGAGTCTAAGAAAGGTCAGGAAATGGAGGTGAGGGCAGTCAATATGGTCTGTAGAGAAGAGATATATGACAAAATCTGGATAGGAAAATGAGGTTGAGAGAGCTTTTGTTTCTTTTTCTTTTTAAGATACAAAATACTTGAGCATTTTTAAACACCATTAAGAGACAGGATTTGTCTCATTAACAAGCTTGAAAATGCCAAATACTCATTTCCCAATTTCCTTTAGAAACAGCATTAGCAGATGTACTTAACTTAGACTTTGAATTGGGAATTTGTGTCATGAACAACCAGAAAGAACTTTTTAAGTAGAAAGGATCATTGCAGCAAGATTAAGTTTCAGGGCAGCAACAAAAGTCAAACAGCATCACTGGTCCAATGCCAGCAGCATGGGTCCTGGCTGGGGTTTCTGCCAGGGGACAGCCCCTAACAGTTCTTCCTATTGTACAAGTCTAGTTCTCTGGTCTTCCCAGAAATGGTGAGAGCTTCTGAACAACCATTTGATAAATTTACTTTTAGCATATATAGCCAGTCAGTTTTTGTTGCTCAACTAGAAAAACTGACTGCTTAAGGAATTAAAACAAAAGCTGATCGGTCAATGATAGGGTAGCAACATATCAGGATATCTGGTTTAAAATACTGACTCAGTTACTTAACATCACTCAGCAAGCTAACTCTAGGATTATGTAAATCCTTCCTGGAATAGAGCTGAAAACAAAGTAAGGTACCCAGCCACAGGTCTCTCATTTCACTAGTCCTTATGGTTCTTTTAAAATGAGGAACAATTTAGAGGTGCCTGGGTGGCTCGGTTGATTAAGAATCTACCTTCAGCTCAGATCATGATTCCAGGGTCCTGGGATTGAGCCCCACATTGGGCTCTCTGCTCAGTGAGGAGCCTGCTTTTCCCTCCCCTTCTGCTTATCTCCTCCTTCTCTCTCATAAATGAAATCTTAAAAAAATAAAAGTAAAATGAAATAAGGAACAATTTTACCAAGTCAGAAAATTACCACTTTAAAACACATAGTAAAAAAAAAAAAAAAGCCAAACATTAATTTGAGATGTTAATAATAATTTCAGATGTTAAAACATCTGAAAATCATATATCTGATAAAAGATAAAGATATCTTGTAATTCAATGAGACAACCCAATGGCAAAATACCCAAATGAATATTTCACAAAAGAAGATATATGAATGACCAATAAGTACATGAAAGGACATTCAATGTGATTAGTGAAATGCAAATTAATACCACAATGAGATATTACCTCACTTCTATAAGAATGACTACAATCAAAAAGAAAATAACAAGTATTGACAAGGATGTGAAGAAACTTCAACCCTAATAATACACTGCTAGTGGGAATGTAAAACAATTTTGCAGTTTCTTAAAAAGTTAAACGTTAAGTTTACCATCCAGGCCAACAACTCCACTTCTAGGTATCTATCCAAGAGACATGAAAATATTTTCACACAAAAAGGTGCATGCAAATTTTTACATAACTTTATTCATAATATCACCCAGCTTGGAAACTAAATATGCATCAGCTGGTGAATGAACAAAATGTGTTATTTCCATACAATGGAATATTATTGAGCAATAAAAAAGGAATGAAATACCAATATATGCTACAACATGGATAAGATTAAAAAATATTATGCTAAGTCAAGAAGACCAGACCCAAAAGATCATATATTATATGATTTCATAACATGAAATGTCCAGGAAAGGCAAATTTATTGTCACAAAAAGGAGATTAGTGGTTCTAAATTTCATCTCAATAAAATTATGTTTTTCCTTTTTCTAAGTTCCCATGCCACATTTTTGGTCTCAGGAGGCCATTCAGCACTTCAGTAGGTCAGGCACCTGTATAATGTTTGCAGGAACAGTATTGACTGTAAAAAGAGAGCTTTGTAGCCTAGTTATTTGTAACATTTGTATATATTCTTGAACAGTGCCTCTCAGAGCGTAGTCTACAGACAAATGCCTATCTACGAGCACTGTTACTGTATTAAACTGGTCCGTCACTGGGTAATTACAGAAGTTGAGAATATGTATTTAGAAACCTTGATAACAATTTGACAAAGTAATATTACTGCATCTGCTGAATCTGATAATAAAATATTTGGACTTGTATTTCTTTGGTTACTTTTTCCATTTTATTTTTCTAGCCATTCATTTTTATTATATTTACATAAGAATCAGTCAGCCATTGATTGGAAACTTAATGTGTGCCACAGGAACTATTTACAGGGCTTTCCCATTATCCTACAATTGGCTATTGTACCTATCACCATAAGTCAAACTAATTTTTCTTTAAAAACATGTTTCCCAAGATAAAACCAGAAAGGGAGACAAACCGTAAGAGACTCTTAATCTAAGGAAACAAACTGAGGGTTGCGGGATTGGAGGGTGGGTGGGAGGGATGGCGTGGCTGGGTGAGGGACACTGGGGAGGGTATGTGCTACAGTGAGTGTTGTAAATTGTGTAAAACTGATGAATCACAGAACTGTACCCCTGAAATACATTATACGATACTAAAAAAAACCCACAAAAACATGTTTTTAAATGCTCAAACTATCTGGTAGTATATTTATCAGTGCCAAATTCTAAAGTCTGCATAATCCAGATTTTAATAGATGTTCATCTATTTTTGTTTTTATAAATATATATTCAAGTTTATAATTAAAAGATAAAAATTCAAACTATGTATTTTTAAAAATTAATGTCAATTTTCTTCTCTTTCCCTCAACAAAGAAGTAGGTTTAAATTGGAAGAAAAAACCTAGTCTTTAAATTCAGATAAATTACGGTCCTACGGAGGTCCTCTAAATCAAAACAAGGCCAGTTGATTATATTTTCATTTAAAAATAAAAGTATAAGCCAAACTAAACAACATGTTTCTATGTTCATTTGGAAATTAATATAAAAAATGATATTTAAATCAGTATAAACTATTATCTAGACATTATGCAACATGATGTTCCAAACTGTATCAATAAATTAAATCAGGCAATATAATGACCAAGCATACATATATTACTTAAGAGATCTCTGGGAGAGGAGCATCATTATGTAAAGGTCAATATATGGCTAGACAACTCAAAACTAAAATAGAAGAGAAGCTGCCTAAGATCCCTGAGAGATGCTGAGCATTCTGCAGGCCTCCTGTGACACAGTCAGGTACAGAGACATATAAGAAATCAATGACAGCACATATCACTTTTATACCACTTGTATACAAGATTATTTATATAACATATACTATATAATAAAATAATAATGAAAGCAAAAGAGAGATAAACTGAATCACTGTTAAAAATCTAAACCTAGGGATGCCTGGGTGGCTCAGTTGGTTAAGCAGCTGCCTTCGGCTCAGGTCATGATCCCAGCATCCTGGGATCGAGTCCCACATCGGGCTCCTTGCTCGGCAGGGAGCCTGCTTCTCCCTCTGCCTCTGCCTGCCATTCTGTCTGCCTGTGCTCGCTCTCTCTCCCTCTCTCTCTCTGGCAAATAAATAAATAAAATCTTTAAAAAAAAAAAAATCTAAACCTATCTATAAAAAGTGTTAATCAAATCCCCTAAATGTCCACAAATTTGCAGAATTTGAGCACAATGAATTAGAAAGTTTCAGTTGCCTTTGGTAACAAGTAGTACAATAGAGATAATGTGAAATGAGGAGGTAAGTGACCTGAGTTCAACCCTGGCAATAATGACTTTACACAAGAACGTTCTTCTCCCTTCATTTTCTTATTGGACACAAGTAATAAACCATATTATTTTTGGTCCCTCCCTTTCAAGAATTCTATCTTACAGCTTGTTGATACAAACACCAACAATGAAAAACACTGTTACCATATACATTCAATCAACAGCCTTAAAATATTTACTGTGCCTCTTCTAAACTGAATCCTACATATGTGGTTCATTTTGCAAATAATCGTACATTTAAAATAAATTAATTTTTCCTCCCAAAATTCCCATCATTTTCCAAATAATTCTGACAACATGTAAAATATGTTTGACTTAAAATTTATTATCTTGATAAGTCAGGAATTATTAGTTTGATAATTTGTTCAAAACTGTCATTTCCAAAAATTCTTCCTAAGAATCTCTACTTAGAAACTATTATGCTTGAAAGAGGATAGGAAATGGATAGGCCAAGTAAGAAAATGTTCACATAATGAGTATCTTTTATAAATGTAGTATTTTATAAATGCTACAAGACAACTGTATAAACACACAAATAATTTCCTACACAGTAAATTTTGTTTTTATGTAAGCTTGAAGGCAAGAAATGATTATTTTTAAAAATCTCATTAATTAAGAGTTAACCCAGTCATGCTGCTCTAAGTAATCTCTTATCCTTCTCTTACGGTTTCTCTAGATTAAAAAAAAAACAAAAACAAAACAAAACACCATCATTAACAGAAAGCACAGGGAAAAAGAGCTAATATTTTCCTCCTAACTACAGAAATACTAATTAACAACTTTAGCAATCCTATTCTAATTCATCTTAATCTTCTAGATGTGAAAAGATTAACCATTTATTCAGGTTCTATTTCCCAACAGATATTGCTTACTAGATAATTCATTAGGGTATCTAAAATGCCAGTTTCTGGATTTCTCTGCTTAATCTCTGATGAAATTCTAAATAACACCATTTTATTAGGCAATAAGTCAGCTTGAATAAGTTCATGTAGCCAAAATTATGCATATATTCTGAAAATTCATATAATCAAAGCTAAAAAAAGTGCTAGTAATATAAAGATTGAAAGTGTTTGAATCAAGTATTTAATTAGTGAAAACTGAGATGTTAACTAAGTATTTTAAAGAAGTATAAGAAATGTTTTGGTAAAAAGCAGGAGATGGGCTGATGGGGTTTAACATATAAAGGTCCAGATTAAGGTAATCCAGAAATACAGATGACAATCAAGTAAATTAACCTGCTTAAAATAGAGTTGTTAAATAGGGGAATAGTCTCTGGAGCACACAAAAAAATATGATTAAATATATTTCATGAAAGGGACTGGAACCCAGCAAAACAGTATTAATTTTTAGACAGAAAACGCTTCCTGATAATCCCAAATACCCAAGACCGCTAAAATCCTATCACCAAGCATGTAAGTCAAGAGTGAAGATCATTATTCTCTTCCTAACGCTACCACTGGCATTGCCTCTGTCCTTTACCCCCATGATATCCTAATAAATTCTACCAGTTTGGGGCAAGACAGGTTTTTTTTTTTTTTTTTACTGTTTGCTTTCTATGCGTATATGGTTTCGGGCTTGTTCATTTAAGTAAGAAATGGTTTTCAGTGAACTTTGAGAAAAATTCTTTTTTTCTTTTTTAAGATTTTTATTTGTTATTTATTTGACAGAGAGAGGGAGAGAGAGAGAGAATACAAGAAGGGGGAGCGGGAGAGGGAGAAGCAGGCTCCTCATTGAGCAGGGAGCCCGATGCAGAACTTGATCCCAGCACCCTGGGATCATGACCTGAGCTGAAGGCAGACACTTTAACCAACTGAGCCACCCAGGTGCCCCTCTGAGAACAATTCTTAAGAATAAAAAAATTCTTAAGTTCCTTATTGTTCACCTAGAAGCTCTCAGCCAACCTCCATTTGGCCACCCAACACAACCAACCAGTGCCTTCTGTGCCACCCAAGAGTGGGTTAGTTTGTTCCCTAATTGTTTATATCAGTTGTTCATGCAGTTGTGGAATTATATATTATCTAAACCACAAAATGTGAGTATGAAGAATTGTTTCTATGAAAATTAAATAGAAAAAATAGATGGAATAGTTTGGTATAATAGATGATTTACTTTAAAAAAGAAAATGCTACTGAACTGGGTGTAGGTTAGTCTACTGTAAAAAAATTGAGGAATGGGCACCTGGGTGGCTCAGCTGGTTAAGAGACTGACTTTGGCTCAGGTCACGATCCTGGGGTCCTGCGACTGAGTCCCACATTGGGCTCCCCCTGCTCTGGGGGAGCCTGCTTCTCCCCCTCCCTCTGCCTGCTACTTCCCCAGCTTGTGCACTCTCTCTCATTCTCTCTCTGTCAAATAAATAAATAAAATCTTTAAAAAAAATAAAAATTAAAAATAAATTAAAACTTAAAATCATAAATAATATACATGGGTATAGTTCATGCATGAAAATCTAATGCAGAGTGCCAATCCATGGATTCACATACCAAGAAAAGGCCTTAACTTTAGACTAGGGTTCCCTGACCCTGGCACTATGGACATTTTGTACTAGAAAATTCTTGGTTTGGAGATTGTGAGGGAGGGAAGGGGAGCAATACTGCCCTGTGAATTGAAAAGATGTTTAGCAGCATATCCCTCCCTGGCTTCTTTACTTCTACCCACTAGATGGCAACAGCAGCATCCTCACCCAGCTGTGACTATCAAAAATGTCCCCAAACATTACCAAATACCCCAGGGAGTAAAATTACCCCAAACAAGTACCCCTGCCCTGTATCAAACAACTGAGAAATATATGTATACTTACATATTTTCATTAAAGTAAAATGTTTAGGGGGCGTCTGTGTGGCTCGGTGGGTTAAAGCCTCTGCCTTTGGCTCAGGTCATGATCCCAGGACTCTGGGATTGAGCCCTGCATCGGGCTCTCTGCTCAGCAGAGAGCCTGCTTCCTCCTCTCTGTCTGCCTGCCTCTCTGCCTACTTGTGATCTCTGTCAAATAAATAAATAAAATCTTAAAAAAAAAAAAAAAGTAAAATGTTTAATCAGTTTTTAATGATTTTTACTATAACCAACTTTTTTGATTAATTGATCAACTACTAATTCAAATTAAGTCAATTAAGAAGGCTTTTCTAGACGTAACAGAAAGAAAATCCTTGAACTCGTGAAGTGCCAAATAAAATAGCTTCACTTTATATATGATAATATTCCCATTTCTAACACATCTTTTCTGCGATCAAAAGAGAAGCACAAAATTCCTGAATAGGTCAGAACAAGCAGAGAAGGAAGCAGCAGCAAAAGAAACAAAAGAAACTTAAAAAGCAATTTCTAGATGGCTGGAAGAGTAGCGTAAAGAGAAAAGCTTATTAGGTCTTGACCACACAGTCCTATTCACTGTTACTGCAGGCCCATCCGACACTGGTCAAGAGAGTTTCATATGCATAAACTCCAGAAAGCTTAAATGCCTGCTATTATAGCAAATTATGATTCACTCATTTTTGATGTCCAAAAAAATTAAGGTCTTTTTGTACTGACACTATCACATATCATTAAATAAATGTAAGTTGGAATATGATACAATTATTTAAGTAGGCATTTAGAAATATGATTTTTACATTCAAAGAAAAAGATCCAACAACAGACCAAATTACAAATAGCATTTATCTCTGGTGTGTTACATTCTTCATAACTGGCATTACAATATTTCCTTCATACATGCTCTTCTAGAACCTTGCCACTCCTCCTTCAAGGATTCTGTGTTCCTTGTTCTTGAATCCAGACAGGGCAACAGGACTGCCTCAATAAACAGGATACAGATGAATACTGTGTGGTTTCCAAGGCTAAGTCATAAAAAGTGATATGCCTGACTTCCCTTCTCTCTGGGACACTTGCCTTTGGAACCCTGAGGTACCATGTAGAAAGTCCAACTATCCTGAATCCACCATACTGGAAGGACCACCAGTCTTCAGTTGTTTTAAGTTCTCCCAACCTGGGCATCAGACACAAGAGTGAGCCAGCCTTCAGATGACTCCAGATAAGAGATCCCAAGTGAGAACCACTAAACTGAACCAACCCCCAGAACCCTGCAAGAGAATAATAAAATGATTTTGTTGTTTTACGCCATTAAGTTTTGGTTTCTTATGAGTTTAGTTTCTTAGGAAAAATAGAACACTGGGGTAGAAAAACACTGGGGTAGAATATGTTAAGAGGAAGGGCCAGTTACAATTGTTATTTTATACACACTTCTGCATTGTTTGGATTCTTTTCTATGTAATAACTTTATAATTGTAATTTTTTTTAAAAAATATTTTATTTATTTGACAGAGAGAAATCAACTAGGCAGAGAGGCAGGCAGAGAGAGAGGAGGAAGCAGGCTTCCTGCTGAGCAGAGAGCCCGATGCGGGGCTCGATCCCAGGACCCTGGGATCATAACCTGAGCCGAAGGCAGAGGCTTTAACCCACTGAGCCACCCAGGTGCCCCTATAATTGTAATTTTAAGTCCACAGATCTCCTGCTGTTCTGGTAAAAAGAGGAAAAAACTGAGCTTATCCTCAGAGAAGAGTGAATTTAAAATTCATACATATCATCTACCCTGTATGTTCTTAACCACTATCATTGGTACCAACATTCTACAGCCAAAAGTATTTCTTAGGAAGCTAAACTCAGCAATCTATATAGTGGTAATTGTTATTTTTGAGAGTAGATCAGAGAAATTACTGAACCAAGAATAACTAAGGTACAATATGGAAATCTGTACCTCTAGGTTCAGATCTTATCAAATCCAAACTGTGAAGTACCTAAAGTATAGGCCTATGTCTTATATAGTATGTAATCAATATTAGTTAGATGGGACACTTGGGTGGGCTCAGTGGGTTAAGCTTCTTGATTTCAGATCAGCTCATGATCTCAGAGTCATGAGACTGAGCTCCCACGTCAGCCCACAATGAGTGCAGGGCCTGCTTGGGATTCTCTTTCTCCCTCTCCACTTCCTCCTCCTACCTCTGCTCACATACTCACTCTTTCCCTCTCTAAAAAAATTAATTAATTAATTAAAAATTAAAAATATATTAGATGAATGAGAAGTAATAAATGGACTATGAAAATTACAGGAGAAGGGAAAAGAATGCAGGGAGGGATAAGTCAATAGGAGACTCAAGGACCTTACACTTCAACTAGAATCCAATTCATATATATAAAATGAAAACTAGAATATTTACAATGTGATATATAATCTAAGCAAATACAAATTATAGACACTATTAATTGAGTGCATAAGTATTCAAAAGTCTGTGTTCTTGAGTAAATAACTGGTCCAAGTGTGACAGGGTTCACTGGAAAGTATCTCCTCAGAGAGGGAAGGCTTTAAATGGGTTTTATTAAGAAGATTTAACTGGCAAGATAAGGATATACGAAGACATTAAGTAGGGAAATTAGCAAATACCAAGAAATGAAGGCTGAAAACATACAGCAGGAAGAAAGGTAACTTACTTGAATATAACTGAGAAAAAGAGTTTAAGAATAAGAAAATAGGATGCCAGTAAGGGAGGAAAGAACCTTAAAAAAAAAAAAAAAGCGCTGGGATTAAAATTGGAATATAACACAATTCAAACGAAGGTACAGCAACTTCTTGAATGACTTGATGAAAAGTGTTTGATGAAAATTATTCTAACAGTACTATGCACCATGGAATAGAGTAGGAAAGAGGCAGAAAGGCCAGTTTTACTGCTGTAATCATCTCAGCAAGAAGTGATGGGGATGGCAACTACAGATGTAAAAAGGGAGAGAATGATCTAAGAGATGTGATAGTGAAAGAATCAGCAGAACACTGCTGATGAATTAGATGGGAGAGGAGGGAGAGAACGATGAAAAGAAAGTACTAAAAGGGTGTTTTTAAGGTTTTAAATCTAGGAACTCCAAGACCAGAAGTAAATTTTAAAAAGGATGATGGAAAGAAGAATACCTGGACAGAAAGAATTTTAACTAAAAGGAAACAGGCATTTGCATCAAATGCAAATAAGGCCCATGAAAGGATAACTGAGAAGGAAAACAAATCAGGGAACAAAAGTAAGTTGTTTAGGAAGACATTACATGCAACATATGAGAACTCTACTGATTCAGAAAGAGAGTAAAAACCTTAGAAACAGTAGCAAAGGCCAACTAATAATAATATGATAAGGTATGTCTTAATCCATGCAACCACACTTCTAAGCACATATACTACTAAGCAGAGTAATTTACAAATATTGCCTTATATGCTCACAAAATCCTGTGATATGGGCACTACTATTTATCTCCAATTTACAGATGGAGTTACAGAGGTTTATGCAGTTACAGAGTAAGTTGTGGAGGTCAGATTTACTCCCAGGTAGTCTGGCTCCCATATCCATGTTCTCAACCAGCTCAGTATTCTAAGATAAATTAAGGCTCTGAGAAGAATGACAATACACATTTAAAAAAGGTGAGAAATTAATTTGTGAGGGTAAAGGTTCATGAGATGGTTGATATACCAAAGTACATACGTTGAAAAAGAAAATCCTGCTTAATCTAGAAAACTAGAATAAGGGAGAATTTATTGACTAAACCGAGGGTGGGAGTAGGGGCAAGGCAAAGGACTGACTTAAGAGTTGGTATGTAAAATTACAGAAGTTTAAGAAAATGAACATATGACATAACCACAAAAGACTAGATGGTTTGGGGTATAACACTAACCATTAAATATTACATCTAGAAAAACAGCCATGGTTAACCAAAACATATCCCATGGCACAATCTAGTATCATAAGCAGTTACAGAGGATGGATATGGAATATTTAAAATAAGGCAGGCATATGTCAGGGAGGAAACATTCCAAGTTATATAGGCATTTAAGATTACTAAGTATTTGACCACAAAACCAAGCACATAGTAAGTTCTTAGTATGTCTGTGCATTTTCCAAATGTCCTGAAGACCACCTTATTACAATTGCCTGGCACGCTTATTACAAAGGACACATTCTTGGGCCTATCTGAGATTTTTAAAATTTGTGAGTGGAGTTCATAAAACAAAAATTCTAATACATTTTCCAGGAAATTCTTTTGCACAAAACTTGAGATGCAGCGCCTTCCTGTGTTGCCTAAGTATTTGAACTCTATGACTCCTCACTGTTTGTCTTCTATGGCTTTATAATCTGAAAGTGATCATCTAATTTCTTTCACTGCCTATGCTTGACTTTTGCTTATTTCTAAAATTTCAATCTTGGTTTGGTTAACTTAATCAAGACTTGCCTTTGGAGTTTATAGCCCTGAGATCCATATCAACTCCAACACTGACATAGGGAGAAAAAAAGTTCTAGTTCCTTTCCCTAGTTCACGGATCTTCTGTTAAATATAACATATGGTGTTGACTAGAAACTAGGTTGAGCCAGTAAGTTAATTCTTATGTTGCCAGATCTGTACTGAAGAAAATGCTCACTACTATAGACTTACCATATAAATTTCTGTTCATTGCCTCTTGAGTAAGAGGGCACAAATATCCTGTCTGTGTCCTAATTTACCACCAGAGCTTGTCAGGGATGAAAGACATTTTTTTATAAAGATTTTATTTATTTGACAGAGAGAGACACAGCAAGAGAGCGAACACAAGCAGGGGAAGTGGGAGAGAGAGAAGCAGGCCTCCTGCTGAGCAAGGAGCCTGATTTGGGGAGAAGGGTGCTCGATCCCAGGACACTGGGATCATGACCTGAGCTGAAGGCAGCCGCTTAAAGACGAGCCACCCAGGTGCCCCGAAAGACATTTTTTAAGAAGACAGTTGTCACCATATAGACTGTATCAATGAGAATGCTCCTGTTTCTGAAATAGTGAGTTCTTTTAAGACGTCTCTTGACCTCAGTGATAGGGCAAATGGTAGCCAAAAGGCTGTGAGCTTGATGAGAGGTAGAACTAGAAAAAGAGCCTCTTTAGTCAACAAGGGATGCTCTCTGATAGCAGCAACTAGGATCGTGAAAGAATAGCTTCAAACTACTTTCATGCTTTAACAGATCTGTGATTCAAATTGTTGAGACAGTACAGCCATGTCTCTAGTGTTACTTTTGGCTCTTTCCATAATCCTGTCTAGTTCTATAGTCCTACTTTGTCATCTTTCTGGTTTGCCTGAAGTAACTAACATTAAAAGCTAACACTAAATTACACTGGGAGACTTTTGCCATTTCCTACAAATTATTTGATCCTTGAAGAAAAGGATTAAATCCAACTAATCTTTGTATCCCACAGAGTACCTAAACATGCACTGCTATACTTGACATGTTTAACTGAGTGCCCTGTTCAATCCCTACAAGAGAGAATCCTCCTCATGCAGAGCACCCAAAAGCATTAGCCTTCTATAAAAGGTAACTTCCCCCTGTGTCCTACCCTTAAGGTCATGGAATACAACTGACATCTATCTCATGGTCATGCATTCAGGTTTCCCTCTTGCCACCTGAACTAAAAGAAGCACACCGTCGCCACTAAGAGGGTAAGTAAGCTTTAGTTGAAAGGACAAAACAGTTCAAGTCAGCACCGCTGGTGAACAAAATCCATCTGCAAGTCAAAGTTATGGAGAAGCAAAAACTATATAAAACTACAGTAAGGCAAACAGAAGTGGAAGGAAGAAGTAACAAAGCTTGATGAAGCAGACACAAAAAGAGAAGGCAAGACAAGAAACCATATATACCCAGAATGAGAATCAGAGACTAGCTTCTCAGATTCCTTACAGATCTCCCTTTCACACAACCTCAAAGAGCTGGATCCCTACAACAAACTTCTTTGAAGCCAAAGAATTCCTGATTAAAGCATTATTTTTTTCTTAGAATGTACACCAAGATAAATAAAAAGCTGGCAACAGATAAATCCAAAGAGGGAAAAAAAAATTGCACCAGGAAGAAAATGAAATCTCAGGTTAGTCAAAAAGTTCTCTAAATATGAATCTGACTTATCAGAAAGTACCATCTATACTTACCATATTCTTGTCACTGAAACAAATTAGAATTTAATTGATATTTTCAAAGCAAATTATCAGTGTGCAAAAAAAAATTGTCTCAAACTTAGAGGAGAAAAAGGCCATGTGATATATCTTTTCTGGTAACATATTTCAAAATACTCTGTCAGCCTATTTAAAGTAGATCTTTGTTGTTTGATGTCTGTAATGATCAGTAGTATATTACATTTATAGCCTCATCTTTAAGACAGGCTTCATAACTTAGACAGTTGATAATGGGAAGGCAAAGGCCAGTCCTATAACTAGCCTCTAACCTGATGGTCCATTCTTGTACTAGACTAACAATAGTATCTAGAACCCCATATTTTTCCCCTCTAAAGATCCTTTCTCTATAAACAGTCTCTGAACTGACTTTCTCTGAAGAGAGTTCCCCTACAACAAACCCAAGATAAAATTACTCACTATCAATTCATCTGACAAGTTTTATTTAACACTGTTAAAAGCCAAACTAACATCTGAATAATTTTTATTTTGCTTATCTAATACAGATTTTAGCATACTTCCTGTCTGGCAAGAAATATATCACTTAAGCCTTAAATTCATTTAAATCTTACACGCTTATTTACAGAAATTTTCCATGTTACTGACTTTTACTAAAAAGTTTAATGGCTATTAGTATTGTAAATCCTCAATTAAGTAAAGCTTGCCAATTTTTAAATTCTCACAAGAAAGTTTAATTGGACTTTTCCAAAAAAAGTTTCAAGAGGTGCCAAAAGAATTTCTGAACTACTATAAAAGGCAAAAGAGTGAAATGACTGATCCAATAATTGGTGTTCTTCTCCTTAGTTATATTTGAAGAAACAAAATTTATGACTAAGAGGGGAATTATTCAATCTCTGTAACAAAAGAATAGTTCTTCGATAGTATTTGATTGTAGTGGTGGTTATAGAATCCACCACACATGAGCAAGGGCAGATCGCCTGGTCAAGTGTCTGCCTTCGGCTCAGTCATGATCCCAGGGTCCGAGGATCAAGTCTTACATCTGGTTCCCTGCTCCTCAGGGAACCTGCTTCTCCCTCTCCCTCTGCCTGCCACTCCCCCTGCTTGTGCATGTGTGCCCTTTCTTCTCTCCCTCTGTCAAATAAAAATATAAATAAATAAAATCTTTAAAAATTAAAAAAAAAAAGAATCCACACGTGATAAAATGGCGTAGAACTACACACACATATTGTACCAATGTCAATTTCCTGATTTTAATACGATACTAGAAGCTACAGAAGATGTAACCATTAGGGAAAACTGGGTGAAAGGTACAGGCCTTCTCCACTATTTCCATAACTTCCTGTGAATCTATAATTATTCAAAATTAAAAATAAATAAGCAAACAATTTATTGCTTTAATAACAAAAATATCATTTATATTTTTTAATTAATCTAAATACCCTGTTTAGCTGACTAGGAAATAGAAACATAATCATTTATACATACAAGCTTACACTGTCAATAACAAAGTCATTTAATTGACATGCTGTCAACTAAGACATCTATTTCAGAAACTGGAACTTAAAATTGAAGTAACCAATAACTTGTGCTCATTAAATAATTCCTTGTTTTAGGGAAGAAGACCAGGTCAGTTGATGCCTGTGTTAAACTGAAATCAAAGCAATATATATATATATATATATATATATATACATTTTTATTTTTTTAAGATTTTACTTATTTATTTGAGAGACAGTGAGAGAGAACATGAGAGGGGAGGTCAGAGAGAAAAGCAGACTCCCCATGGAGCTGGGAGCCCAATGCGGGACTCGATCCCAGGACTCCGGGATCACGACTTGAGCCAAAGGCAGTTGTTTAACCAACTGACCCACCCAGGTGCCCAGCAATGTATGTATTTTTTAATTATCATACTTTAAGAAAAGTTCCTTTTTGAGAGGAAAAATAATCAAAGATATTTTTATTTAACCTTGGACTACCACCTTTTGGAGGAAATTGACAGTTTCTTGAAAAGATGATACAGAATTTCAAATAAATAAGATAATGCCAGCTTTTCAGAGAGGTCTTCCTCAGACTATAGCAGCTACACTTGTCCTGAGTGGTTTTAAACAGTTACCATGTAAAACTAAATACACATAGGCTATATATGAATCCACAAAATGGATTTTTCAACCAAATAAAGATAATAATCAGAACAGCTACTTTCAAGTTCTCCACAATGAACAATTATGTTCCACAAAGGTAAATGCTGGCTAGATTAGTGGTTGCAAACTATAGTCATAATAGAGCCTCCTACAAAAATTACATTCTAAAGTCTGGACTGATATCTTAGCTATCATCTTGCTACCTCTATACATAGTTTTGGGTAACATTTATCCTTGACTCAGTTTGGTTAAAAAACAACAACAACAACAAAAACCAGGACATTCTTTCTCCTCCATGAGGGAGGAATGAGACACAGGTATGAATCACCGTATGTGTATCATCTACCACTTTGGAAAACCAACTAAAGCAGTGGGAAATAAACTGGCCACTCAACCTTAAGTATAAACATTAGTATGTAAGTAAAACATATGTCCGTTCCCAGATCATATATAATGCAACTATCCAAATGTCTCAATAGCAATGTTAAAAAAAAAAAAATTACCCAAAATGGAATAAGAATTTGGATTTGTGGGGAAAAAGTGAATGAAATTATATACAAAATTAATAGATCCTTCATGAAATTAGGAGAGAAGATAAAAAGGTTGGATTCGCAGTGGGAATCTAAGTTTGAAACATGAAAATGCATTAACAAGGGCAAAGAAAGTGAATTTTAAGTTGTTGTCTGAATTAGGCAATAATCTAACTAACATTGCCTTTTACTTTGAGGAAAAAAACAGAAGTCAGAGCAACAGAATATACTACTATTCTTTATATAGCACTATGTTTTAAAGTTCACAATTAATTCTTTACTTCTGAAGACATTACCAACAACTGTAACCCTCACAGACTAATAATACTTCACCCTCCTTATCTATGCTAGAATGCTTGTTTGGCCTTCCAGTAGTTTGACATGGCTAAGGCACAGGGTCTAGAGCTGATAATGATGAAATAAACAGAAGAAACTAGAACACAAAATATGTGGTATAATATGATGATAATAAGTTAACATTTATGATATTCCTGAAGCATTCTAGGTACTTAACAGTATTCTAAGGGCTCATGAAAATCCTATGAAGTAAGGACTATATATCCCCATTCTACAGATGAGGAAACTGAGGAACAGACAGATTAAAACACTTGCCCAAAGTCACATAGCAAGTAACTGGCAAAGCCAGGATTTGGACATGCGTGGAATAACAGTTTGGATTTATTTGAAAGGCTGGAGAGCCACTGAAGGATTACAGGCAAAGTATGGCTAACAATCAAATCCACACTTTGTTTTAGCAAGATCTCTCAGGTAGGAGTGAAAAGTAACTTAAGAAAAAAATACTGAAAGCAGGAAAATTATGTGGCAAGACAGAAATGATGAAGGCCCAAGTTAAGAGAATAGCATATAATGAAAAGAAGTCAACTGATACAGATACAAAGAAAGTATAATCAACTTGATTCTATGACTGGATGTGGAGAGTCAAGAGTGACTCAAGGTTAGACTGAGTTGGCCCAACCCAACAGTTTCATTATAACCATGCCACTACTTTATCAAAATTTTAAGCAGATAAATTTAGTCTCAGGTCATCCTCATTTCAGCAAGAGCCACAGCATTTGACATTCCCTTCTTTGAAAACTATAACTATAAACATTAAAATTACTGCCTCTTGGCGACTCCACACTAATTGTTTAATATGCATACAGTAAAGAGCACTCTTAAATGTTTTTGATAAACTACATGCAGACCGTCACTAAGCATTAGAGACAAGCTACAGAGAATATATGCAACTTAGTAAACATTATCATAATCAGCACTCTAAACCCATTTAGGGTTTTTAAAAAAAACCTAAATGCCCTTTGAATGAATTAGAATCACTTTATCATTTTTAAGAAGGGATCTATGAATACCTGTTTTAAGATCCCAAAAAAGTATAAGAACTCATAACTTGAAACTAAATCTATTGTTTTTCTCCTTTTGTTTGTAAATGAAAAAACAAAAAAAAATAGTATCCTTATTCCCCAAGTCAAGGATTTGTAAAGTATTGCATTAGATTATAATAACCATTGGAAAAACTTACTGTAACTTCAAACTTACTACCATTGTAAGGGTAAAACTATGCCAAAGCCAGAGACTTCCAGTAACTAAATGCTCTTGGAAAGTGTCCAAAACAATGTTATAGTAAATTTCCAACTTGTTTCATCTGGGATCAAGAAAAACAAGTTAACTAAAGCACTGGATTATGTTTAAATAGACTATAACTAAAAGTTATACCTCAAATAATTCATCAGAAAAACCTTTCCTCCATACTTATGCTGGGCCCTACAACCAGTATGGGTCAGGTGGGGAGACAGCTGTACCTAGGAATCTAAGTCACATATTAATTTATACTATTTTCAGAAAAATTTCAATACCAATAGGTTCCATTTTGAGAGAAACAGATTTTGGCAGAATTTGTTAAAATAATGGTTTATAATGACACTGAAAATCTCCGTAACTTCTATAATGTGGACAGCCTATGGTGGTAGTTACTCTGGTTTCTAGTTTGAGCCACTGTTTAGTGTCCTGTTATTTGTGGTTCAGATTCCTTTTTTACAGGTTGCATGTCTAATAGATATATACCAATTTCATATATAAACAAACATAAAGATGCTTTATGTGAGTGCATATGTAAATGTAGCTATATGACACTCTAGACAAGCTGTGATTCCCACTAACAATTTTTTTATAAAAAATTTTTTAAAGTTCTACTTAATTGAGAGCAAAAACCAATAATTAAGAGAAAAATCTGGCCAAAAAACAAAGGGAACTACAAAATTAATTCTGGAAGCTAAAAAAAACCCTAAATAAAGCAGGTTTTCAAAACAAACCCAACATATTTTCACTGAGCACTTTCTAGTTTACCTATAAACATTCACAGTTTTAAAAATCTGAGTGGTACACCAACTTTCATTTATGAAAAATGACATCATGGGATAAATTTCTAATTTCCAAGAAAAATAGCTCAAATTTAAAGATCTGCATACAAAATAATAGAAGCAAGAGCTGCAAAGAAAAGAACCCAAAAAGCAAATGAGGTATTACACGAAATATGGAAGCTGTGTGCAACATTTAGAAGTGGAATGGGCAGAATATAACATACACAAGACCCCAAACGAATTGCATAAATATCCCCAATGTGTTCAACATCTATTGAAACAAGCAATCCCATTCCAATACACACTTGCCGCAAAAACTGCCACAAACTGGTTACTTCTATTTTTTTAAAAATGATGAAACAATGAGAGATTTGTTGTAATATATTTTATAACTTACCATTACTGAGCTACTATATTTCTATTAGTGATGCTTCAACTAAGGATTTGTGCTAAGAGTGAAATCTGTTCATACAGCATTGAAAATGAAGCCTCACTACATACAGATATTCAACATAAAGCTGACCCCTAAAGGCTCCTTGATGCACATTTGCAACCACAGTATTCATGATATGCAGTACACTAAACTAGCAACAGATTGGTTAAAAACAGTTTGGATTCTCAACTTCCCATAATACAGGCAACATTTTTAGAAGCAATCATATTAAAATAAATGTGTCTTTCACAGTTACGGGATGAAATTTTAAGCTGGACAGGCACCAATGCCCTGATTTTCTACTTTCTTCATAAACCATATGACTTCCACATGCTGACAATGTTTTATGCTTTAACCTGCAGTAAAGGCTTTACATCATTTTAATGCTCGGTGCTTAAAATGCAACAGATTCACCCCCGCCAAATGCAAGGAATATGGTTTACTTGTAGTAATTTCAACCAGACTACTAGGCAGAAAAAGTTTAATGAAAGCTTTTCCCAGTAAGTAACTTTGCCCTTCCGCGAAAGAAAAGAAGACTGGAGGTAAGGGTAGGTGGAAGAGAAAATACTGTTTTATTTTTCCAACCCTTAAACATTTTAGTTTTTAATTTCTAAAATAAGTATCTAATACTTAAAAACTCTACATTTCACAGAATATCTTTCAGCAAAAATATACTCTATTATGTAGTTATATAGGATTTTCCTCCAGTTTTGGCAAAGTAGTATTTCAGGTTAAGATGGAAGGTTAAAACAAAAAAAATTCTGGATATCCTAGTCCAAAACAAACCAAAGGTTCAGCTTTGTATCAACATATTTTATGTTCTAAATTTGAGATTTAGAAGACACATCAATTTTTTTTTTCTATTCAGGTCAATCTAAATATACAAACTACCTCACATTTTTAGTCAGCTCATCTGTGTGAATGATCAACTGCAGAAATTTCAAATCAAAGGTTATAAAACATATCATAAAACTGCATACTGTATCTATGTGACTTTCAGGGAATCTAAGATCCTTTACTGATAGGTTTGAGAATTGCTAAGTGTGGAGCCATACATGTAAATATCTCAACAGTCAAAAGAGCAATTATGCCAATTCCTTTAGTTATGTAAAGGTCCGTATTACACAAAAAAATTGTCATAGAAGAAGTGCTATTGAAAACCTTCTATTTCAGGCTGAAGAAACTACAAAATATATGGTCTTATTATCCTGGTGTAATGTTACACCTGTGAGAAAAAAGAGATGTTGCAATCCTCTTGCCTTTATAACTCTACTTGAAACTTGAGAAAAAAAATCAGAATTCAAATTTTCCAAACTTGACTTATAAACATAATTCAACTAGATCAAACAACTTAGTTGTGCAATTTTAAAATTAGTTTAATGCAAAGCACTTCAATCCTGATGTAACAATTACCTGTGGCATAAATACAAAGTAGAAACAAATGCAAGTCCTTTTCATCTAATGATGCATTTTATAGTAAAATCACAAAAAGCACAACTATATTAGGACAAAGTAAATAAACAGGTACAGGAGGCATCATGTCCATCTGGGAAAAGAAATGCAGCATGCCAAGAAAGAAAGGACTGAAGGAGGAAAGAGGGAAGGAAGAGAAGAAGGAAGGGAGGGAGGGAAGAGAGGTTTCTATACCTGCAGGATCCCAGAGAAATGAACTAGTCACATCACTCTACCCTATTAGATACATAAGGGTTTTTAAAGCTTCAGGGTAAAAAACAGCAATCACTTTACACTATTCAACTTTGTATAGTATCTTTAATGTCAACTGCCTTCCACCCTTCACTCACCCAATGCTTCCTCACTCTTCCACACCAGCTTCCAGACAAATCCGAGACAGAACAGGGTGGGGTAGAAGAAAAATACAAGCTGCGCCTATCAGCTACTCCCCCCGCCACCAAATAATTTCCAACAGTTTTTCCTAGTACGAAAATAAGTCTCCCTATCTCAAGATACACAACAGTCATCCTGTGTCTTTAGTACACACACAGAGACGCATACCCATGTCAGCACTCCAGACCCCCACCACACGCCCCCGAATCTTAAGTAATGTTTAATGCATTTAACACGAAGACGACGAGATACATCTACCTACTGTTTCGGGGTGAAGGTGGGTGGAGGACTCCTTTCAAAGTAGCCCCAATAGTGTAACCAAAACACGGTTCCGGAATAAAATATTAAGAACACTTTTCCTTTCCCACCTATCTATGGACTTAAGGATGCAAAAATCCATCTCCACACCACCTCATCTCTAAAATTCTTCAACCCGGAGTTTGGGGTGGAGATTTGTCCAGGGGAGGGGGCGGAGGAGGAGAGGAGAAGTGTGAGCGGGCAATGGGACACAAACGAGTTGCTAATCCCAGCTACCCCGGACCACGTCGCCAGCCCAAAGGTCCAGGACCCGGACCTCACGCACGCTTCTCTGCCCAGGCCCAGATAAAAGCTATGACTCCAGCTATCTAACTCCCTATCTATAGACATTTATTCAAGGCTAACATATCACACAAGTACACGTCACACAGTTTAAAACACAGTTATAAACCCCAAACAAACCCTCACACCTCAAATTCACCTCGCAGTTTCCCAAACTCCAAACAGGAGACCCCACCTCCAGGATTCAAACCTTCCGCCCACAGTGGAGGAAAGCAGGAGAAAAGAGTTGGGGAGCAGCCGACGCCTTTCAATTACCGCCCCCCACAAACTGCCCCACCCCACACCCTGCGTCCGGGTTACCCACTCGGAAGCCCCCTGCTTCCTCCCTCCTCTCAATCGGGCCGCTTAAGAGACCCATCCCCAGCCCACTCACTTACTCCCCAAAACCCCTCAAAAAAAAAAAAAAAAAAAAAGTGAAGAGAAAGAAGTGAGGAAAGAGACTTGAGGTAGTCCGGCTTCAAAACCGCTCGACTCACCTCAGAATCCTTGCTGAGTTCTCTCCGCCCGGCACAGCCCCCTCCCCAACGTCCCAGTACGAAGGGCTGAGGCAGGGAGGAGGGGAAAGCGGGAGGGGGAGGGGTGTCTTCCGCGTGGGGCGCCAGTCGGGAGGGGACTGGGGAGGGGTTGAGGCCGGCGCAGGAAGAGGAGAAGGGGGAGGGGAGGCCCGTATCTCCCAGTCTCCCCCTGAAAACCACCCTTGTCTCAATCACATCAGACTGACTGTCTTTGTCTGGCTGACAACCGCCATATTGATATCAACAGCCCCGCTCCCACCTGCTGCCGCCGGGCGGCCCTGGGAGTTGTAGTTCTTGCCTCCCTTGAGTAAAAGCTCGGGACTCGGCATCCGGAGGCCCCTGGGAACTACAGCTCCCGGCAAGTCCCGCGCCCATCCGCCTTCCCACTGGGAGGAGGGGTAAGTGTCTCCAGAGCCCTGGGGACTACACATCCCAGAATACCATGGGTCCCAGGCCCAGCAACGGGACATGATATCATGCTGGGGTGCAGAGGGAGGATGAATTGGCGGCGGGGATGAATTTGAGCTGGCCGAAGGAGGCGTTGGAGAGGAAAGGGACGGAAAAGAAAGAGGACCACAGTTCCCATGATTCATAGAGAAACGACTACATTTCCCATGATGCCCCGGGAAGGGGGCGTAGAGCAGAAGGACTGCATGTCCCGCGATGCTCTCGGCGGGCCGGTGGCCGTGACTGAACCGGAAGACGGTTTTTGCGTTTGAGGAGTGGAGTGTCTGGTACTGAACAACCAAAAGTCCAGTATGAAACTGGTGAGTCTCTGCTCCTAGGTCACAGAGCAAAGGTGATGCCATATCCTTTTGGACTTCTTCGTTTGCACCTTGGGAAGGGAAGTAGAAAGTGGGTGGGCCAAGGAAAGCTGCTGTTGTTGGGGAGGTTTGAATCTTAGCCCCCATCCCCAGCTGCCTGGAGATCTTATCGATCCATTGACGGGTCCCTTTGGTTAGATAAAACGTTGACTCTGTCGCATTTCTTCTCCGAACTAAGGTTGGGCCTTAATGAGCTAGGATTGACTTCTCAGCTGCCACGTGAGTGTTGAAACAGGTTAACTTCTTTTCCGTGCTATTAGCACTTGGTCAGCGTTTCTCCCTACCGTTGTTGAGGCGGCTTTTGTTAGACCTGAGCGGAGAGTAGAAAATATTGGGCAGAGGGTAATCACTTATTAAATTTTGTACTATAGAATCCTAACTGCCCTAGGACTTCAGAGAAGGACGAAGTCAGGGTAAGACTTTGGAGGATTTGAGTCTTAAACACTACATACAGTGGGCTGAGAGGGAAGTGTTAAGGCATTCCACCCTAGGGACTGCATGAGCCAAGGTTAGAGGGAACAGTATCTGGAGAAGTCTTTCATCACAAAACCCAAACACTTTGCTTATAGAAAAGTTTCTCAGACCTTTATTTTGGGCCGTTTTGCTTGTGCATAGGTCTAACTAGTTTCTTCTACCTGTATAGAATTAATAATAGCATTAATTAGGAGGTGAGAGATACTCTTTCTCAGCCTTTTAAAATTAATGTTCCTGCAGCCAAGTATGTCAAGCTTTCCTTTCTGTGATTTTTATACAAAAACAAAAGGTTTGTTTTCTTATTTGAACATACTTTTCCGCTTACATTCTCTCTCTCTGTCTCTCTCCAGATATGTACTCTGCATAGTGTTAGCGGTTGTTTTTTTTTTTAAAGAAGTCAGAGAAAGTATTAAAGAAGATTAAACTCCAACACTGCTGTCATTTAAGGCTGCCCTTAGGTAGGGAGAAGGGCACACAGATCAGTAAACTCTGACTGCAATTTGTTCCTGGGCCCGAGTGTGAAACATTTAAGAATGCAGAATTGAAAGTCACTGCCTTGCCCTATAGAAGCGTGCAATTTAATGAAGATAGAAAAGAAAGCCAAAATAATAATTCATTGCAATTTATGGTAAAATAAAAACGTGTTCAGCGTTTGGGGAATTGAGAGGATAATGGATGGGGAAGAGGTGGAAGACAGCTTCCTGGAAAGCACTCTAAACTGATAAGAAAGAGGAGTAGGCCAGGGCCTTCCATGAAGAGGGTTCACATTACAGGTGGGAAAGAGTTTGCAAGTGTGAAGCAGTTTTTTCCATAATAATGCATTTGGTTGAGAGTCTCAGAGAGCCAGGATTTACTTTATATATACTTTGGTTTCCTCATAATATCCTTCTGCTTAATATATTTACAGATGTGAAAACATGGAAGGAAAAAGTAGAAACTTGATTTTTTCCTTTAAGAACCAAAATATGCCTCCTAGGAAGAGGAAGTGTTCTATCTGTAGTCCCTCCCTCTTTACTTTCAATCCATGTGTTACATATTAAAACTAATTTGGTAGTTAGATGATCTTGTAGGATCTCTGCAGAATTACCATCAACATAGCAAAGTGCTTTGAAAAATATTGATGCTCACTTAGATGTCTTGTGTGTGGCAAGCCTGATAAAGTTGAAATAAATTGTCCCATAACCTGAAATTTTTAATTTTGTGTACTGCGTCAGGAATATGTAGAAATAAACCATGCTTTACATTTATTTCATGAAACACAGAAATACATTTTATTGAGCACATTGTTTTGAGATTATGACTTCCCAGAATACCTTCCCCACGCTCAGTCTAGGACCACATCTTTTTGCTTGATTCTTCCTCTGTTCTTGAACAAGTCTCTTTCTCTCCAGTCCCACTAATACTGCTTTTGTACTGGCTTTTTTCATGGGATACTTGGAATTCAACAATACTTTCTGAATGATCTCCCTGTGTTCAATCTTAACCCCATCCAGTCTATTTACTCTACATCTCAGAAGTTGTTTTAAATTGCAGAGTTCCATAAAACCCCTCAGTAACTTCCTTTGCCCTTAGGATAAAGCCCTATAATTCTTTTTTTTTTTTTTAAGATTTTGTTTATTTATTTGACAGAGAGAGAGAGAGAGATCACAAGTAGGCAGAGAGAGAGGCAGAGAGAGAGGAAGGGAAGCAGGCTCCCCGCCTAGCAGAGAGCCCAGTGTGGGGCTCGATTCCAGGACCCTGGGATCATGACCTGAACCGAAGGCAGAGGCTTTAACCCACCGAGCCACCCAGGTGCCCCAAAGCCCTATAATTCTTAACTTGGCTTGCAAAATATGGCGTGCCTTCCTCTCTAGGCTCATACTTAGCCCTCACCTCCCTTGCTTCCCTGGTTCCAATTATATTGCACATCTTCTAGTTCCTTCAGCTCACCATGCTTTTGCCTCTGGGACTTTAAGTGTGTTGCTTTGCCTACAATGCTTTGTTGCCTGCCTTATTTCTTCATGTATCTCAGGTCTCTGTTTAATACTTCTTCAGGGTTTCCTTGAATTGGTTGCCCCCATTATCTGCTTCCATGGCACATTTTCTTTTTGTAGCACTGGTAATTAATTATTGGTTTTATGTCTGTCCTCCTTCATATATTCCCAGGGCCTGACACATAGTATGATGCCTCTGAATCGTTGTTGAATAAATAATCTCTGAAGGATTATCAAATCCTGTGACTAATGATAAGAAAAGATTAAGGAGTTTATTTAAATCATGACAATAAGCAATATCCGTTGGAGTAAAAATAATAATAATAATTACTACCTTTTGTGGAGCCATTATTGTGTGCCATGTGCTGTACTAGGTACAGTGCAGTGTGTCACACTTACTCCTTTGCTCTAGGTGTTAGTATTCCCATTTTACAGATAAAAAGTCTGAGCCTCAGGAAAGCGAAGTGGCTCACAGTTACACGGATGAAAAGTAGTAGAACCAAGATCTGAATCCAAGATTCCTTCCTTAAGACTCTTGCTTAATGAGGACCAGGATTCCAGCACCTTGCCAAGTACCTGGCATATGTTATCTCTTAATGAAAGGAAGCTAGAGAGTGCATACTGGGAGAGTTTATTCCAGGCTATTTTTAAAATTAGCTTTAAATGTGAGCTTGATTAAATTAAGATCTTTAAAAAATATTATTGGTAAAAAATTAAAGTTTGGAAACTTCCTTGATATTATAAAGGGCTCCATATCAGACCATACCAACTGAGTTGAGTGCCCAGGTTAGTTTTTATACTACCCAATTTAACCTCTGTAATCCCATTTATAGTTCTCTAACTTTACATATGATTCTCTTGGTGGCTTTCCATACACCCAAGGAAAGACCACGGCTGTATTTATAAAATATTCCTTGGATATCTCCATGGAAAAATACCAACTCAAGGGGCGCCTGGGTGGCTCAGTGGGTTAAAGCCTCTACCTTTGACTCAGGTCATGATCTCAGGTCCTGGGATCAAGCCACATCAGGCTCTCTGTTCAGTGAGGAGCCTGCTTCCCTTCCTCTCTCTCTGCTTGCCTCTCTACCTATAAAAAAAAAAAAAAAGAAAGAAAAAAGAAAAATACCAACTCAAACGATTTTAATTACTGTCTAATATTACGCAGTATTCAGCAGTTTTTTTAACTGTAGAAAGTATATTGGCACCTTCAGTTAACCAGAATCATTTTTAAAGAACAGGAAAATTAGAAGATTAGAAGAAAATTATATTTTAGAGCCTGTTCTGTTAGTATAAATTAAGCCTACCTGGGTATACCCTGGTGGCCAATTCAGGAAAGGATAGAAACTAGAATTCATCAGGGTCCTTAGCAAAACATTGTGGGGAGAAAAAAACAAACAAACTGAATACGTTGACAAATTGAGTTTGAAACATGAATTTAGTCATTCAAGTAGATATAAAGTGAATAAGATAGTAAGAAGCAGTTCAAGAATGTAGCATGTGTCACACTTTCTATGGATCCAGAGATAGAATTTTCTAGTTTATTAAGTCAATAAAGATTTATTATGCAACCACAGTACACCCTTGGCATTCAAAGTTTTAATACTTTCCATTTTAATTCTTATGTTTGACCCCAAAGATTGATGACAGGAAATTATGATTTTGCTGAGACACAAATTTGAATATGACTTTAAGATAGTGATAATCTGGGCACCTGGGTGGCTCAGTCAGGTAAGTGTCTGTCTTCAGCTCAGGTCATGATCATGGGGTCCCTGGATCAAGCCAGGAGTCATGTTCCTTCTCAGCAGGGAGTCTTCTCCTTCTTTACCCCCCCCCACCCGATCATGCTCTGTCTCTCTCTCTCAAATAAATAAACAAAACTTCGAAAAAAAGAAATTAGTGATAATCCTTAGTGAATGAACCTGATTGCCTCAGAATCCATGGCTCTCTGTAGTTATTGTTGCTCTTTTGTTACAGTTCAGAAAGAAAGGTCATTTAAATGCTTGTTCTGCTATACTTTTTGAATTTGATGGAGGAAATTGTATGCTGTAGTTGTATTTACAAAATTTACAGGAAGGCCAGGAGATATTCTTCGGTGATCTCTGCCCCTTTATACAAAGAGCTGTTTTGTTACTACTGGCTTTTTGGGGAAGGCTTAAACTTTTAACACACCATTTCTCCAGGAAAACAGATGGAGTAAAGAATTTGTCCTCCACTATTCCCAGTGGACGACAAATAAAACACGAAGTGGAATTGTAGGTGATCTAGAAGATCTTTGTTTGCAAGGGGCAAATTCTGCCCCAAGGTCAATTTAACAAATCATTAGAAAGGGGTGTGTTTTTTCCTCACCTGGGATCCGAGAGTGATAGATTATTTCGGTCATTTACAGAATTGCAGAATGCTTTTGGCTTCTTAGAACTTGGATCAAGAATAGAAAATCTCTTGCTATAAATTGCAACATTCACAATTTTACCAGTGCTTATTAATTCAGCTGTTATGGTGCAGTTGTTAAAACGTCAACCTGATTTCACGATCTTTTCTTTTTCTCTTTGCTGGTTGATTAGAGTGCCCTCGTGTGTCTTTACGATGTAATATCATATCAAGCTTCCGAAAGGTCATGTTTTATCACAACCCCAGTATGATAGGTTTTTTTCCTTTCTTTCCTCAAACTTAAAAGCAATGTGTAACAAGACCAAATCACATACTTTATTCAGCTGTGCTCTGAGATAAAAATGGATAAATTTACTTTGGGGCCTTTCAAAGTCATAATTGTTGTTCCTCTGAAGATTAACTCTTTTATACTTAAGGTGAAAAAAAATTATACCAATAATAGATTTTTTTCAGCAATAATAGTTGAATTGAAAAAAATATATATGACTCACAACATAAGCATGACAGCATTAGTATTGCATGTAACTGCAGTAGCACATCTACTTTGTGCCTGGTTTGCTTTGAGCACTCAAATGCCACTGTTACTGGCTCTGATGATTAGCAAAGTGTACTTGACATACCAGGGCCAAGAGTGTAGCATGGCATGGAAATCAGTAAAACCCAACATTCCATATGGAAAACTTGCTCCTGGCTCACTAAATACCAAAAGAGGTCCAGGCATACACGGCCCCTTAAATCTCCATCATTATTCATTTATTCATTCAGCAGCTCTTCCTGACCACCCATCTCCTCTGTGCTTGCTCAGGGTACTGGGTGTATTGCAGGGAACAAAATAGATTTACTCCTTGCCTTTATGGAAAGTAATGTCTAGTGGGCTTACTGTGCAATTCAAACAATACTACAATGAACTTCTAATGTAAAGGTATCATCGGGCACTGGCTCACCTATTTTTTTAATGTAATGGTCAAACAATGCATTTAATTGTATCCAAGAATATGCCTTCTTAAAATTTTAGCAGTTATGGCCGACTTGCCCACTAGTTTACCATTGTACCAGTAGTGTATGAGAATGCATTTCCTCCCCCTTGCCAACAATGCCATCTGTTTCTTTACTCTTACTATGTGTCTTACTAATGCAACTTTCTTCTCTCATCAATTCTCACACCCTCTTGTCTCTTAAACTTCAGGCATATTTAGTAAAATCCTTACAGTAGTGATATATGGTTGTGGGAAAATGTACCAGAAAGGGGAACACATTTCTTCATTTTATAAAAAAAATATCGTGTCATAAGAATCTTTAAAAGGAATTTTTTAAATAGTCTGGTGTTACTTTGAAAATGCTGATGCATGGGTGTAGTAATTAAGATGGCAGTATTGTGGGATCAAAGGGATTGGAGAGGCAGCCAGGCCAAGTGTGCATAAATGACAGAGGAGATCCCCCAGAAAGAGGATGATCTGTGGGGTGAAGCTAGAACTTGATATATCAGGAAGGGCTGAGGAAAAGGTAGATGCCAGAATTTGCATAGATCATGAAAAAAGGCAAGACTGCAAACTAAAAGGATGAAGGGGAATAAGAAAGACTGTAAGGAGAAACAAGTCAGTTTGCAAACCCCAAGGCACTCAGTGATCAAGTCTAAGAACTGTGTGGTAGGAACTTTACTATGAGAAAAACGGGAAGTTTCAGTTGTCCCCGATTGACTATATATCTGAAGGAAATGCCTTGAAGGTCTCAAACATTTAAAATTTATTGAAAGCACAACTGAATGAACTTTAGCTCTCTCAAGGATATATAATCAGATAGATGATGTTCAAGAAAGTGATTTTTTAATAGGAATTGCAAAATGAAAACTCTTTTTGCCCTTAAGGTACAGTTTATTTTTCATCACTCATGTTTATGAAGGGGGGGGGAGATAAATAGTAAAAGGTCTTGCATAATCCGTTCCTCAGATATTTATGGCCTAAGCAGAGATTGTCTTTTTCTAAACACAATATTTCTGCATTTTTCTATTTCAGTAAAATAGAGGGAGGCATAATTAGATGTTCTAATTTAATAAGTCTTCCTTCCCATATGTTTTTCCAGCATGTGGGAATATGAGTAAACAAGCAGTAATATTAATAATGTAGAAGATATTATTATTGTGACCATTACCTTTTCTTTCTTTACATTTTAAAAGCAGCTTTATTGAGGTGTAATTTACATGCCACCAAATTCAGACATTTAAAGGGTACTATGCCATGACTTTTAGTAAATTTACACAGTTGTGCAACAATCACTGCAATCCAGTTTTAGAATATTTCCATCACTCTGAAAAGATCCCTTGTGCCCATTAGCAGTCAACCCCCATTACGACCTCCAGTCTCAGGCAACTTCTTATCTATTTCTGTCTTGTAGATTTGTCCTTTCTTGTCATTTCATATAAATTAACTACTACAATATGCAGTCTCTTATGTTGGACTTCTTGCTCTTAGTATGTTTTTGAGGTTCCCTCATGTTGTAGCATAACTTAATAAAATTCCACTATATGAGTATACCACATTTTGTTTATCTAGTACCATTTGGTAGACATTTGGATTGTTTTCACTTTGGGGCTAGCATTGTGTGTAAGGTTTCCATTTCTACTATCTACATGATTTCATTTCTTTTTCTTGCATGATTGCACTAGCAGAACCTCTAGTACAATGCTGACTTGAAGTGGTGTGAGCAGACATCCTTGTCAGTCTTTTTTCCCAGTTCCCAGTATGAATGGGAAAAGCATTTAGTCTTTCAGTAGCGAATATGATGTGAGCCGTAGGTTTTTTGTAGATACCCTTAACCAAGTTGAGGATGGTCTCTTCTAATCTTAGTTTGTTGAGCATTTTTAATTGGTCTTGGATTTTATCAAATACTTTTCAGTGGGGTATCAAGATGATCATATAGTTTTTGTCCTGTATCATATTAATATGGTGTATTACCTTGGTTGAATGTTGAAATTTTTTTAAAGATTTTTTATTTATTTATTTGACAGAGAGGCAGGCATGGGGGCGGCTGTGGGGGGTGGGGAGGAAGCAGGCTTCCTGCTGAGCAGAGAGGGGGCTTAATCCCAGAACTCTGGGATCCTGACCTGAGCTGAAGGAAGAGGCTTAACCCACTGAGCCACCAAGGAACCCCAAATGTTGAATGTTAAGTCAATCTTACATTCCAAGTGTAATTCTCACTTGATCATGATGTATAGTCCTGTATACATATTGCCAGAATTGGTTTGCTAATACTTTGTTGAAGTATTAGCATATATATATGCTAATATATATATTAGCTGCATATATATTCACATGCTGCATATATATTCACAAGTGATACTGTTCTGTAGTTTTCTTGTAATGTCTCTGGCTTTGGTATCAGAGTAATATTGTACTCATAGAATGAGTTGAGAAATGTTCGCACCTCCTCTGTATTCTGGAATGGTGCTCAAAGAATTGATACCATTTCTTTAAATGTGTGATAGAATTCACCAATGAAGCCATTTGGGCCTGGGCTTTTCTTTGTGGGCAGATTTTTAATTGACTAATTCACTTTCTTTATTTGCTATGGGTCTTTTCAGATTTTCTGTTTGTGCATTACATTTTTTAGAAATTGAAGTAAAATATACACAACATAAGATTAACTCTTTTAACCATTTTTAAGTAGAGTTCAGTGGCATTAAGTACATCCACATGGTTGAGTCACCATCACCATCCATGTGCAGACATCACTTAAAGCATAATAATTTCAGAGTTTATCCATGTTGTAGCATGTGTCAAAATTTGCTTCTTTTTTAAGGCTGAATAATATTCCATCAAACGTGTATACCACATTTTGTTAATCCATTCATATGTGTATGGACCCTTGCATCATTTCTGCCTTTTTGCTATTATGAATAAAGTTGCTTTGAACATGGGTGTACAAATACCTGTTCAGATTTCTGCTTCGAAATCTTTGGGATATTTATCCAGGAATCGAATCGCTGGATGATATGGTAGTTCTTCATTTAACTTTTTGAGGAATGAACATTCTGTTTTTCACAGTACGTGCACCTGCACCATTTTATATTCCCAGTAGCAGTACACAACGGTTCTGATTTCTCCACATCTTCACCACTTGCCAATATTTGTCATTTTTTCTGTTTGTTTTGCTAATAGCCATCCTAATGGGTGTGAACTAGTATCTCACTGTGATTTTCATTACATTTCCCTAATGCTTAGTGATGTTGAGCACCTCTTTTTTAATTTTTTAGTTAGGTAATACATGTACATTGTTTAATAGTTTAAAAAAAAGAAACTGTACAAGTTTAAGGGGAAAAAAAGTGAAGAGATCTGCTCCTCTCTTTATTTTCCTCCCCAAGAGCAATCTCAGTTATCAGTTTCTGTGTACCCTTCAGAGATACTCTATGGATATATATTTATGTAATTTCCATCCCTTTTTTATTTTTTACATATATGGTGAGATCCTACCCACACTGGTTTTGTGAATTCCTTTTTCTTTTTTAAGTTAGAAATGTATCTTACCTATCATTTTATATCAATATCTAGAACTGGCTCATTTTATAAAACACTACATACTCCTAATGAATCAGAGTCTGCATTTAATAAGATCTTGGATCCTTTGTTTTCACAGTTCTTTTGTTGTAGAAAATGAAATATTTCCAATGCTCCTTTCAGATAGTTTTTAAAATATTTCTAACAGACACTTTGTATTTTCATTGTCGAAAGAGTTTAGAAATATAGTTGTTAGGCTGGAAGATAAAGTTCTGCTGCCCCCACCTACACCCCTCAGGACGATTTTGAAAATCATTCATTATTAGAGTTTAGGGCATGGTTTTTTTACTAATATAAAACATAACATATGAAATTAACGTCAACATATCTCAAAAATATGTTCATACCATTGCTAGAAAATAAATGAGTTGCACAGTGTTTTGTTGTTTAGATATGCCATAATTTATCTGGCCATACCTTCATCGATAAGCATTACATTGTTTCCAGTCTCTTATAGTTAGAAATCATGTTACATGATAATCTCCTTTGTGTGCACCTCTGGAATTGTATTTGTAGGAAACATTTCTAGGTGAAATGGATGGTTCAAAGAGTGTGTGCGTATTTTATTTCATTTTATTGCCAAATACCTCCGTAGAAACTTATCTGATTACACTGTCTCTAGCAGCATATTTCAGTGTACCACTACAATGTTACCATCAAATAGTCCTGTTTTTTTCTCACTGACAAGTGAAGAAATGGTCTGTCATTATACTTTTTAAAATGTTTTTCTCCTCTGCGTTAAGATGTAGGACATCTTTTCATGTGTCTACAAAAACATCTCTATTTCTATTTTCAACTCTTTTATCCCACTCGATATATTTTACAGTAATACATTTTATTTTTTGTAGTTTTTAGAGTGTATTTTAATATCTTTTAAGATTTTATTTATTTATTTGAGAGAGAGAGCAAGCAAGTACAAGCTGGGTGAAGGGCTGAGGGAGAAGCAGGCTCCCCACTGAGCAGGAAACCCAATGTGGGACTCTATCACGAGACCGCGGTATCATGACTTGAGCCCAAGGCAGATGCTTAACCAACTGAGACTCTCAAGTGCCCAAGAGTGTATTTTAATATCTTGTAGTACTTGTTCCCACTCATTGCTCTCTACTTTAGAATTTTCCAGACTGCTCTCAAACATTTATTTTTTTCATATAAAATTTAGAATGTTAGGTGTTCTATAAAATTGAGAATTATTAGTTCCTAGTAAAATCATTCTCATATTTTTATTGGAATCAGGCTAAATTTATAAAATGTAAGGAGAGAATTGTCTTATTTCTTTCAACATATCATTCTGTCTAAAGAACAAATGTCTTTACGCTTAAATCCTTTTATAAACATTATCTTTTTTATTGTTACTGTAATTGAAATATTTTCCTATGTAGTTTACATATAAAAAGGGTATTTCTTTTTTTATATTCTATGGCCCCTTGTTGAATTCTTCATTTTACTTTTTAGTATTTTTTTCCAGTTAATTCTCGTGGGTTTTCCTGGCGTATAACTTTGCAGATAGTCTTTTAAATCTCGTTTTTTTCTGTAGTACAATTACATTGGCTTATATTTGCAAGATAGTTTGGAGTAGGAGTGGTGGTGGTAGACAGTTCTGTTCTATTTCTGACATAAACGGACATGCTGCTTTAACTCAATATGTCACTGTTATATCAATTTTTAGTTTGAAATTTTTGTGTATTTTAATTTACATTCTATAGCTTACTGTTTTCTTGCTCCAGAATTTTCTAGTCACTAATAAAGTGAGATTCTTTCATATCAACCAACAGTAAGTTATTTTTTAAGGGGAAGATCTATTTGTATTGTACTGTTTTGTTTGTCCTAGGCAGTTAATTATATCTTGCAGTCCATTTCCAGACTTTTGAGAAAACAATGGTTTTTATAACTTAAAGTCTTGAGTGGTGTATAGCAGATTCACAGAAGTAAAAGACTTCTGTGACCTTAAGAGAAAATTGCAGGGTTTCCTTGGAAAACAGAACAGCCAGAAATAGTTTGTCTCTCTGTACTTAAGAGACAGGCCTGATAAAGGCTAGAAATATAAACAAATTGGTCTGTTAAAATAAACATAATTACCACACCAAAAAAAAAAAAAAAAGTAAAAACAAAAAAAAGGGTTCAGAGCCCTAGGCAAGTGTTTGTTTATTTTAAGCTGTATTTGATTCAAACTATGTAGATCCAATAGGAAGAAAATGTTGATAAACAGCTATGAGATAGTTAAAATTAACAGATAAGAGAAGCAATAACAAAAATCCTTTATTTGGCTGTATGATCCAACAAATGTTATTAAATGCCTATGTCATACAAAACCTCCTTGATGCCATAAGACATACTAAAGATAAATAAGACAGAGCCTATTATTATCAGTAACTGACTATTTAACAAGCTCTGTATGTATATGTGACTGACTATATGCAGTTTTAGCAATAGACTGATAAGGGCAGTAGTGGGGTATGTAAGTTTAGGATTATGAAAGATGTTTTCCAACCAGAAAGTCAGAGTTGCCTGCAGAAGTAAAATTTGAGTTGGCTTTGAAAAGTATGTTGGCTGACAAATATGTCAGAGGCAGAGTTTTGTGTCACTGCCACTGGGGTCAAGGGTGGAATTGCTGGGGGTTGTCAGGAATGACAGAAAGGTAGATTGAAGCCACAGTGGTGACTGAATATGAGACTCAGTGGTTTGGACAGTAGCAAATAAGGATATTTGAAAAACATATATTTCAAGGGAGTTTGGGAGATTTAAAGATTGACTTTTCTTTTTTTTAAGATTTTTTTTTTTTTAACGACTTTATTTACTTATTTGTCAGAGAAAGAGAGCACACGAGCGCACAAACGCGGGGGAGCGGCAGGCAGAGGGAGAAGCAGGTTCCCCAATGAGCAAGGAGCTGGTTGTGGGACTTGATTCCAGGACCCTGGTCTAACAAACTGAGCCGAAGGCAGGCACTCAACTGGCTGAGGCCACCCAGGCATCCTTAAAACTTTACTTTAAAGTAAGAACGTTTAAATACCTGGAGCCTTTAAATTTATCCCTTCGGAAATCTAGAACAAAGGAGTTGGAGGAACTGTATTTAACACACTTAAAAAGAACTTTGGAATGTGAAATCAAAAAGTATGATTCACTGCAGTTACAGAAAATATTTTGAAAACTGAAATATAATCAGAACAAGAAGCATTAGGGAGTTTAGCAAATGCATCAAAGCAAATGCAAAGTCAGAATTTACCCTACTTAGGATAAGATTTTTCTAAGCACTTTATAGAGGGCCTTATAAGCCATAACCAAACTCATAGATAGATCAGAAGATGAAAGGGGTCCAGAGAATTTGTGGGACCAGTTGACAGGTACCGTATAAGAACAATACCCAGACAGGAAGAAAGGAAAGAACAGAGACAGACAGTGAATTCTTTGACATTCCCCTTTATTTAGAAAAATCTGGGCGACGGTCCCTTTCCTGCAGAACTGATAAATGCATAGAATATTCTTGGTTACATCGACAACTTGCATATAGATAGATCACTAGAAAGTGTGATACCATCCTTAGATTTTTTTTTTTCATGTAATTTTCATACAGTTAAAGTAGCATAAATTTCAAGTGTGCATATAGCTCGATCAATTTTTATCTATTACACTTCCATGATGTTCTTGTTTGTGTCTGGCTTTAATTCAACAAGTTGTTAACCTGAAAGTTTTGAAGGATGTCAACTGTTGACTTAAGTGTTGGCTAACCTATGTCACCCATGTATGAAGAGCAACTTCCTAGAGGACTGGCAGATTGCCTGTGAGATTACCATCTCTTTGTAGGGTTCTAGAAGGGACCCTGAGAAATTCAGCCTGGTAAAACCTATTTCTGGTCTTGGCAAGCTGCTGCCGTTCAGTGGGAGACTGTCGGGCAAACACAACATGGTTTCTTTTAAAAAAGAAATCAATCTGACTGAACTATCAGAGTTCTGTAAAGGGACTAAATCTTGTTCCTTTAATTCACTCGAATTTTTGAAATGCTTTTCTCAAAAATATCATAGAATCAATAATACTCACAAAAATTTTTTTCAGAATATAATTGAAAGCTATAAAGAAGGAAAGAAAAATTACCTGTCATCTCACTACCTAGAATAATTACTGTTTAACATTTTGGTATGTAATCTGCTCTGCTGGATGTGTGCAATGATCTTGTATATCAGTAACTCTGAAGTTAAAAATCTGTTAGGAGTAGATTCCACTGAGTGATAGGAAGCCTAAAGTAACCGAGGTTTAGGTAGAGTTGGTGTTTGTTTCTCTCTTATGTAAATGAAGTTTGAGGTTAAATAGTCTAGGGCTGATAGGGCAGGCAGTTCCATGATCCTTAAAGACCCAAATTCTCCCTACTGGCTTATCGCCCCAGCACCTTCAATATGTGGCTTACTCTTAGTGATCCAGTATGACTTTACCAGCTAAGGCCATCAGGTCCTTTTTCCAGCGAGGCAGAAGGGGGAAGGAGCAAAGAAAGGATGCCCCTTCCCTTTGTTAGTTTCTCAGATTTGCATACACTCCTTTGAGCTATCTTTTTGGCCAGGACCCAAATTGCTATATCTAGTTGCAAGAGCTACTGGGAAATAGTCTTTATTCCAGGTGACTATAATTCCAGCTGACATTTGGAGTTCTATAAAAGGACAGAGGGGGATACAGATAATGAGACAACTGTCTCTGTCACAAGCCTTTCCATTTTAAATATTTGTATTGTTCTTGTGGGGTATTTTTATAGTATTACGTTATTGTGGTTTTATTCTGCTTCTTGAACATTTTGGTTTCCATCCCCTAACTGTCCTGCATAATGCTGAAGAGAACATAGTTTTATTTACTTTTTTTGAACCCATCTGGTTTTTTGCTTGGTGTAAGTAAATTCCTTAGGTAGAATTGTGAGGTCAAGGACTGTACATGTGCATTTTAAATTTTGACTCAAGATTGCTTTTCAGAAGTTCTTTCATTTTCATCTACCAGGAGTAACAGAGTTTCCCTTTCCCCACATCCTGATGATTAGTTTCTTCAGGTGAGTGTTTGGACAGACCATTTCCTCACAGTGTAGTTTTAATCTGCACTTCTATTATTTCTATTTCTTGTAGAAGGTTGCTTTTGTTTTTTGGTGTTTTGTCATTTGGGTATTTTTCAGGGGCCCTTTTTACAAAGTACCTGTTTGTGGTTTTCCCCTGTTTTTCTGTTGGCATCTTTGTCTTTTTCTTACTCAGTTATTAGAGTTCTTTATATATTAAGGATATCAGTTCTTCATCTTGATTTTATAAATAGTTTTTGCCAGTGTATCTTTTTTTGCCTTGTTTTAGAGTAGTTCAGCCATACCGCCCCAAAGGTTTTAGTATAAATAAACAAATCTATCGTGATTTTCTTTTCAGATCATGGCTTTAAGATGGAACTTAAAAGTCCCTTTCTACACCAGGATTATATCAAATATTTCCCTAAAGTTTTAGAATTTCTCTGCTAGGATTCCATACAAACTTTTTAAAGACATGTTTTATCAACCACAACAAATAGAAAATCAAAATCAGATTACTTCCTCTGATAAATATGGTCTCCCTGATGCCATTTTTGTAGTATCAGTATTAATTAATAAAATAGCTGCCGCTTCTGTTCTTTCCCAGGGACCCAGGTGGTACGGGCAAGAGAAAACTCTTTCCTTTACCCTGACTCCTGACATGTTAACTGTGTGACTAGTAGGAAATTTTTTGGTTGAAAAGCCTTTTCTAGACCCCAAAACTAATTGCTGATAGCCTGGTTTTTGTCCACACATAAATGCTCATGAAGAACCCAGCATGAAGTGCTCAATAAATGGTAGCTATTTTTAGAAACTTCTTCACTTAATAAAAAGCGGTTTGTAAATCCATTTCCTTGAAAATCTGAAGTGATTGAAAGGGGCTTTTCCCCAATCCACCCAGAAACATACTCATGTAAAGGTTGAGTTAGGAATATTCTTCTCTGTGCTGATATGCATTATTTTTGGCACCTTCTGCCTAAGTAGAACAGTTTTGTTGACATTGAAAGTCTGTTCAAGGGGTGCTTGGATGGCTCATTCAGTTAGAAGTTCGACTCTTGGTTTCAGTTCAGGTCGTGATATCAGGGTTGTGAGATGGAGCCCTGCATGGGAGAGCCCTGCTCTCCCCCTCTCTCCCCATTCTCTCTCTGATAAATAAATCAAAAAAAAAAAAAAAAAAGAAATAAAGAGGAAAAGAAAAAGAAAAGAAAGTCTATTCCGTTAAGTAACACCTCTTCCCAGTTATCTACACAAATGCCCAGGAAACTCCCTTGTGGCCTTGGTATCTGTTCTCTCTCCTTAATAGTTGACTCTGACATCCACATTTGTCTGGGCATTGAACCTTGAACCAGTTCATTATGTGTGATTTTTTTTTTTTTAAGATTTTATTTATTTATTTGACAGGCAGAGATCACAGAAGCAGGCAGAGAGAGAGGAGGAAGCAGGCTCTCTGCTGAGCAGAGAGCCCGATGCGGGGCTCGATCCCAGAACCCTGGGATCATGACCTGAGCTGAAGGCAGAGGCTTTAACCCACTGAGCCACCCAGGTGCCCCCATTATGTGTGATTTGAGGGGGAGAAAAAGTGCACAGCTTTTTTAATAAGACTAGAATAAACTCCTCTAACTTACTCTTGAATTAATGTTAAACTAATAAGTCTCCTTGTTGATATTGATCTTAGCCACTTACTAGTATACCATTTTGATAACCATTTTTCTTTTTTCTTGCTCATTGTCACTGCTGCAGATTTTCAACAATTGGTATAAATTCCATTGCCCTTAAATTGCCTCTACTTTTACATAATTCATCCTGTAAATAATACCATTACCATATCTCTTTCTCCTTTTAGAGATATCTTTACCTTCATCCATCATAATCATATATTGCTTTTTACTAGCACTTTTATCACTCTTGCTGCTTTTGTTCTTAGAGGACTTACTGGATTAATAGTGTTCATTAAACACCTGAAAACCAGTCACAAAACAAACACTATAGAACGAAACCAGCTCATAGGCCTGTCATATATGATCTTTAATGCAATATATTTTTGGTGGTGGTGGAGCACAGCTTTTACTCTGAAGTGTCGATATGTACATAGTTGGTTTTCATGAAAGATTAGGTTAGAGAGGCGCCTGGGTGGCTCAGTTGGCTGAGTGTCCAACTCTTGGTTTTGGCTCAGGTCCTGGGATTGAGCCCCCGCATGGGGCTAAACAGGGAGTCTACTTGAGATTCTCTCTTCCTCTCCCTCCCCCCACACCCTTCTAAATAAATAAATGAATCTTTGAAAGATTAGGTTAGAGTAGTACTTATTATTTTAATTTATTATTATCCTTAGCTATTTCTATCCTTATCTTTGCCTCCTATATTCCTTATTTCCTTTCCTCCAAATGCTATCATCCCTTCGCTCTCAACCTCTTCTAAAACTCTGTTGCATTAAAGAGGGCAAGTGAGGTAATGAGCACTGAGTGTTACATGCAACTAATGAATCTCTGAACTCTACCTCTGAAACTAATAATACACTCTATGTTAATTTTTTCAAGATTATTTATTTATTTATTTATTTGACAGAGAGAGAGAGAGAGAGAGAGAGAGAGATCACAAGTAGGCAGAGAGGCAGGCAGAAAGAGAAGGGAAAGCAGGCTCCCTGCTGAGCAGAGAGCCCGATGCAGGGCTTGATCCCAGGACCCTGAGACCATGACCTGAGCGGAAGGCAGAGGCTTAACCTACTGAGCTGCCCAGGCGCCCCTATACTGTATGTTAATTAAACAAAAAACTTTGTTGCAAATAGAAACTTCTATGGTAATTACTCTGTATTCCAAAAGAAAAAAAAAATTCTGATCAAAAAAAAAAAGCCTGGTCAAACTCTGGTTTTAAAAAGAACTCAAGAGGGGTGCCTGGGTCGCTTAGTTGGTTAAGCATCTACCTTTGGCTCAGGTCATGATTCTGGGGTCCTGGGATCAAGCCCTACCTCGGGTTCCCTGCTCAGCGGGGACCCTGCTTCTCCCTCTACCTCTGCTGCTCCTCCTGCTTATGTTCTCTCTCTGTCTCTTTCTCCCACTCTCTGTCAAATAAGTAAATAAAATCTTTAAAAAAAAAAAAAAAAAAACAAAAACAAGAGTATCTCAAGTCAAAAGTGAAAGTTGCGGTATGGTCAACCACCCTCTCCCCTTCAGTAACCAGTTTTACCAGCATGTTATGTGCTTTCAGTCTTTTTTTTTTTTTTAATTACATATATATAGATCTACATAAATGAGGTCATATGCATAGCTCTGTGAACTTTTTTCCATCAGCTCTAATTACTTTTTAACATATTTAAAAAGTTCTGGTTCCAGACAGCTGGTGATGTTTGTTCCCAAGCCAACCCCTACCTATTTTCCGACTCCCATCTTTAATATTTACTGCCAACATTCCCACCCTTTCTGAACTTATGTTGGGCTATTTGCGTTTTTATGACCACTCTTTGCTTCTTTACTCATTTGCATGGAGAGCCAAGTCAGGGAAGAGGATGAGCATGAAGGAGCAGCCGTAAGTGTCAGTTACCCAACTGAGTGGTTTTTTTTAGCCACTCTCCAGCCAGACAGTGGCTTCACTGTGTTCACCATGCATGCTGCAGATACTCTGCTCAAATGGAAAATTATCCCTTCATCCAGCTGTGTAGTCAGCTTGACAGTGAGTATGATTGGCACATTTAACAGCTCTCCTGCAAGATAAAATCAAGATATAAAGTGAGAGAAAGTGAAAGATTACCACGTAGAATTGAGATGTATTTATAGAAGTCTCTGAGTGTTGGAGGGCCTGGCCCAAAATTCTTAGCAGGGGTGATAGTTCCAAATTAGGCAAATGTGGCTCAGTGGAAGCCAGTTTAACTCAGGATGGTGTGGTTTAAGGCAGAGTTTCTCAATAGAGTATGCTCTCCTCTTTCCCTTCCACACTAAGAATCTTACACATTCTATTGGGGCATGGAATATCTCCTGGTGAGCTATGGTATGGATGGCAACAAACGCATGTATGTATACTCAGAGGTGTTGGTACAGAGAAAAGTTCACAAGCCCTGTAAGGGCTAAGTTTTTTATTTTTAAAAGAGATATTTGGACTAGATGATCTTAGAATTCCTTCCAGCTTATAAATCATATAATGTCTTACATTTTCAGAAAGTCAGTTGTAAGACCACAGTGGCATAAACACATCTCAATGAAAGGTTATACAAAAGACCAAGGAGTTTTGGTCAACCCAGTGAAATGATGGAATGATGAGAAGCAACATTTTTGTGTTAAGAAGTTGGAGGAGCGCCTAGGTGGCTCAGTCAGTTAAGCAGCTGCCTTCAGCTTGGGTCATGATCCCAGGGTCCTGGGATGGAACCCCGCATCGGGCTCCCTGCTTCTCCCTCTCCCTCTGTCTGTTGCTCTGCCTACTTGTATTCTCTGTCTCTATCAAATAAGTAAATAAAATCTTTAAAAAGAGAGAAAGGTTAGAAATAATCTAGTTAAGTTTCCTCATTTGCCAGGTGAAGAAATTTGAGACCCAAAGAATTTAGGGATTTGTTTGGACTAATAACAAATTAGAGGCAGTTAGAACTAATACTTTATGCCTAGAACTAATGCTTTATATTGGATGCTGTGGTACACAGCACAGCAGTAAAATCTAACTCTGATTTTTTTTTTAAGCTAAAAATAAATTTCTACTTTGGAAAACAGTTTGGTAGTTTCTTATAAACATATGTAGCCCAGTAATGTCACTCCTAAGTATTTACTGAAGAGAATTGAAATCATACCTCCTACAAAAACCTGTACTGAATGTCTATAACTGCTTTTTTATATTCAGCAAAAACTGGAACAACAACCCAAATGTCTGTCAGTTTGTGAATGGATAAGCAAATTCTGGTACCTCTGTGCATTGGAATACTTCTTAGCAATGAAAGGAATGAACTATTAGTAGCAACAAAAAGGATGACTCTCAGAAACATTATGCTCATAATATATGAGATTTCTAATTTCTCCGCATCCTTGCCAGCACTTGTCAGTCTTGAATTTTGACCCTTCTACTAAGAGTATAGTGGTATCATATTGTGGTTTTAATTTGTATTTCTCTAAGGACTAATGTTTAGCATCTTTTCACTTGAATATATTTGAAGTTGTAAGAATTCTACCTTCTAGTTCTTTATGAGATAGGTGTTTTGCAAATATATTCTACCAGGCTGAGTTTTCTTCCATTTTCTGAAGAATATCTTTTGAAGAACGGTTTGTCTAATCTAAGAAATTTTTTTTTTTAAGATTTTTTTTATTTGTTTATTTGACAGAGAGAGACACAGCGAGAGAGGGAGCACAAGCAGGGGGAACGGGAGAGGGAGAAGCAGGCTTCCCGCCGAACAGGGAGCCCGATGTGGGGCTCGATTCCACGACCCTGGGATCATGACCTGAGCCAAAGGCATCTGCTTAACAACGGAGCCACCCAGGTGTCACTAATCTAAGAAATTTTTGCCTAACTTGAAGCACAGAGATTTTCCTCTGTTTTTCTAGATTAGCCCTGTCTGGAACAGTATCCACCAGCTGCATATGGCTTTTTGTTATGTATCTATGTATGTACGTATTTTTGTTCATATGGCTTTTGAACACAGTGTTACTAGTGTGACTAAGGAAGTGAATTTAATTTTTTTTAAAGATTTTATTTATTTGAGAGAGAGAGAGAACGGGGAAGGGACAGAGGGAGAAGCAGAGTCCCCGCTGAACAGGGAGCCCAATGCAGGGCTCGATCCCAGGACCCTGGGATTGTGACCTGAGCCCAAGGCAGATGCTCAACCGACTGAGCCACCCAGGTGCCCCAAGAACTGAATTTTAAATCTTAAATCCCATTTTATTTTATTTTATTTTGAAGATTCTGGTTTTTATTGAGAGAGCATGCAGGCACACGAGCCAGGGAAGGGGCAGAGAAAGGATGAGAGAGAATCTCAAGCAGGCTTTCTGCTGAGCACAGAGCCCGTAGCAGGGCTCCATCTCAGGACCCTGAGACCATGACCTGAGCTGGAACCAGAGTCGGACGTGTAACTGACTGAGCCACCCAGGTGCCCCAAATGGTATTTTATTTTAATTAAACTTTAAAAGTTGATACTTGATTCAGTTATTGAGAAAATTTTTAATGTGTTTGGAAGAACTTGGGCATGTGGATCTACTTTTTTAACTAAGTATTATGCAATCTAAATGCATATGATGTATTTCAGATGAAAATTTAACCTCTGAATTGAAATATTCTGCAAGTATAGCATCCATACTAGGTTTTAAAGACTTAGTACCATGATATAATAGAAAAATCTCATTAATATTTTTATATCAATTATATAGTAAAATGAAAATTCAGAGATATTTGAGTTAATGAAATATATTACTAAAATTAATTTCACCTGTTCCTTTTACTATTTTAATTTAGTTCCTAGAAAATTAAAAATTATGTATGTGGCATGCATTGTATTTCTATTGCATGTACTTTCAGAGGTTTTATTGTTTTAGCTCTTGCATTTAGTTCTATAACCCATTTCAAGTTCAAAGGCCACTTTAACCCATGTTATGATTTTTATGGAAGCTAAGAGTATGATGAACAGAAAGCTGAGAAAAGGAATTAAGTTTTTTAAAAATTTGTAGATTTTGTCATTAGGAAATGCCACATTTTAAAAATGTTAAAATATACCAGGGTACTTCTCAGGGATATAGAAATGACAGTGTCAGTAGCTTAATCAACTAGTTAAATGTTTTGCCTTCTTTGTCTATCCCAAGCTCTCTGCTTTAGAAGTAATCTAGCAGGGGTTAGTGGTACAACAGGAAAACAGTATTGATAGAGAATTAGAAAAGATGACTACAAAAAACTACAGTTACTCTTACTGCTGAGAGCCTTAGTTTTTTTTTTTTTTTCCTATCCAACTATCCTATCTGTATTAAACCTGTGCTCTGATCATAAATCATAGGTTTCCTTCTAGTATATCGGTGGATGATTGAAGAGAAGGCATTAAGAACTTGTGCTGGTTTGAGTGCAAATTCAGTCTTTTATTAACTGTGTGATCTTGGGCCTTAACAATTGAGTTGGTATCAGTACTACTAACTTTAGTTGTTGGGAAAGAACTAATTAAATACTGGATAGAAAATATTTGTCAGTAATTCGTATTGTTAGTGAAGGTAATTCGTACAGTGAAATTTCCAATTGCTGTTTCTTCCTAAGCTAGGGTCTAATTTTATTTTTAGAATTCCTTTTCAAGTGTCAGCATTAATGTGCATTTTTATGAATATGTATATTGTATAAATATAGCTATCGTGTTAATATAACATTCCTAGTAATTAGATAATGATCAACATCATTTGAAAAATTTCTTGTAAAATTATAAAGCCTTGCTGAATCTTTTTAGAGAAGTGTTTTGCCAAACTTCGTAAGACTAGGAAAGCATCAAGGAGTTCACTGACAGTACTAATGTAATCTCAGATTTTAAGACTAAAAATGTGGAAGTTATCCTTGTTTCTTTCCTATCCCTGCCGAAGGCCATATCTTGTTGAACCATCCTTCTCACGAGGTAGCATTCTCATTTATTCCACTTCCACTGCCATGTCAGCACTATTTAAGTCTTGTTTACTTTTACATCAGGACATGTATATCAAAATGAAAATTGCGGACCATTATCACTATTCAGCACAGTTCCTTAAGACTTAGTAAATATATCTAGCAAACGGTTTACTAATACTAAAATATTTATCCATTATGATCTCTTGAATTTTATTTTTGTACCATGAGACTTTTTTTATAAGGAAAATAGCACTACAGATTTCGACAATAGTAGGAAAGGTATAGTTACATAATTCCAATGTCTGAGGAAATGTCTGATAACAATACAAAAAAAACCACCTTACTATTTGTTACTAATATTAAATAGATGTTAGTAATTTGCCTTTTTTTGTGATCATATCTCCTCTCCTCCCATCCCCTTTTTAAAGACATAAGTTATATCTAAATCTAAGATCACCAACCTTCACTTTTCCTCCCTCTTCCTAGGTTACTGCTTTCCTCAAGTTGATGTGTATCATACCTGAACATGCTTCTGTTAGTTTAGCATATATTATAGTATGTATTCAGTATTATTAGGTATTGCCAAATTATTCTCCAGTCACACCAATTTATACTCCATTTTTACTGTATTCTCTGCAATACTTAGTATCATCAGTCTGTTTGCTCATTATTGTCTTATTTTGCATTTCCCTGATTCTAGTAATTTTGAGCTTTTTATATCTACATTTATTGCCCACTTTTGTTTCCTCATTTCTTTTTTTTTTTTTAAAGATTTTATTTATTTATTTGACAGAAAGAGATCACAAGTAGGCAGAGAGGCAGGCAGAGAGAGAGGAGGAAGCAGGCTCCCTGCTGAGCAGAGAGCCCGATGTGGGGCTCGATCCCAGGACCCTGGGATCATGACCTGAGCCGAAGGCAGAGGCTTTAACCCACTGAGCCACCCAGACGCCCCTTGTTTCCTCATTTCTTTTGAGTTTTAAAATCTTTCTTCTTGTTGATTGGCATGAGTTTTTTTGTTTTTTTTTTTTAAGATTTTATTTATTTGACAGAGAGATCACAAGTAGGCAGAGCAACAGGCAGAGGGAGAGGAAGAAGCAGGCTCCCCACTGAGCAAAGAGCCTGATGTGGGGCTCGATCCCAGGACCCCGAGATCAGGACCCGAGCTGAAGGCAGAGGCTCAACCCACTGAGCCACCCAGGCGCCCCTGGTATGAGTTTTTAATACCGAATATGATACTAGTGCTTTTTTAGTAACACGTATTGGAAATAATTTCTCCCAGTCTCTGGCTTATGTTTGCACTCTTTAATGGTATCCTTTGACGATTTTCATTTTAAACTACTATAGTCAAGTTTCTTAATCTTTCTGTTATGGTTTGTACATTTTTGTCTCTTAAGAAATTCTCTACTACCCCAGGGTAATAAAGTATTTATCCTTTTTTTGTTATTCAATAAAAGTTTTAAAGTTTTGCCTTCATATCTTCAGTACTTAAGTCATTTGAAATTAATTTTTGTGTATGATGCAGCCTTTTTTTTTTTTTTTAATGGGTTGCCAACTTCCCCAGCACCATAAATTGGAAATACCACTTTTATCATATGTCAAGCCCCGAGGTATGTGTGTGTCTCTTTTCTGGACTGTTTATTCCTATTTCACTGGTCCATTAGCTATCACAGTATAATATCCATTGTTGATTACATTACAGTAAGTTATAATGTCAGAAAATTTAATTCTTCTCAGTCATTTCTCTTTAATATTTTCCTAGGTAATCTTAGCCCTTGACTCTTCGATATGGTTCTTAAATTTTATAAAAAGTAGGTTAGTGAAAATCCTATTTTTTGCAACATTTTATTTTCCTTTCCAGTTAATATTATCTTTAACTAGAATTTTTAATTTTTTTCGTAAACATTTTACATTTCTTTTTTACTTTGATGGTGCATTTAATTTTTTGCCATATAAATGGTATTCTAATTTTTAACTCATTACTCTTACTAATTGTTTGTTGCTGGCATATAAGAGCTCAGTTAATTTTGGTACATTGATTTTTGTATCTAGCAACCTTGAGGAATGCCCTTATTAGCTGTAATAGTTTGTTTTTAGAATGTCTTCTAATTATATCCGTTGTGAACAATCACTTTTTATTTCTCCACTTCTAATTATCTTTTAGTTTTCTTGCCTTATTGCATTCTATAGCATTTCCAGGTATACTATGAGGTTTAAGCAGTCATAGTGAATGTCCTTGTTTTGTTCTTGACTTTAAGGAAATAGTTTCACATACTTCATTGTTAGCTGTGATGTAGGATTTGGTTCGGAACCTTTTATCAAATTAAAGAAGTACTTTCCATTTATAGTTTGGTAAGAATTTTTGCCTAGAATCAATGTTGTGTTTTTCAAATACATTTTCTGAATCTTTTGAGATTTGCTTTTTCCTATATTCATTTATGTGTGAATTATACTAATAGGTTTTCTGATGATGTACCAGGAAGCAAAACCATTACACAAAAATCAATTGGCTAAAAGTTTTTTTTTTTAATGTTGTATTTGAATCAGAAACAATCTAAGTCACTTCCTTATTCCACTAGCAGGGAGAAACTCAAACTGAACTTGTTTTCTCTTTGCTCATAGATCTTCATGAGTTAGTTAAATAGACAAAGGAGAAGAAGGAAAAAATTGGTGATATCATTTGTAACTTATTTCTTTAATACTGTTGCCTATAAAAAGCAGTTCCTTCATGGTGCTGTGCAATTCTCCCAAACAATATTAAAGAGCTTTTGGCATTAACTCAACCTAGAGGTTATAGGTTACATTAAAGATAATTAAAGGTAGTTCAGCAACAAAACTACTTTACAGTGAGTAAATCCTATCACTTTTTTTTTAATGCAAGTGAAAATGCAACAAAAGAAAATTATTGCTACGATGGGTTATAGACCAGTTTAATAGTTAAATTTACTTGGGACTTTTGCTTTATCTTACATTAGCTAGCTAACTAATTTTCTTTGTTTACTACCAGATTATAAATTCAAACTACATTCTTATCAATTCTAAGTCGGGCCTTTTAGAGCACATCATTTTAGAGCACATCAAAAAAAAATTTTTTTTTTATCCTCTCTGATGATCCCTTTTTCTCTGTGTAGCATGGAAGGCCATGGTGGTTAAGAGTATTCTTTCTGGATCTCACTGTCCTGGATTCAACCCTAGGATAGCTCTTAAAGCTTTAGAACCATGTGCAAATTTCATAATCTCTCTGTCTCATTTTCTTCATTTGTAAGATAGGAATACATTTCCTACCTCATAACATTCTTAGGAAGATTAAAGGAATTAAATGTAAAGTTCTTGCAGAGTGCCTGACACTGCATAAACACCATATCTTAATAACTGTGTATGTTATAATTATTTTTAAACAGAACCAGGCAATAGGAGAATATATATGATATTTCGGTCCATGGTTCTTTCTGCAAAAGACCATGGCTTTATTCCTCAGAGCCAATTCACTATAAAAAATTCAGTTTTCCATGACCATATTGCCAAGTGTAGCTGATGTACTAATTTGCTAAATCTTTTGTTTTGTTTTATGACGTTTTCATTGTTTTATGAAAAATTCATACTGCTTTTGAAGATTTCTGTGAGGTTAAGTTGGTTGGTCATTATTTTGTCTTCATAGCAGCTTTTTTTTTTTTTTTTTAAGATTTTATTTATTTATTTGACAGACAGAGATCACAAGTAAGCAGAGAGGCAGGGGCAGTGGGGGGGGACAGGCAGGCTCCCAGCTGAGCAGAGAGCCCAATGCAGGGCTTGATCCCAGGACCCTGAGATCATGACTTGAGCCAAAGGCAGAGGCTTTAACCCACGGAGCCACCCAGGTGCCCCCTTCATAGCAGCTTTTAAAAATATTAGAATTGCTGACCCCTGAGGTCATGATATGAGTCTTTTTAGTAGTAGATTTAATATTCAGAAACATATTTTAAAATCAGTAATCCAGAACCCTCAAAGGCTATGTACCTCAGTGAAAGGAGTGCTAGAAAAGTACCATTTACTTGCTCAAGAGGTCAGTAAGGAAGATTGTCTCTGCATGGAGCTTGAGCCAATGCTTTGAGAGAGTTAAAAGTCTGATTAATAAGCTCCTTTATATAGTTATAGATATTCAAGCTGAGAAATCAACATAAAAATTGATCTAAAGATGGTGATAGTTCTTGGGACCTGACCCAACCCTTTCTGCATAGAATTTACATAGATATAGATCCACTGAAGGTGGTCTTCCAAAATTTTAAAACAACAGCAAATGAAATCCACTGGAAGACTCAGCAGGTATAGCAAGACTCCTAAGAACTTCAGAAAATTGTATAACCTGCTGGAGAGTCTAAAATTAATATGTTAAAGTGATTAAAGACATATATGGAGATATCAAACTATGAAAAGAAGAAAATGCTAACTTTTAAAGAGATATTTATTAAGCTTATTTTTAAGTAATTTCTCTGCTCAATGTGAGACTCAACTCACAACCCCGAGACAAGAGTTGCATGCACTACCAGCCAGATGCCCACAAGATACTTTTTTTTTTTTTTTTTTTCCCCAAAGAGAACCTCTAAGAATGCCAAGGCGGCTCAGTCACTTAAACATCTAACTCTTGGTTTCAGCTCAGGTCATGATCTCAGGGTTGTGAGATTAAGCCCCATGTCAGGCTCTACACTCATCACAGAGTCTACTTAAGATTCTCTCCCTCTCCCTTTGTCCTTCCCTATCCCCACTCACTCTCTCTCTCTTTCCAAAAAAAAAAAAAAATGTTAAAAAGAGAACTTCTAGAAATGAAAAACAGACACTGAAAAGAAAATTTCAGTAGAGGGTTTAAATAGCAGATTTGACACTACTGAAGAAAGAACTAGCTAGCAAACCATAAGGTAGAGCTGAGGAAAGTATCCAGAATTCACAGAACTCTAAAAGCAAAATACAAAAGGATAATTTAGTCACAGAGATGGAGAGTAAAATGAAACATTACAACATACACTTAATAGGCATTTCACTAGTAGAAACTAGAAAGAATGGGAGAGACAATATTCAAAATTATAATAGCTGGCAATTTTTTTACAGTTGTGATAGACAAGTCCTTGTAAGAAGCATAAATCAAAAAGAAAGTTATACCTATGTAAATTTTAATGAAAGATCAGAACATTCATGGCAAAGAAAAGAATTTAATTGCAACCTGTAATGGAACACCAGTTAGACTGGCAGCAGGTTTCCCATTAGCAAATAGATGCCAGAAGACAAGTTGGATATTTATGTCCTTAGTGTTCTGAAGTAATTTGCTACCCTATAATTCTGCTTCCATCACTGTTGAGAAGTAAAGTTAAAACTAAGAAATTTCCAGACCAGTAATGATTAAGAGTTTACCTTCTGAACACCATCACCGAAGGCTATATACTAAGGGATGTATTCCAGGAAGAAGGGAGTTGAATCCAAAAGGAAGAAATGGGTATAAAAAAAGGATTGGTGAGCAAAGATGAGTTAAAATGTTGGCAAATGATCATTAACTGTGAAAAATAGTATAAAATCATTGACTCAACAGTGCTATTAAAACATATCTTTCCTTCATTTACATAGCATCAGGTAAGAACAAAGCAACGAGAATTAAACCATGACACAATGCTTTAATCATGTCACTGATTAATCTGTTAAACTAAATTCCCTTTCCTTTGAAATTTCTTTTATCTAGTCAAAGGAATATGGCAGTTGCCTTCACGTGAATTTCTTTGACTGTGATAGGGAATCCTTTTGTACATATCTTAGTTAGCAAAGCTTCATTAACTTGTGGGTAGCTTCCATAATAGAAAAAAGTCAATAAATAACTAAAACTCAATAAACCAAAAAACAACAGTATAATCATATTACTGAGAAATACAGATGTAACTAGAAGAAATAGCTGGAAGAGTCAAAAGTAGTTAGCTTACAGAATGGGACTATGAGATTTTTTATAGCTTATAAGACTATTTGATTCACTGTTAACTATGTATGTGTGAAACTTCACTTAAAATACCACGTGAGACAATGATTCACCAAAGGAAAAATACTAGTAATACTACTGACTCTTATTTACCTAGTAGTGAAGCTTCAAAATATATAAAACAACATTTGACAAAATTATAAGTTGACAAGTTTTTCTCTCCTAAGACTCAAGCAAGTAAGAGTATGGGAGATTTAAGTAAGGTAATAAAGTTAATCTATTCTGTATACACAATTAGATTATGTCTTTTCAATTTTCATTTATAATTGGATCATTGTAAAAAATCAACTATTTAGAGTGCACAGAGTCATAAAGCAAATTTAAATAAAGATCCGAGAAGTAATATACAAATTCCATTCTCTGACCATAATAAAATTAGAAGTCAGTAACCAAAAGATAATCATTACCACCTGTATATTTTGAGATTAAACCAAACACACTTGTAAGCAGTTTGTGACTCAAAAAATAAATCATAATGGAAATTACATAGTATTTAGAAATGCATACATTGAAAACACAATATAAACTTGTAAAACACATCCAGAGCATCACTTACAGGGCTGTTTATAGCCTGAATGCGTATTTTAGTCAGCTACACATCCAACTGCAGAAATTTTTAAATGTAGCAGTTTAACAAAACAAAACAAGGGCCGCCTGGGTGGCTCAGTGGGTTAAAGCCTCTGCCTTTGGCTCAGGTCATGATTCCAGGGTCCTGGGATCAAGCCCCACATTGGGCTTTCTGCTCAGCAGGGAGCCTGCTTCCTCCTTTCTCTTTCTGCCTGCCTCTCAGTCTACTTGTGATCTGTCTCTCAAATAAATAAATAAAATCTTTAAAAAAAATAAAAATTAAAAAAAAAACAAAAATAAAATAGAGCAAAAATTAAATAGAAATTAGAAAGCAAAAATACACTTATTGATAACTGGATGGTTGCTTATGAACTAAGGAAGAAAATATTTTAAATTGTAAAGGAAGAAAAAAATAAAATTAATAGAGAAAATACTGCATTGCTCCTGGCTCAGAGAAATGTTGTTACATATTAAAAATGGCAGGGGGGCCAGCCAGGTGGTTCAATGGGTTAAGGCTCTGCCTTCCGCTCAGGTCACAATCTCAGGGTCCTGTGATTGAGCCCCTCACCCGGCTCTTTGCTCAGCAGGGAGCCTGCTCCCTGCCCCCCCCCCATCTGCGTACTTGTGATCTCTCTCTCTCTCTGTCAAATAAATAAATAAAATCTTTAAAAAAAAAAAAAAATGGGAGGGGCACCTGGGTGGCTCAGTCAGTTAAGCATCTGTCTTCACCTCAGGTCATGATCCCAGGGTCCTGGGATTGAGCCCCACATGGGGCTCCCTGCTTAGCAGGGAGTCAACTTCTTCTCCCTTTCCTGCTACCCCTCCCCCAGCTTGTGCACTCACCATGCGGTCTCTCTCTCTCTCAAATGAATAAATAAAAAATATTTTTAAAAATATTTTTTTAGGGGCACCTGGGTGGCTCAGTGGGTTAAAGCCTCTGCCTTCGGCTCAGGTGGTGATCCCAGGGTCCTGGGATCGAGCCCCGCATCCGGCTCTCTGCTCAGCAGGAAGCCTGCTTCCCTTCCTCTCTCTCTGCCTGCCTCTCTGCCTACTGTGATCTCTGTCTGTTAAATAAATAAAATCTTTAAAAATATATATATATTTTTTTAAATGGCGATATTCCCTAAATTAACATATAGATTGAATGTAGCCTCCATTGACATCCTTGGGAAAATGTGTCTTTAGAACTGAAGTCTAGTCATTCTAATGTACTTGAAAATATTGCAAAGTATAAACATTACAGCATTAGAAGTAAAAATAAAAAACAAGCCCCATGGACAAAACAGAGGCTTCAAAAATATAAACGGCTATAGGACTTGGAGGTGTAAGTTACAAACCAAGAATAACTTAAAGGTGAAAGGAGTCACCTTTCATGAATTTTGCTAGGGCATTGAGGAAAATGGACTTGGGTTTTTTGTCCCAGTTATGGATAAGAGATTAATTTAAGACTATTTATGAAAACAGTATTTTCAGAGATCAGTTGTTTGTCACCATAATAGCTATTCTGAAATGTGTTAATATCAAAAGAAAAGCAGCAAAGAAAGAACACAGATGTTGTTAAATTCATCCATGTTGAGTCATGAGCATTTGTTATACTAATTTTGCTTACTTGTATGTTTGAAACGTCCCGCAATTTTTTTAATGAAAGTAAAGAATGGGAAAAATATGTAGTATGTTTAACTGAAAAAAAATTATAAAAAAATAAATGCATATATATATATATATATATATATATATATATATATACATATGTTCCATAACCACATTCCATTTATTCGGTATTAAAAGGAGATCAACAGGGAGACAAGTAAATGTTGATAGTAAATCTTTACACAGAAAAACCTGCAGCTTTGTTACTAGTTAGGAATAAAACTAACAGGAAAGCATTGCTCTGTGTTTATTAAGCTAGAAAAAGATTATAAAACCTTATATTAGCTAGATTACTCATTTCTGTACTCGGTAGTGACTGTATCTTCCTAGAGGGAAAACTAGCAATAGACCGTATTTATAAAATTATTCACTCACTTTACCTAGTCTGTGGGATACACAAGTGTCTGAGACATTAGTGAATACTACTATAGAATAGAATTTCTTCTCTAAAATGCTGTAAATTTAGGTGACCCTCCCAAATATAGGTGGCCTTTTCAGCCCTTTAATTGTTCTGTAAACTAGCAGTAAACACATACTACAGGTCGGGCAGTTTCCATGCTTTCAGTCCTCCCAGCTTGAGGAGGGTAGTTTCTATTACTGCATCTTAGAGATGGGGGAACTCAGTCTTTGCAGAGTGAAGTGATTTTCCCCACATCACGCATTAATAATGAGCTCACTCAGGATTTGAGCCCAGGCAGTCTTACTTCAAACCCCCTGCTTTTTGAATCATTTCTCCAAACTCCTTCTCAAAATGAAAGCCATGTATCAGGTAGTTGACTTTCCTGTGCAGGGCCATTTAATTGCTTCAGGATAGCTACTACTAATATTACAGCTTCATTTAAGTATAGATTCTAGATGGTTTTGACCATAATGCTGATGGGAATAAGCAGTGAAACAGATCTTCTGATATATAACTGATGACATTGTAAATAGGTACAGCCTTTTTTGGAAAGCATTTTGGCAGCATATTTCAGGAGCCATAAAATGCTCATATTTTTTGACCTAGTTAATGCCACTTCTGGGAATCCTCTAAAGAAATAGTCTAATATGGAAAAAGCCATAAGCACTAAAGTGATCACCACAGCCACGTTTGTAATAGAGCAACTGGAGGCAACCCTAAATGTTCATCAGTAAAGGAATGATTAAACACACCGTGGTATATTTACTTAGGCAGCCAATAAAAATGAAGTGTGATGCAACATAGACAAAGAAAACACAGTCATCTTGAGCTTTCAAAGCAGCATACAGCTGTATGTTCACTAAAATTACAGCTTTTACAAATAAGAAAAAAGACGGAGGGGAGCCTGGCTTGGTCAGGTAAGCTTCTGCTGTAGGCTCAGGTCATGATCTTGAGGTCCAGGAATCAAGCCCTGTGTCCGGCTCCCTGTTCAGTGGGGAGACTGCTTTTCCTTCTGCCCCTTACCCCGCTCACGTTCTCTCTTACGCACACTGTCACTAAAATAAATAAATAAAGTCTTTAAAAAAGAAGATGGCATAGAACAATGGTTGTGGGTGATTATTTTTCTTTCTGCTATTTTTCAGGCTTTTGGTAATACAGATTTATTCCTAGTTTTAAGATTTAAGTCACATGATTACTTAATGTTTTTGTGTATTCATCTCCTAACCTTCACTAGATTATGAGCTGCGTGTTTAAAAAGAGCATCACTGGACACAGGCGAACTTCAAACACCTTGCAGGTGCCTCCTTTGCTGGTTGCGTGAACCTCGGCCAGTCAGTCAGTCTCAGCTGACTCATTTGACCCATGAAGTGAGCAGTGCAATTTGCAAGACATGAGTGGAATCTTTTTGGAGTGAGGAGACCTTGCTGTATGTCTTTGGCTCTTAGACAAGTGGCTCAAACTTTGTAAAGCTCAATTTCCTCATGCATAAAAATGGAGCTAGTGAGATCAAGGTCTGGCACTCCCTTAGTAGAGGCTCTGAAAATGTTCCTTCCATTCAGTCACAGCCCTTACAAAGTGTTCCGCACCTTTCTTTATCCTTACATGACAAGAGCAAATACAAAGTCTTCAGCTAACTCCTTTTGAGCAGCAGCTTTTACATGTCCATCTTCTGGCATAACTTGTTATCTATAATTTAGAGTTAAGGATGAAGGACAAAAAGCTTTGTCATTCAGCGTGGCCCAAAAAGTTTTCAGTTTTTAGTCTTTTTTTTTCCAACTGTACAAGTGTAGATAAATGGTCATTGTCAAACATTTGGAAAATACAGAAAGCTGGAAGAAGAGAATTATACCATAATCTTTCCACCTAGAAGTAACCATTATACATTTCATTTTATTTCTTCTTAATTTTTTCTGAATATCGGATTTTTTTAAAAGAGAAATAAAGGAAAGCTCTTATTAGAACATTTGTTATGTTTGGGGCAAGTTTAATATGATGTTTGTGTTTGTTTTGAGATAGTTTACCTTCAGTAAGTTACTCTTATATAGGGATAAAGACCAAGCTAGCAATAAGGAAACAGATGGAGGATGTGGGTAGGGATAGTTCTTTTTTTTTTTTTTTTTTTTTTTTTAATTTATTTGACAGAGATCACAAGTAGGCAGAGAGGCAGGCAGAGAGAGAGAGGAAGGATAGCAGGCTCCCTGCTGAGCAGAGAGCCTGATGCAGGGCTCAATCCCAGGACCCTGGGATCATGACCTGAGCGGAAAGCAGAGGCTTTAACCCACTGAGCCACCCAGGTGCCCCGGATAGTTCTGTCTTAATTAGTAGGACAGTTTTTTTTTTTTTTTTTCTGTATTTCTGATACCTGTAAAAGAATGAACTTAGGTAAAGTCTAACTACCCAAATCATGCTTCCTGGACTTTTTTTTTAGGACAGTTACAATTTTAAATAGCTTGTGATGTTTTCTTCACAAGTTATCCTGTACCTTTTCAGACCATGAGCTGTGAATTTTGGTTTGGAAAATATAGTCATCATACATAAACTTGGAATAAAGAAAAAGCTTACAGAATAACCACAATTTCTTGGCTCTTGTCCTTATCATTTTTAGAACATGCAATTTTAAAAAATTATCAGTCCCTGTAATATCCTCTGGAAAAAAGGAGGAAATGTATCCAGTGACAGAACCAACAGAGCAGCAAATACCTAGAAAGACAGCCTGAGCTACTGTGGCCATGTGGGGCCAGGCATTGATGTCACATTACTCTGACTTGTGTTGGACTTGTACTTAAATCAGAAAGGGAGAATGTACTTGTTGAGGGATTGAGAGCATTGATCCCTCCGTTTTCTGGACTTTGCTGTGCAAGGGAGGCTTCTACAGGATGACTTTAAGAGTAGGGGAAAAGGTCTTTTCCCTCTTTCATTTCTTTTCTTCAGAGCAGCAATAGAATTATGAAAGGTGACAGGGTACATCCCATATAAATAATTTTCAGTGTGGCATATCTGTCATTCCCACTACATCGAGGAGGACATGAGAAATGTTCGAGGTCAGTGTATTGTCTTGCCTCATCACTCTCCTTTGAATATGCCACTGTGGCTTGTGCCCCTTTGACTTCTGAGGTCTGCTGCCCCAGGCAAGAGACTCTTGATTGGTTGGGAGTAGGTGTCCCTCATTCCTATTTAAGTATCTGCACATCAGGGAAGTCACTTGTCCTTTTGAGTCATTTCTTCTGACAAAGATGGGCCATAACTCCTTATTGATACTTGGCTTATTAACCCTTTCCAGTCACTTCCTCTTTGAGGAAAATCACTTGACCTCTTCACAGGAGAAAAACTAACCTATAGCACTGTTTGAGGATCCAGCTTGGAACTTAATGGACCTCTATAGCTTAAGGCAGTACTTAGGTACATTGGGACAGTGGGGATTTGGAAGTGTCCTGTGAGGGGTTGGGGCAGGGGCAGATAACTAAACCCTGTAAACTTTCTACTTCGAATAATTTTGGTCCCTCCAAAAGTGTGCTTGCCTGAGATAGAACTTGGTGCCCTATGAAAAATTATGACATGAGCCTTTTGAACTGCTGAGGGAAGTAGTAGCCAGAAGCTGCAAAGAAAGTTAGCTGAATTTACACACTGTTCTTATAAGAGAAGTGATCAGTTTTACTTAATTCACTGGACTCTTTAGACTTTTTCTATAATTGGTTATTGTTAAAAATGATTTAATTTTTTTCAGTATTGCCTGTCGGGGCACCCGACTTTACCCTGCAATGTGCTCAAATTCAAATCAACTACCATTATGTTGGACTGTGGACTGGACATGACTTCCACTCTCAATTTCCTTCCTTTGCCGCTTGTTCAGAGGTATGTGCTGCTGCATCTGGGACAAAATGAGCTTTAGTTTGTTGAAAAATGGTGCTGCTTAGCATAAAGATTACCAGTACCTTGTGTGTTGTCCTTAGTTTACTTTGTTCACTTAAAAATGTTCTTCATCAGAATTATTTCTTTGGCTGGGTTGATGGAAAGTGTTGTATTGATTTATTGATTGACTTCTTTATTATAACTTCTTCTGAGCATCTGTAAAATGTTCCTGCAACTGCCCTGTGCAAGTGAGGTCATGTATATTTCATCTTTCTTGCTAATTCATGTAGGAGCTGATAAATGGTCAACTGATGAGCCCAAGAATTGAATTTTAGAATCATTTAACTGCCTTTGCAGGGACTTGACATCATAGAGCCTGACATTTCTTTTTGATAAGTATCTATATGTTATTTTCATAATAGCTATAGATATCATGGAATCACATATGAAGCCAAAGTCCTTGTCTTAAAACAGATTACCCAAAACCTATAGTCACCACTGTTTACTCTTACTATGACTTTGTCTAAAAAATTGTTTTCCCAGCTTGCTGCTAATTGAAAACAGCAATTTGTAAGAGAGGTGGGTAACTTACAGAAGCAAATATATTCCCAGTAACAAAAAGTATTTTCACATAGGAGAGACAGAAAAGCTATCTAAAGCAGATTTAAGAGCTTAAAAGCATAGCAACCTGGGCAAACCATCTAATATATCTCATTCATTTCTGAAGACATCACTGTGTGCAATGATTATTCATAATGATAATTTTCTAGAGAAAGTATAATTAAAACTCAGCCTTTGATTTTTTTTCTGAGATAAGGGACACAATAAGGTGAAGGGGTCAGAAAGAATTCAGAGATAATTTCAGATTACATTTTATGCAAAGCTGATAAAATTCAGTTATCACACAACACTTAGAAATACATTTATTATCCACAGATATTCTGTCTATATATATAATTACAGTTGCTTCAGAAACTGTAGGTATCATATTTCTGTAAAAAATGACTGACAGGTTATTTCTTACTGAAATAGTCTGATATTATTGTCTGGTTCCCCCCAGAGATTACAGTTTTAATTTATTTTGTGTTTATTAAGAATCTGCACTGTGCTGGATCAGAGGATACAGACGTGAATAAGACAACTTTCCTTTCCTCATGGAGCTTTTATTCTGTTGGGAAGGAAGTATTCCACAGCCAAAGACTTCATTACACTTGTTTCACATGCTTGTGATAATTACTAAACAAATTTTTAGATCGGGTATTACGAGAGTTTCCAAAAGGGGGCCTGCACACTCTGCAAGGTCATGAGTTATCTTGCTGCTCCAGTCCTGAGCTGGGCAGACAGTTCTAGCTGCATATTTTCCCTTTCCTGTTCATTCTTGTCTTTACCTAATTCTTTATTCTCACTGACTCAGCATTGGAATCCACTTCCACTCTCTTCCCCTTATCATTGTTCTTCTGTCAGAGGGAAGTTACGCTAGTGGGATGATTGGCAGCCCATATATATAGTTCCTTACAAAAAGTATTTTCTGTTGCTGAGGCCAGAAACTTTGGAGATGCTCTTGGCTAAAATAGTACCCCCAGTCTCTCCCTAACCCCTTGTCCTGCTTTATTTTTCTTCCTGGTACTTACCATTACGTTATATATATGTATTTACTTTATATATTATTTATTTTCTCCACTAGAAGTTTTTTAAGGGCAGGGATTTTTTCTGTTCCCTTCACTGAATCCCCAGTGCCTAAAATAGTTCTTGGCATGTAGTAGCTACTCAGTTAAGATATGTCATATGAATGAATCCTTTTATCTTCTCCAGATTCCAACCCTTCTTGATAGCAGTTTCACTCTTAATTGTAATCTTTTCTTTATCTTGAACCTTTTCATCTTGATTCAGTTCTTCCCATTTAATTATGCTCAGTTATTTCTAACTTAGTATTTTAAAAAAAATTTTCAACCTTCTCTTGACTCCACTTTCCCCTTCAGCATTACTAACTCCTCTCTAGGCTGTGGTTTGCCCATATCACCTATCAGAACACTGCTCTCTAGAGTCAGCAGTGACTTCTATGTCACTAGATGCAGTGACACAATTCTCATCCCACTTGACCCTTTGGCAGAACTGTCCTCCATCATCATGCATTTCTGCTTTTCCTCTTTTCTGACTCTTCTTTTCTATCTGCTTTGGAGATTGACCTTTCTCTTACAATAGTCACATATCAGAATTTTTCAATATCCAGTGCTTGGCCATCAGATTCTCCATCAAGGGAATTTCCTAAGTGCTCAGGGCTTTGATAATCATCTAAACAATAACCTACAAATGTGTATCTCTGGTTAATAATGCTCTTCTGAGTTCCAGATTCATGTACCCAAAATGCCTGCTGAGTTTTTTTCTCTCCTTGGATGTGGCTTTGAAGGTTCTTCAAAACTCAGCATGCCCCAAACTGAGCCCATGAGTAGACTTCATTCAGAAGAGGAGAGAAAACCTTCCCAGACCTAGGTTTCCTCCACAGTGTACCCTATCTTAGTGACTGGCATGCTGATATGAAAACGAGAAAACTGGGAGGTAACTTAGATATGCCACTCTTTCTCGTTGCCCATATCCAATCCTATATGAACTCTTGTTATTTTTTACCTTCTCAAAGACCCTGGAATCCAGTCATTTCTCTTTAGTCCTGCTGTAGGCATGACCATCTTTATAGGCATTACTGTCAAGGCCTCCTAGTCAGTTTCTTCAGTTCTGAACCTGCCCTTGTCTGAATCCAGAGCCATTTTTGTGTAACTTTTTTATTTGAAATCATTTCAGATTTACAGAGAAGTTGCAAGAATAGTACAAACAACTCCCAATTACCCAGGTTAATATTTTATCACATGTACTTTATCACTTTCTCTTGATATGTATGCATGCATACAATTTTTCTGACTCATTTGAAAGATTTACCTTTACTGCCTAAATAAATACTTGAGGGCCTATTTGCTAAGAAAAAGGAAATTATTTTACATTACCACAGTACACTAATCAAAATCAGTGAATCAAAATAACTTGCACTGACACTGTGCTAGTATCTAAGCTGTATACCTTTTTCATATTTCCCAAGTTAGACCAGTTCTTATTTCACTATAATGCCTTTTATAGCAAAAAAGAATAGCAGTACTGGTCCAGGATCCAGTCTAGGTCATAGATTGCATTTAGTTGTCCTGTCTTTAGTCTCCATTAATCTGGAAGAGATTCGCAGTCTCTTTATGACCTTGTCATTTAGGAGTATGGGTTAATTATTTTATATAATGTCTTTCAGTTTGGGTTTGTCTGATGTCTCCTCGTGTTTAGGTTGGGGTTATTTTGATAGGAATACCGCACAAATACTCATATATATTATCAGATTGTACATGATGTCCATTTTCTTCAGAATCATCTTTTAGAAATATACATCTAATCTTGTCTCTCACCTGTTTAAAACCTTTCAGTGGTTTTCATTGCTATCGGGATAAATACCAAGTTCATCTTGGCATATTATGGTTTATGCTTACCCCTGTAGTATCTCACTTTTTATTCCCTTTCAGTTTCAGAGAAATCCTATCTCCTGCTCGCGAGCAGTCACGCAAATTTTTCCTTCAGCCATAAAAGCTCTTTTCCCCCTCCTGCAATCCCCCTTCCCTTAACTTAGACTACTTAGCAAGAGCCTTTATGCCTCCAGTTTCTATATAGGAAGGATCTAGAGATAGCATCTGGTTGGATGTGGTGAGAGAGGGTAAATAGGCCTCCTCTTTTCTTTTCTTTTCTTTTCTTTTTTTTTTTCAAAGATTTTACTTTTTAATTTGACAGAGAGCGAGAAAAGGAATACAAGCAGGGGGAGTGGGAAAGGAAGAAGCAGGCTCTGAGATCATGACCTGAGTGGAAGGAAGATACTTAAGGACTGAGCCACCCAGACACCGTAAATGGGCCTCTTCTTGAAACTTCATTTGAATAACCTCTTATGTAAGATGTCCAGGACAAAGGTTGGTCAGAATGACTTGGAGGAAAGTATGGGCCTTGTAGCTGTCTTTCTCTCTTCCCGCCAAACCCTGCCCTTTGACTTAGTTTCCCCTTTAATCTAGAACTGTCCAGATCTCAGTCATCATAGACCCAGAGAAGTCTTTTAATGCTGCCTTGACCAGTCCCTCTTTAGGGAACTTTGGACTAGACTGCATCATCATTTTTAACATCTAGTGTTCTTTTTGTGTGATTACTCAGGAGGACAGGTATGTTGTGTTCATGGTCACATCACCAGTACCTACATGCCTGACACATAAAGAAAAATTCATTATTGAATGAGTGAAAGTGAACACCTCATTCTCCTGCAGTACTATTATTACCACATGTTGAGGCTATTACCTCCCTGTTCCCTCTTTATGGAAAACCTCCTCCACCCTCACCTCCTAATTCCTATTTCCAGTTCTCCCACAGCACCCATGCCATCAAAGGTGCCCTTTCTTTATGAACCCATAACATTTCTGCTTACCCCATCATAGCTTTTATTTTATTCTGTTGTGATTGCTTTTTACCATCTCCCTGTACTAAAGTGCACACTCCTGAAACTCAAGGATTATTTTACATGCTGTCATATCCTTGCACTTTGTATACTTTGTTCAGAGTAAGCTTTTACAAATATTTTTTGAAGAATAAATGTAGTCATGCCTCTTACATTCTTTTCTGATTATAAAGTAAGAAGCTGGAAAAATGAAAAGTTAAAAGAGAAAATGAGTTGCATATCATGTTTGTTCTACCTTCCATTATTTTTTTAGGCTATAGATTACTTTTAAATGCCTTAGGTTATTTATTTACTTATGGGAATATTTTATCTATTTTTTAAAAAAATAAGTGGGGGGCGCCTGGGTGGCTCAGTGGGTTAAGCCGCTGCCTTTGGCTCAGGTCATGATCTCAGGGTCCTGGGATTGAGTCCTGCATCGGGCTCTCTGCTCAGCAGGGAGCCTGCTTCCCTCTCACTCTCTCTGCCTGCCTCTCTGCCTACTTGTGATCTCTGTCTGTCAAATAAATAAATAAAATTTTTTTTAAAAAAATAAATAAGTGGGAAAGGGGATTTAGTAGTATAGATATAAGTCATGGAGATGAATAGTACTGCATAAGGAATATGGTCATTAATATTGTAATAATGTATGGTGATATCCAGTGACTACAGTTATCGTAGTGAGCATTTAGTAATGTATAGAATTGTTGAATCACTATGTTGTATACCTAAATCTAATGCTGTGTCAACTGTACTTTAATAGTATAAAATAAATAGCAGATCTTGTATACATGTGTTTTTTGACTATAACATTTTTAATGGCACTTTTCCCTAAGAAATTATTGTTAATAAGAGATGGAAAGATGTTTTATCCATAATCATAATTTTTCTAATATATTCACCTTCCATATTTTTTTTATTGTGTTATGTTAGTCACCATATAGTACATCACTAGTTTTTGATGCAGTGTTCCAAGATTCATTGTTTGCATATAACACCCAGTGCTCCATGCAGCACGTGCCCTCCTTAATACCTATCAGCGGGCTCACCCATCCCCTCATTCCCTTCCCCTTTAATACCCTCAGCCTATTTCTCAGGTCCACTAGGAGATGGAAAGATGTATCATCTATAATCATAATTTTTCTAATATCTTCACCTCCCATTTTTTATTTAAGTAGATTTCTGTGGAGACTTCTGTCTCCTAATTTTAAAAAATTCACACAGTTGAAGGCCCCTGGGTGGTGCCATAAGCTAAGCATCCAACTCTTGGTTTCAGCTCACATCATGATCTCAGAGTCGTGAGATCAATCCCCATATCAGCTCCACACTGGGTGTGGAGGCTGCTTAAGATTCTCTCCCTCTCCTTTTGCCCCCTCGAGCCCCCATGTGCACATACATGCACGCTTGCACACTCGCTCTCTTAAAAAAAAAAAAAAGTACACAGTCACGTTCTGTAATACTAAGAGCAATGTAATAAATCCCTTCCCCTTTGGTAGCTTAAAGTATACAGACTCCATGATGTAGTCATTAACTGAGTAGAACTCAGTCACCAATTTTTTTTTTTTTTTGTATCACCAAATATTTTTATCTCTGTTGTTAGCATCCCTTTGCCATTGGTGACATGTTTCTGTGGCACTTGATCTGTGGCACTATTGTTACAACATGGTCATTGCTCTTCTTTGAGCAATCAGTCCCATCAACTGGCAGTCTCTCAAATCCAGAATAACTACAGGTGTTTTGTAGAAGGCTTTGATGTTATTTTAAAAAGCACTTAACAAGAACTAAAACTACAGTATCTGAGGGGTTCCTGGCTGGTTCAGTTGGAGGAGCATGTGACTCTCACCTCAGGGTTGTAAGTTAACAGCCCCACATTGGCTGTAGAGATTACTTAAAAATAAAATCTTTAAAAACAAAACAAACCTACAGCATCTGAAAATTTTGCTTTTTAAAAACTTATTGTCTGATGACCAGTGTAGCATCCTAATCATTTGTTGGTAGACAGCTAACTGAATCAGTCATCTGTAATTTGAAGGCTGATTTGTGGGTGTATGATAGGGAACAGACAGAATACATGTCCTGTGATCCAGTTCTCTTTATAAAGGGAAGTGGATATTTACAGCCTTCCTTTAGAGAATTAGTGTGCATGAAATGAGAACATATTCACGTTGTTTTGTCATTATACTTTCATTTGAGTGCTTGGTTTTTATATTTGATCTGACAGTAAATATATTTTTCAACAAGTCTGGAAGTGAAGACATACATGTAACTATGAAATGAGATGGGAATTAAACAGCTAATGATAGAATATTTTTCTGAGAGGCTAGAGCAGAAAGCTCCCAGAGTTTAAAAAACAAGTTTATCGGGTATAACTTATACAAACCAAATTTATTCTGCTACTGGTAGTTTTCATTCCCAAGTATGAAATCCAAAATTCTCACTTTTTGATAAATAAAAAGCAAAATGTAAATAGAGAATAGAGTCAAGAGACCTGTGGGACTTCATTATCCTTATATTCATACAACTTTTCTGTAAGTTTGGAGTTACGTCAAACTTAAAAGTTATCCCCCAAATTCCTATTTTTTTTCTAAAATTAGATGAATATGTATTTTATGCAAGTTTGGAAAATAGTCATAATATTCATGTTTTTTTTTAAGATTTCATTTATTTATTTGAGAGAGCGAGCGAGCGAGCACAAGCAGGCAGAGTAGCAGGCAGAGAGGGAGAGGAGAAACAGACTCCCCACTAAGCAGGGAGCCCAACATGGGGCAGGCACTTAACCAACTGAGCCACCCAGGCACGCCAATATTTCTATTTCTATTTGACTTTCATACCCTTTCACCTAACTACAAAGTCAGAACTTGATAAAAAAGCTATTTTGGGGGCGCCTGGGTGGCTCAGTTGGTTGAGCGACTGCCTTCAGCTCAGGTCTTGATCCTGGAGTCCAGGGATCGAGTCCCGTATCGGGCTCCCAGCTCCATGGGGAGTCTGCTTCTCCCTCTGACCTTCTCCTTGCTCATGCTCTCTCTCACTCTCTCTCTCTCTCTCTCAAATAAATAAAATGTTTAAAAAGAAAAAAACTATTTTGGCAAGAGGATGAGGGACTGTATACTAACTTAATTTCTGATATGGAGTCTTTTAGTCCCACGCCATTACTTTGCCCTTACTTTCACTTTACAAACTAATTTTGGGATGAAGTGCTAACATCCTCTTGCCATCCAGCTTGTACTTCTGATGTGCCTTTCTTCACATAACACCTTGGTCATTAAGTTTTTCTTTTTATCAGCATTTTTTCCCCTAAGTTATTTGCATTTTCAGCCTTCAGCATAATTCTAGTCAACTAATAGCATACACTCAAATCCTGAGATTGCCAGAAATGAATGATTTCTGAATCTGGACTTTTTTTAATGTAACATATATGTGAAATTAGCCTCATCTTCTAGAAATTATTCTACCAACGTATGCTGTCATTTTGTAATTCTTAGGAGAACTAGGTTTATTTTCTGGAATTAGAAACCCAAGCCACAGGTGAGAAGTGACTGATATCTTTGATAAGCAGTGAATCCAGAATGTGGACTTGACTGAAATTCAGGTATTCTTATTTGCCTTGAATTCAGGCTGATAAGCAGCTAAGTATTCTTGTCAGAGCACCTGACCCCGGCTGCGTCTGTTTTCTCATCCACAATATGATGATCCCGTTCAGCCCTCCCCTCAGGCTTGTTGTCAAGCGCAAGCAAGGTGCAGTCAGGGGCAGTCACTGGGAAACGATAAAATGTTCTAGTGTCTCATCTTTCTTTTTTCTCTTTGTTATTCTGCATAGGAGTCTTTTAATTTTCCCAATTTAGTGCTAAACTACTTGTCATTTTAATGTTCCGTTGCTGCATAATTCTTAAGCTTGTTACAACATGGTTATTTTTCATCTTTTCGATTAGTATTTTGGGTGGACTTTGCTGCCAGCAATTTCAAACTCTTTTTAACTTTATGGAGATGATACAGTCACCATGAAATCACTGAGGACTATAATCTATTTAGGATAATTTAATCTTTTGTTTTGCAGTCCCAGGCTGTCTAATCTTCCTGGCTGGTCCCTAAAGGATGGAAATGCTTTCTTGGACAAGGTAATATCAACTGAGGCATATCTACACCCAATGGAAGCCATCTTGTCATACCAGAGCCACCCAATAGTAATGTAATGGATGGGCTCGTTTTTTTTTTTTTCCTTTGTATTCTCTGAAAATTCCCAAGATCCATGTAGGGTCTTCAGTACTTGGTGATTATTTTTAAGAGCCTTTTAGGGAATCTCAGTGTTCAGATTCAGGTCCAATTTGCTCGTGTGTAAAAATCTAAGAACTTCTGCTGCAAATACATTTTATCACCACAGAAAGAAAACTATTATTTTTAGAATTGCGATGAGAGTTTCAAAGGTAATGCCTATAGAGACTTCCATCCAGTTCGTTCTATTTTCAGGCTGTTACTGACTCCATGACGGGAAGGAGTAAAACTTTTTTTAAAAAACAACCTTAAAATCCTCAAGAATGTGAGTTTTAAACTGCTTCCGTCAGCAGTTAGGTAAGGTAGGGCTTTGAGAAAAGTTTGGTTCTCACTCTTTGGGTGAAGAGAGGCCATGGAAGGAGGGCAGTGTCATCATCTGATCAGATAACTCTGGCTGCCATTGGAGAACAGACTGCAAAGCCTGTGTTAACTTTCCAGGCAATGTGTTCTTGGGGGAGTAGGAAGGGAAACATGTTCTTGGGTAAATTTAGGTAGAGGGCCTTCTAAACTATGAGCTATCATCTTCTCATTCCAACCTTTCCCAGTAGCCTAGAATGGACAGCCTTATATAGGTCATGAAAAAAGAGCATAGTTCTAGGAATCTAGGATTTGGGATTTTATTGTGACAAGTCACTGACTAGGCCTACAGTAAATGACTTAAATAACTTTTTTCTTCGAGGCTGTTAAATTTTTGACATTAGATTGTCTTCACAGTAATTCCTTCTTCAGATCAGTTTTTAGGCAGTTAATTTATAAAGAGAGACCAGAGGTATAAAAAAATGTTAAAACGATCATCTAGTTGCATTTTCTACTAAAAAGATCAGAGGTAAAAGAAGGTTCAAAACTGTAAAGCTCATCCATGCCGTTCTTAGTCCTCTAAATCATTCTTTCTGTCTCAAATTTCACAATTGAAAGACCGAAGAAATTTAAAGATCCTTAAAAAGAATCATCCATGTAAGGCATTTCCTTCTAACAACAGGTATTGTTAAATAAAGAGTTGCTCTTCTTACAGAATTAATTTCTGTAACTGCACCCCAACCTCCAGTGTAGGGCAAATGCATAATTTGGAGCCAGATTTCCCTCCTAGCTAACTGTAAAATTATGTGACATTCAGGAACCTGTGCACCTGATTTCAGCCTAACGCTCCTGCTGGCTATAAATCATTGTTCGCTGAGAAAGACTCAGAAGCATCCCATTACCAGTGCATTCTGAGCGAAAATGACTTGCATGTGTATGGGGGAGCATTTCATTAGAAGGGAGTGGTGAATAAAATACAGAGACACCGTAAGTGCATGGAATGGCAAATATGCTTCTCCAGGCCAGGAAGGATGAGAGCCTCAGAGGAGGCTTGTCACGTGAGGTGGACATGCCCTGATGTGTAGCATTATGGGGAAGAAGATTACATAGGCAATTTAAGACCAGGCAGGACTTTGAAATTTCCATGATTTGTCTTTAATCATATTTAGACTCATCCTGAGGGAGTTGGGAGTCTTTTCCCATTAAACATAATTGCTCTTTTGTTTTTTGCTAGCAGGTACATTGTAATTAAGAACTGTTTTCAGTCCGTTTTTGGCTCAGTCTTTCACTGTTTAAATGGTAGTCCTAGAAGAAGAAGAATCTGTTTATTATAGTGGAAGGCAAGAGGAGGAAGTCTTCTGTCAGGGTTCTGATATAAGACTTGTAAAATTCAAAAGGAAAATCATACAGAGTTAATACCCTAATTTCAGATAAAGATTGAGAGTAGAACCATACAGACTCTAAAATATAAAGACACATATATAGAATATATAGACATACATGTTCATTGATTAATGAAAACATGATGGAACAAAATTCTAACAGTGTTTTTCTTTTTCTGGAAAGAGCAAACTGTCAACCAAACACTGACTTTTACTGGTTTCCTTATAACGTCTTAGGAAACTTTAACCTTAATGATCCAAAAAAATCCTCCACAGATTTCAGTGTAAAGTATGAGTGAGGGAAGACAACAACTCTAGTGACCTTCGGGAAGCACTGTAGCAGCCTCTGTTGGCAGCCCTCTCATGCCTGTTCTCTGCATTGCTCTGTCATAATTTCAGATGCCAATACCTGTATGAGTCTGCCAGAGAGATTTTCCCCCTGAAGCCGCATGAAATGTAGGAGCTGCCATGTAAATATCCCTTATCACTTGCCTCTGAGAATGGTGACTCCAAGATGTATGTTTTATACCATTTCTTCGAGTTCCCAATGGGAATAAGTCCCAGCTGTGTGCAGTGGTATGTAGCTCGGTAACATACCATTGTCACCCTCTTCCTTTCCCCTTATCACTTGCCTGTCCTCCAGCTCTTTTCTCAGCACTTCCCTGTTAGCTCATACTCACCCTTTTCTTGAGATCTGTTAGTGAGGGACTCCAAACTAAGGCATATTAAATGTCGTAGGTCATGAGCAGAGTGGGAATTGTAGTATATCTCTTTCTATGTAAGTATACTTTTTTCTTTTGAATGAATACATTTGGTTTACAATCCCAAATAAATTATATGCTCTGCAAGGACAAAGATTATATTCACAGAGGTGATGGTGATCATGGTTGTTTAATCCCTTCCCTCTACTCTTAATCTCCCTCCTTGTTTGCCCCTTGCCCCTCAAACCTTGGTCGGAGGAGGAAAAGGCTATAAGTCATTTGTCTGGGGCCAAGACTCCGAAGGTGATTACATAACAATGTCACTTAGAGGTACTTGGCCTCATCCCCAGATTTCTGTTCCCTTGGGTCTCAGATGGGACCCAGGAATGTTTATTTCCATCCCAGTTCCCAGATTATTCTGGTATTGCTAGTATGAACTGCATAACTGTGCTAGAAACTCATGATGCAGTGCTGAAAGCACTGCATCATGAGTTAGAAAGCAGCATATGTCCATACATGCCTTAAAGAGGCATGTACATTTAGAGAATGTACATTCAAATTCTGAGTTAGCCACCAACCAGCATTTTAAGGCACTTAGCCTCCCTGAGCCTAAACAGGAAAACAGTTGACCTGAGTAACCTTCCGGCTGCCCTCCAACTCTCTGGAAGTCTGTGATTCTTCATGGAAAGTTTGATTTGGGAATGAAGTTTCTTTGGTGCTGTGTCTGTTGGATATCTCTTCCTAAAAGTTTTTCCTTTTTGTACCTTTTAGGAGCTAAAAGAATGCTCAGGTCATGTATTTGTGGATTCCGTGCCTGAATTCTGCCTGCCAGAGGTAAGATGAAAGTGATTCTTATTGTAGAAACAAAGCATCTCTCTCAAAATGAAATCGAGAAATAATTTTAAGGGGCTTATTAGCTTTCTGTTTTCAAATTGAAATGAATCTGTTATTCTGGCACAGTATTATATAGCTAAAATATAATCATTTAGGAGCTTTTTATATTATCTGTAGGAAATTTAACTCTCCTTTTTGTATTCCTTGCTCCTTCTACAACCCCACTGACACTTTGTACCAGGGCATCGTTTTGAGCAAGGTACAGAAATAACTCAAGTCTTTCAGTTTTATAATTATATACCTGTGCCTTCGATTTGCCGTACTTTTTGTAGTCTTACTTACAGTAGGTAATTGGGAATTGCTGTTATTCAGCCAATACAGTAAACTGTAAAAATGCTTGCTGACTTGAAATATCATATCAAATATTGCTTGAAATTTACAGATTCTGAATTGAGCCATGGATACCTATTGCTTACATATTATTATCACAGTGAGACTTGTTGTAAGAGTCTGGGGCCAGTTTTATCATTTTAGAGGAAATGAAGATCAGTTTCCATTCATGTTAAAGGTGTTTAATCCCAGCTGACAGTCCTCATCTCTAGAGCAGCGTAGATGGCATTCTCAACAGACAGATAACATGTAGGGAGGCCAGGTTCCTGAGGAAATCCACGAGAGACGCTACCATCCTGTTTTTTCCATGCACCCAGTGGATTACAGTGCTTGTAGGAGATGCTTTCACAGTTCAATGCCAAAAGAAAATTTGGAGTACTTTTTCCCCTATTTTTGTACTCTCTTCCTGCCTCTCTTTCCATTTCAACACTCTCTGTAGATAAACTTTTTTTCTTCAAAGTATGTTTATGTGCCCTTTTGGGATAGTGGAATGAAAGAGAAGAAAGATACAGTAATTGAAGGTGGCAGTTAAGGGAACAAGTTTGAGATAAAGTCATAAGAGTAAGGGTGAAGGTAAAGCGTTACCAAGAGTCCTGAGCTCTTCTAACTGCTATTCAAATCTTTTGTCCCCTTCATTTGTCATTTAGGAATTGGTGGGGCAGGTCCCCATCTGTTCAAAGATTCCTAATCCCAAGTGCTACATTTATTTTCAGTTTTCTACATATGGCACTGACTGGTGCAACCTTCAGTTTATGGACAACAGCATAGAATTTATGAATTGTTCTCTAAAGACTTTCTGACCTGCTCCATAGAGCACTAAACAATCAGAAATTGGAATTAAACAATAACCATTTCACAGTTCATCTTTCATTGTGCTAAAGGATTATCAATATATTTAGGCTTCTAGAGCTGTTGCGTAAGGTTTTCCAACTTGTATTGTCTTGTAGTTGGTATCAAATTAATAATAGTCACTATTTTAAGGTAGAGGTAGGGTATTTATGACTGGGAGAAAAAATAGAGTCACAGGATCAGGAGAGAGGTACTTACTCCAGTCCAGTCTTCGCAGCCTTGTAGGTGAGCCAGGCAGACCTACTCCCAGTCTTCACTGAATTTATAATCTAGTGCAACTACCTGAAATATTTTTGTATCCCCCGAAGTCCACACTGTAGACTGAGTATGAGGTCTAGGGCAGTATAGTAAGCAGCCAGTAAATTATGAGCCTTTGACCCAGTTCATGGTCTGTAGAACCCAAGTGTATACAAGTTGAAAATTAAAATAATCCTCATTGGATTTCATCAAGTGAAAGAATGTAAGCAAATATATAAATGTGGGTATATAAACATGGATTGGATGTTAAATTTATTTCTCAGAGGAAAAATGTTTGTGTAGGCACTCTTGATAGATATAGATATAGATATAGATATAGATATAGATATATATTTCCCCCCCTTCCAGCTGTCCTCACCAGATTTCTCATGATTCTAGACTCTGTGGACTGATTCTTACATATTATAAAGAGATTTCAAACTCACCCAGTTTCTATACAGAAGAAGGAAAGTGGAGATGCTTTTGAGCTTTCTTGTTGCTTCAGCTGTTGTTCCCTTGTTTTCTTCTGGATCTGTCACCCTGTGATTATATCTTAATTTTCTTATTTGTTTAAAAATGGTTCTAGAGAGGTCGTAGGGAACAGAACTAGTGGAATGTTACATGACCCTTCATTATGAGGGTACTGTCTTGGAAGTGCCGTGTACCATAGACTTAAGGGTGTAAATTGGCTATTACTGTCATTAGGCATTTTATTCACACAGATTGCCATTGCCCTAGCAATGAATAGCTTCTGACCTCTGATCTACATACTGTCCTGAAGAGCTGATTTTGTCTTGGTGGCTTTATTAAATTAACTTATTTCATATGTGAAGCCATTGAACTAGAAAATACCCACAGCCCAAATGGCACACCATCTCTATTATTTGCAAAGACGGCACAGATATCTTTGTTACTACCTCTCTGTGGGAGACATATTAGCTCAATAACCCACTCTCCGAGCTAAAACACTTCCGAGGCTTACCCCATGCTGTCCTTAGTGCACCATGCAGTTTCTCAGAGGGAACTTCAGTGATCAAGATGATGTCTGTTAGCCAGAGTGACACGTTTTCCCACAGAAGGTGCAGTTAAAATGCTGCATCGCTCCAGTGACAGGGCACCAAGCCTTGCTTTGCACTGGCTTCCACAGCTGGGAGGGGACAGAGATGAGTCACACAGGATCTTTAACCTTAGAGACATTTAGTGCTGGAGGGACAGAGCAGTACTTTGAGGAGATGTTGCGTAGAAAGGAAACTGTTGTAAGAGGGACATCCATAAAGTGTATTAGCAGTTCCGAGGAAGAGATGTTGGGTTTTTTTGTTTCTTTTTTTTTCCTCACCTTGGCAAATCAGGAAGGTTTAATGGAAAAAGAGAATTGAGCCTTAAAAGACAGAAAGGACTTAACTATATGGGAAAACAAACTCTTGTATGCAAAGAGTTTTTATAAAATTTACTAACCATGACTGGCATTTTCCCTTTTCATGGGATCTTAATAAGGGAGTAAAAGGTAAATTTGTAGTGAAGGCTAGGGCAGAATATGAGAGTATAGTTATCTTTTGTAATTCTGCCACAAAATTTTTGTTGTTATTGTTCTGTGTCCAGCACCAGTGGTCAAAAGTTATCTCAAAAAAGGAAAAAAAGTTTCCGCCTTTGACTCATGAAGAGCTGGTTTCAGCCTGCTTCTCCCTCTGATACCAGTAAATCCATGGTGGTCGTGCCTTATGTTCTCGTTCCCCTCACAGCTTCTGTTGTGCACTCTCTGCTTCATGGTAACTGGTTGCACTCGCCAGACAGCAGCTGCTAGAGTGTCCTGTTGACGTTTACCCTCGTATGTCAAACTCAGAGCTCTATTTTAGTAAAATCAGAGTGCTGCCAGAGCAATCCTGCCTTATCGTTAGCCATCCTGCCCTGCTACTTAATGTCAATATTAGGAAATACCCTAAAATGAGAGAACAGAAGTGTTGCAGGAAAGGCGTCATTATTCTGTAGTACAAAAACTACTTCTCTGCATTCTGAAAGCATCATTTTTCAGTCACATCTTGCTGATCTGTGTTCCCTGAACAGAAATGTATCATTCCCTCCCCTTCCTTTGCAGACCGAGCTAATAGATCTGTCTACGGTAGATGTGATCCTCATCTCTAACTACCACTGCATGATGGCACTGCCCTACATCACCGAACACACTGGTTTCACAGGCACAGTGTACGCCACAGAGCCCACCGTTCAGATCGGCAGGTGAGAGCCATTATTCTTACCCCAGGAGAAAGTGGCTGAAGCACTCCTTCCTTCCCTGGGGACCGTGTAATAGTGATTGCTGTCTCCTCCTGAGTAGCTAACCCAAAGAATTAGCATGAATAGATGACTCTCTAAATAAAACAAGTGCTCACCGGAATCGCCTTGAGGTTAATGCAGCGAGTACTCCTGGTCTTTTTTGTTGTTGTTGTTGTTGTTGTTGTTGTTTTTGAGACAGACGGGAGGAAGGTGTTGGCAGAGACAGCTCCTCTGTGCAGGTGATACTAATTAGGGGAGGTAATGTTGAGTAAGACACCACAGAGTTGCAAGGTGAAGAGCTTCAGGAGAAAGCAGCATAACACATTTAAAAAAAGAAGAAATTTTATTACTTTTCTTTGAGAATTTCCCTCCTTTATGATTTAGTGCAGACTATAAATGGAGACAGCTTGCAAAAAACAGGGTAAGTAATTAGATGGTTGAGTTGACTGCTTTTGACAGAGTGCAACTCAGAACTCTAAGGAGCAAAAGGAGCCTTCCTTTGACTCTGAGAACACTCTGCCATCCGTCCCTCTGCCCCTCCCAAGCCTTCATGACACAGGTGGTTGCTTCAAGTAGCCCTAGCATCATTCAGTGAGAGAAAAGTTATGTGAAGAAAATCACCAATACATCTGGGTGGCTTAGTTGGTTATGCAATTGCCTTCAGCTAAGGTCATGATCCAGGATCCTGGGATTGAGCCCCGCATTGGGCTCCCTGCTCAGTAGGGAGTCTGCTTCCCCCTTTCCTGCTCCCCCTACTTGTGCACTCTTTCTCTCTGTCAAATAAATTAATAAAATCCTTTTAAAAAGAAAATTACCTACCCCAGAAAAAAGCATTGAAGCAAACTAACAAGTATGGTGAAAGGTAAAGATATCAAGACTCAAAAGGGGGGATCAAGGTGTTGATACGGACTCTTAGCTTTGGGTACCAGTGTCTTGCAAAAGTGCAAGAAGGTGAAATTAACCAGAGATGAAACCAAATATGCCTTGGTTTTTGTGTCAGCTCCCGTTAAAGAGCATGTAATGTATACAGAGAAACATCAGGGAATCTGAGGAAGAGACAGTACAAGGAAGTAAAACAGAGACGATGGATCAGTTGCAGGGAAAGGATAGGCTGAAAACATGAGATTCTAGTCTGAAAAAGTTACAGCATGAGGAAGGACACACCAGACTCCAGAGAGCTACAGCCAGAACAATAATGCGCCTAGATCCCAGATCTTTGAATGCTGGAACTAGTGCTGCTCCTTCAAGATGAAAGGAGAAGATGGGATTAGGAATAAATACATCTGATGAAAATTAAATGGAAGTTGTTCAATATTCAAATGCTAGTAAATTGATGGCTTTTCATGTCTCTGTGTTCATTGGGAGAGGATTTAAGCTAATATGGATCATCTGTACTGGATTCTGAAAGGGGATTCAAGAGATTAAAAATCTGTTTCTCGCTTTTCGATCATTCTCTAGCCTTGCAGGAGTCTAACTGTCTCTGTGCCATGTCGTCCTCAGAGCACATGTATCATGGATCCTCTCGAGTGAGGCATTTCTTCGGTTCCCTCAGTTGTGATTCCATTGTAATCCACCTTGTGGTCTGCACACACAACATCTCCCTTTGCAGGTGCTTGAGTTAGGCTTTTAGGAGTAATCCTTAGAGTATTTTTCCACATGGAATTTTGTAAATCCCCAAAATACATGTCAAGAAAACGTACTTTTCCAGTTTAAAATGTCCAATTAATATTGTCATGAAAAAAAAAATTCTGCCCCACCCTGCTACCACCACAATCAGGTACTTCACAGTCATTTGACTTTTTCCCCTTTTATATTTTTAGTTACATAAAGGCAGAGATCTTAAGAGAGAGAGTTAACCCACAGGCTTGTATATTTCAGTGTTCAAAGATAAGATGCATGCGAGGCTTGTTTTAAAGGTGAATTAAATCATGTATGTTCGAAATGTTTAACATGGAAGTTCAATGGGATGGTTGGGGTTTGGTTCAGGTTTATGTAGAAGAGTGTCCAAGTTTATATGCAACAGAGAGAAAGATGATTGGGGTGGAGGGAAGGCAGGCCAGCCCATTTGTCTTGACTGCAATGTTAAGAGTATAGTGTTTTTCTTCTCCTTTTATGACTTTCACCACTTTTCTCTTTAATTCAGGCTTCTCATGGAAGAGCTGGTGAATTTCATTGAGAGAGTGCCCAAGGCTCAGTCTGCCTCCTTGTGGAAGAACAAGGATATTCAGCGGTGAGCAATAGGCCTGCATGTTCCTCTGGACAGTAGACCCTAGGTTTTGCAAAACAGTCTCATTTGTTTTCTTATGTTACACTTTAACATTTATACTGTTAGAACTAGAGATTCTCTTTTCCTTGTTTTAGGGAAGGGCTGTGTTTGATTCAACCAGCACACAGTGGGAGGCAACCATGCCTTGTCCAAGGTACTGTGTTGTGTCTGAGTTTTTAAAAATTAGTAAGACAATTGGCACTGTCTTTGAGGTGCTCAGGGGTTGATGGGAAATCAGATCATTAACAGTTAAATTGCAGTCTTCGGTGGCATATATTGTAAGAGGTGCCTTTCATGGTGCTGTAGACCATCAGAAAATGAAGAATTTTCTGTGTATGGAAGCTGAGGAGGACATTCCTTAGGAGATGACAATGAAAGTGCATCTTGGAGGAAGAAGAGGACTCTTCAGGATAGAAAAGATGAGGAAGTGCATTCAGACACAGCATGATGGGATATAGTGTATTGGGGGACCAGGAAGAAGTACAGCGTAGATTAGAGTGGGAAGGCGGAGAGAAGAGGTGAGAGTTGAAACTAGAGAGGTACATTGGAACAAGATAATGAAGAATCTGGTATGTAAAGTTTGAGTTTTGTAAGATGGAGAGTGGGGAGTCCCTCTGTGGCTTATAGGGAGAGTGATGTGATCACATATTTGGGGGAAAGTAACTCTGGAAGCAGCGTGGGGGATGGATGGAGGTGCAGAGACAGGAGCAGAAGACCAGGGGTCGGACTGTCAGAAACCCAGGCAAGAATAAAAGCCTGAACTGAGGCAGTAGCAGTGAGCATGAAGAGTCTGGCTTAAAAGACATTTCTAAGACAGAATTGAAATCAATTGGTAAGAACTGTAAAAGAGGCTATAAAGTCAGCCTTAGGAAGATAAGAGGAGAGCTGAGTGGAAGCCAAGGGAGAAAAGCCAAACCTGGGCTTGTCAGTGGTATTAGATGCTGCAGAAATACCCTGTAAAATGAAGATGAGACCCTTGGTTAGGAAATCTAGAGAGATACATTTTATTTGAGTAGGAAACCAAACCAGATTTTAAGAGGTGACAGAAGTAGAAATACAATGGCGGAGGGAAGGAGGCAACTTGATTCTACTTCCAGGCTCTCATATTTCATTGGACACCAGCCAGTCTTTAGCTTACTGCAGTTTCTCTGAGCCTCCCAGCTGCTGCCCTACCTCCTGGCCCCACAGTGGTCCCCAGCCTTCCAGGCCTCGCATCCAGGGTCTGGAGTAAAAACTTGTCATTGGCTTTTTAGGTAGTGGGTATCCCATATGTGCCTACCTAGGTCCACTGTTTTCCAGCCACCTTGCCACTGACTTCTCTTTTCCTCTAGGTCAATAACTTGTTAGCTCTCTAGTTATCTGAACTTTGGAATGTCTTAGTTTTTGTGAATGTTGTTTCTAAGAGAATATGTATGTATAGGGGCACCTGGGTGGCTCAACCAATCAGGCTTCCTACTCTTGACTTCGGCTCATGTCATGATCTCAGGGCCCTGTGGGAAGTCTCCTTCTCCTTCTCCTTCGCCCTCCTGTGCTCTCTCTCACTCGCTCTCTCTTACTCTCTAATAAATCTTGTTTTTAAAAAAAGAACATGTATGTGTAGCTAAGAAAATATGCTTTGTTTTTATACTGTAACTGTTTCAGAGTCTGAGCATCTGTGTGTCCTCTGTGCATTCCTTTGTGTATGTGTTATTTGTTTTATTTAACTTAAATAGCACTTGCTGTGTGCCAGACATTATTCTCAGTGTTTTACTTAATTCTTGTAATTCTTTAACATCATCTTACAGAAGAGAAAACAGCCACAGACAGGTTAAGTAACTTGCTCAAGGTCAGCCAACTAGTGAGCAGTAGGATTTGAATTCAAACCCAGGCAGGAAGTCTAATCTAGTTCCAGAGTTTGTGCTTTAACCATTATGCTGGGCTGCCTCTTGGGCACACGTGTCTCTTCTCAAGTGCATGTGAGCCCCTTCATGTGAGGGGAAGTATGTGTAACTGTGCACGTTTTCTCTTCTGTTTGATGGATCTTCTTTGTATCTCTATTAACTTGATTATGGATATCATGTCTGTATGTCTTCGTGGTAGGAAATGTTTTCTAGATACATACACGTCTGAGTCTTCTGTGTGTATGTGAGTGACTTCCTTGATCTAACCACACACCTACTTATGACAAGGTCCCTTCCCCTTCTCATTTTGCATTCTTATTCTCAGCTGCCTTTCCTTCTGCCCATTGCTGTCCCTCCTTCCCCTTTCTTTGTCTCTCCTGTGTACCCGCTGGGCAACATCAGACCTAGTTGTCTACATTTCCCTACTTAGAAATTTTAGGACTTTGTTTTCTTTCCCTGTGGAACATGTATGCCTTGGCTTCCCTTACTTCCTCCTTTTAAATTTGTACCCTTTATAATATTTTGCCATAAATAATTTTGGCACACCAGAGGTGATGTTCAAAGGTCACTGTTTCCTGGTTCCCGAACCCTGGGCCAAGTCTTAGGAAGTCCCACGTCCTTAATTTGCCTTTTCTACTGTGACCTTGAGCAGAGTCCTTGGCATTTTTCCTTTGCCTCCCATTCTTTGTGAAATACAGCAAGATAAATGGCTTACCAAAAAATGCCATCATTTATTAGGGAGAAGGGTGAGTTGAACTAGAAGGAGCAGAGGGTGAGGAGGGTGGGGTTCCCTTTTAAAAAAGGATGCTCCTTGAGATAAAACCTGAACTTGCTATCTCGCCACCTGGTGGGCAAAAGTCTGAAACTGTTGAACACTAACTTGGTAGAGAAGCAAGGAGAATAACTTGCACTATTGGAGAAGACTGTATTTCCTTATTTCATATATCATAACCATATTTCTGATTCTGGGCAAGTATTTTGCTTTGGCTTTTGAGCACGAGATGAGCCACAGTTACTGACAGAGAAAGGGAAGAGTCTGATTACTGGAAAGAATATCCTACAGTGTTAGAGAACCAAACCAAGCAAGCTGTGTCCTCTTTTTCCCCTGAATAAACTCACCATAAATATTACAAGTGGTAAGAGGAATTTGAAGAGCTATTTTGTAATTAACATCAGACAAAAGAGTTCTTTTGAAATATTCACCTAGAATTTAACCTTGGGCCAGAATACTAAAAGTGTTTCATTTGAATAACGTTTATGCCAAAGGATTTACATCACTTTATAATTTCTCTCTGTCACGTACCAGTTTCTGTCCAGTGTCCCAAAGTACTGTGGCAAAACTAAATTGAGAAACACTGGTTTTTTGCTGTCCATTACAGTAGATATTTTTCCCAAGTGCTATGAGCTGTGTCTTATTTTTTCATTCCCTCTTCCCCCCCGCCCCCCCCCCGGCTTTTTAATTCCTGTACTCACCTTGTCAAGAGAGGCCTCAGGCAGGGATCACAGACTCTGCTGTCTCCAGGGATGGGGAAGGTAGATACAGGAGTAAGGTGGACCAGTGGCCACACCCATCTAAAGGGGCAGCTGAAACACAGCTTCAGCAGATTATGGCCAGATGGAAACGTGAGCCCATTGCTGCCAAATCCCGCCCCCCCCTTTTTTTCTTTTCTTAAGTTAAACTCAAAATCTGGATGTTTTAAATGTGAGGTTTTTTTCATCTTTTTAAGATGTTGGCTCACACGTTAAAATAAAATCCTGTATGATCCAAGCAAAACACCTCTGAGTTGGATTGGAGACTCAAGCCCCCGGTTTTTGACTTAAACTTTACACAGGCTGTCTCTTGGTTAAGTGCCTGGAATTGATGCATTTTAGTAGCTTAAGTTATTTAATAAGACTGTGAACTAAAGAAACTAATAAATTAAAATCTTTCAGACTCATTGGTCAAAGGGATCTGACAAACTCTCTTAAATCATTTGAAGTTAGTTTGAGTTAGCTTTTGATTTAGTATTAGTATGTCCACCAAAAGAAGCTATTACTCTTGCTTTTGGGCAGCTATGTGACTCCCTGCCTTGGTTGACACTCCTTCTGAGATTTATTTAGAAGTTAGCCATCTTTCTTCCTCATTTTGATGCTGCAGTTTACTCTTCTTGAAAAAGAGATTTTGAAGGGTAGGAAATGGAGACTCCCTTGCAGTGTAATTTTTGAGTCTCTGACTTTCTCATACCCACACTAGAAATTTAGGGTTTGCAGTAGGAAAATTTAAAGTGGAATATTCCACTTAAGAAACTAAACCAGCTAGAAATCTAGTTATAATTAAGGAGAAATCATTACAGGATATTGTCATAACCCTCTTGCAAGCATTAAGGAATTGTGCACCGATATATTCCTTGCTAAAATGTTATGGCCGTTTTCAGTAGTCACAGCTTAAAATGTGGGTTCATACCTTACCGAAGACATGAAAGAAAACACAGTTGAAGTTCCTCTGCTCTGATGCGCCATGGGCATTTATAGAGGAATTTATCGGGTCTAACTATATGGTAGGGAAAAAAATTAAAGCTATGGGCTTGGAGATCAAATAGACCAGTGTTTAAATTTCATATCTGCTTCTTAGTAGCGGTAGCAGTTTATTTTTTCTAGGCTCTGTTTCCTCATTTATAAAAATTTTATAAAATAAGAATAATATTAGCAACTTTGCAGGGCTGCTGGGAGGACCAGATCAGCATGAGAGTCCTTAAAACAGTGCCAGGCACATAGTAGGTGCTCTGTAAACACAGCATCCTTTTCCCCTTTAATGATACACTTGGCTGACGTAACACACTTTGAGTAATCAGCACACCTTTGCCTTCCACAGACTTATTTATCTTGAGACGCCACCATTCCTGATGAAAGCAAGGTATTATAAGAAGGAAACCGTTTTTCTAATCCCACTCTTGCCTCCTGTTAGCCCTGTCATCCAGATACTGGGACTCATTCTCCTTTTTTGTAAAACAAGGAAACTGAATTCAAGTATCTCTGAGTTCACTTAGGTTATAGTTTTTAAAGATGTCCAAGGTAGAGAGGCTCCTTCAGCCGGTGTTCATTGAGTGGCAAGTACTTCGATGAAGTCATCAGCTCTTGTCCTTGAGCTTTGCAGTTCCAGAAACTTAATCATTTCATTTCACTCAAAGTTGATTAGCCTCTGAGGGGCTGATTCGGACTAACTAAACTGCCAGTATATTGACTGACAAACAAAAATCCCATTTAATTACTTTATGCTGAGACATCTGCCTGGCTCCAGAACTAAAAAGGTTAGGACACTCTGGTCTGGTCAGCAGGTTCACGTAAGAGATTAAGTTTAGATAAGAGGAGGGTTTTTTTGATAAGAATAGAATCAAAGCAGAGGTAGTTTAGGTATTCTGGAGAATTGTTTCTATAGTGCTTTCGTAGCCTAAGCGATTGCCTTTGTCCTTTTTAGAGATAAATTGGTCTAAAACAAAAATCAGGCTTTATATAGTCTCAGATTAGTATTGAGAAATGCTTGATTATCAGGCTTCACTTCGGTAAACTCTGTAAAAATCACCACTCTGCTAACACATTTCCACTCCACCCCATCCATGTGTATTTTAAGCACACTTTGCTGTAACGAGAGGAAAAAGACTTCTGCTTCTTATATTCTTTGTGTTCTGCTCTTATATTCATTTTGCAGTCCTTCATTCATCACACACTTAGAAAACACCCAACCAGTGTTTTATCTACAAGCTTTTAAGTGGTCCTTGTGGACTTTAAAGTCTTAATCTTTAACACAAACACCTGTTCTTTGCTGCTTGTTGGATGCTGGTAAGATGGAAGAAGAGACAGCAGAGCTCTGGCATGATGTTAGAGCACTGGGGAAAGTTTATTAAGCACTCAATATGATAAGAAAAAACAAAACAATGAAATCTTTTAGAAAGTACTTATTAAACATTTAGACTTTGAGAACTTGACTTTGATAAGTTAGGAAGCCATAAAAATTAGAACTAGTTCCCACTGGATTTCCTTATCCAGCTTATCCTGAATCAGCTAATAATCTTAATGGCTTCAAATGGCTCTAAAAATGCCACTCTGTAATTATGGCCTCAAGTAAGCATAAGCAGAATTTTAGGGAAAGCTGGGTTAGAATGTTAGGGGATAGAAGGAAATAGTGAAAAAGTGACTAAATATCTCAAAGGAGTAAGAAAAGGCTATTAACCAAAAGAATTTGTGTGTGTAAATACGGAATTCAGATGACTTATTTGTTGATTAACTGCCAAGTGCTGGCGTCATGGTAAGTTTGAAGGAAAGTGCCCAAAAAAGTTCAAGACATAGTCCCTCTACCCAAGGAGCTTATCAAGCAAAGATTATGTACTAAGTGGCAAGACTTAGCCTGGGCTTGGCAGGTTAAGTAGGGTTTCAAAGAGGGAAGAGAAGATTCTAAAATAAGGGAAGGGTATGCGCAAAAACATGGCAACATGGCATGATGATGGAGAGGTGGCTGAATTAGTTAAAATCAGCCAGTGCACACGAGGAAGGAGAGAAAAGAATTGGAAATTAACATTATATAAAAGAATATTGAAGCTTTGGTCTTTTGAAAAAGTCAGCAGTATATTTGACTAATTCCTAGTTTAAGTCTTTTCTCTAGCTGATACAAAATTCACCAAATTATGAAAATTTTGTCACCAAACATATATGAAAAAGGAAACCTCTGGATATTTCACAAACTGTCATAGTGCTCAACCTCTTGCCAAATTTACTGGTACACTGCAGACAGAACTTGTTGATAATTGGCTCATTGCTTCCTGCCTTTCCTGGGGCAACAAATGAACAGGTGTTTTGTCTTTTGTGTTGGGTTACCACTCAGTGCTGAGGATATGAAAATGCAAAAAGACACTACTATGTGAGTAATATGATATGATGGAATAAAAACATATGCTGTTTTTGTTGTTGTATGTAACAAGGCTGTTCTCTCCAACAATGCTGTAGTAAACTGGTTGATAAAAATCATCATGAAGGTTTCTCTATAAACAGATGATTTCTTTAGTTCTTTGGAACATAAATTTATTATTGCTATGCCATCTACTCTGAAGAGAAGATGAGAAAAGATCCGAGTTAAAATATATCTGAATTTTTCACACATCCTTTGTTTGGCTTAAGGAAATCGTTTCCCTACCTGAAACACTCCAGTAATTTCTCTAGAAATAGGTTCTGAACTGTTAAAGACAAAAGTAGTAAATGTTTCACATCTTAAGTCTTCCCTTTTTTCCTTACCGAGGGCTCAGAGCATTTGCTGGCTTAATCTGGAGGTTGAATATATGACTGTTTAATCTCTTAACAGAGAGTGGAAACACTAGCCAAATGCCTCATTTGGAGAAAGACTACTCCAGATTTTAATCTGCTTAATTTTTGTAGGACCTTGTCCTAGGTGGGAAGGGGGGAGAGTATGCTGGGAAGGGACATCAAGGGAAGAAATAAAGCCCAGATGTTGTTTGCAGAATGGCAGTGCTGATTGTCAAGGGATGGGAAAAGGAGATGCATAGTAAAGAAAGAGGGTCTAATATATAGAATGGAATAATACTCAGCCATCAAAAAGAATAAAATCTTGCCCTTTTCAACAACATGGATGGAACCAGAGAGTATTATACTAAGTGAAATAAGTCAGAGAATTGCAAATACCTTGTGATTTCACTCATATATGGAATTTAAGAAACAAAACAGTTGAACATAGGGGAAGGGAAGGAAAAATAAAATAAGATGAAACTAGGGAAAGAAACAAACCATAAGAGATGCTGAACTCTAAGAAACAGGGCTGCTGGAGGGGAGGTGGGTGGGGGGAAGGGGTAATCGGGTGATGGACATTAAGGAGGGCACTTGATATAATGAAACTGGGTGTTATATGCAACCGATGAATCACTAAATTCTACCCCTGAAACACAATACAATATATGTTAACTAAATTGAATTTAAATAAAGAACTTAAGAAAGGGAGGGAGGAAAGTAGGAAGAAGGAAGGAAGAAAGGGTCTAATCTAGCCTTGTGTATGACTTTTTGCCCACCCTCTAACGGAGGTGACTCAGTTGCAGCAGCCTGGCAAAGCTCAGAGCAGTGTAAAGCAAATTCACCTAGGTGGAAAGATGCTGTTGGGCTGCAGACAATATTTATCATCCACCCCACCCTCTCAGGCCACTCCCATAATAGCCTTCCTGCTCTGGCATAAAGTTAAGAAACCTTTCTGCTCCTACCCAAGTCAAAATAAGTCTTTATTTTTAATGAAGGTCAGCTCTAGGGGGCCTAAGCCCTGGTGCTCCCTGATCCTGAGGAATTTAAAGGAGGAGCTAAAGCAGGAGAGTAACTTAGATTTTTCCTTGAGACCATGTAGAGCAGTGCTTGGGCCACTCAAGTTCAGAGTCATTGCTGCTCATTGAACTAATTCACCCCAGGCTGAAGTTTATTTGCCATGGTATTGTGGGAAACCGCATATACTCCTGAGCTGTGGTGGCTGCATCTGCGGGTAGGGGGCAATTGGAGACCATCTGTGTTCAGCATCTGTTCTGTGTCAGAGACTCCCATACATTATGTCATTTAACCCTCACAGAACAACTCTGAAAGAAAGGTGCTGCTCTCCCTATTTCACAAATGAGTAAACAGAGGCTCAGAGGTGAAGAGGTAACACTGGAATTTATACGCAGACAAGTCTGTAAATCCTGTTTTTTTCCATCCTGTGCCTGGGAGAGAAACCTCTCCTTCCTCTGAGGGGTTGGCAGAGAGTCAGCAGGAATGTGGAAGGAGAAGAGAAGCGGTGGCAGCACCCCCCCACTGGGAGCCGTCCAGAGGGGCCTTCTGTGCCACTTCCCTGTCTCTGATACACAGTCAGGCCATGTTCCCAAAGAGCAGGTGAGATGTGCACCTGGCCTTGACCGCTGTCACAACACCTGAGAAAAAGTGACAAATGGTCTAGATTTTAAAGGAGTAAGTGTTGTCCACGCGAAATCAGAAGACGACAGTGTGGTGGGTTACAGGCTTGAGGGAGCCTGGCATTGAGAGAGCTGTTTATAGCTCAGTTTATAGAACAAAGACTGAGACAGGACCCAGATAAAGAAGGGCCTTATAAAGTCATGCTAAGAGCTTTGGATTTTATCCTGAATTTAATGGAAAGCCATTAAAGTGAAGGAGAGGAGGGGTGGGTCTGCGTGTGTTTGTGTGTGTGTGTGTGTGTGTGTGTGTGTGTGTGTAGATTTGCATTTTTAATGTATCATTTAGACCCTTTGGTGAGGAAAGGCAAGTCTGCAGACAGGGATGACTCATGGCTTTTGACATCTCTTTATTGCCTTGTACCATTGTAGAAATTTTCTGGACTTAAGCTCCTTATGAGCAGAGGCCTTTCTGTTGTTCCTGTTAATATCTCTTCTAGGACTTTGATGCTATGGCCATAGTCAGGGCTAAATATTTATTGAATAAATATCATAAGACCTAAAGCAATCCGGTGTACATAGGATAGGTAAGTGAAATAAAATCTTGTGTCTGTTTATGCAGAAGGTAAAAGGAAGAATTACTAGTATTTTGTTGCTGGAGAAACAAAGGTGAAGAGTATTGGAACAATGTGATCTATATGCTGGGTTAGCTAAACTCACCGGCCACATAACATTGTTAGGATTATTTTTTCTTTCTTGCACGACTTTTTGTTTTCACTTGAGTTAATAGGGCTCTTGTTTGCTTATTTGCTTAGTTTCCTACATACTTCTTACTGATATATCTCCAACCTCTCTGCCATTTGTATAGGTCTCTCCTTAGTATGTTCAAACTCGCTGGGTGTTGTAACAATTTTATCTTCTTGGAAATCCTCTCCCAGAGCCTTCTGTCTTTCCCCAGTCTGATCCCAGCTGCTCTTGGACTTGCTGCATGGCTCCCAGATTAGGATTTCCTTCACCATTGTCCTGAAGATATCTTCAGCTCTTTCTTCTGTTGGAAGCTCTGTTTCCTGGGTCTTTCTTCATGCCTTCATTTTGCTGGGGACATCCTGAGGAAGAATGCACAGAAGGTCAATTTTCTGAGCCCCTGCCTGTCTAAAATGCCTTAGTTCTACCCTTACCTTCCGGTGGGTAGAAATCTAGATGTGGTAACAATTTTCTTTAGCTTCTGGAAATGCCACTGAAAAGTCCAGTACTGTTCTGAGTCTCTATCTTTGGTATGTATCCCACTTACTCCTTTGTGGAAACTTTAAGAATTTTCTTGTTCCTTAAATTTGTGATGATGTGTCTTAATGAAGGACGGTTTTCACTCATGTGCTGAGTACTTAGTGGGTCCTTACCATCCAGAACAGAGGTTCCAGCTGTGGCCAAGCCCCTGTTTAATGGGCCAAATCTGGCCTGCCACAGTTGTTACAGGTAAAGTTTGATTGGCACAGAGCCACACTCAGGCATATACATACTGTCTGGGGCATTACACAGCTAAGTTGAATGATGTGACAGACTGTGGTCTACAGAGCTTAAAATATCTGTGGCTTTTACAAAACATGTTTGCTGACACCCCCTCCCCCCCTCGCCGCCGCCAGTCTGAAAAAACAAGAACTTCAGTTTTGGCAAAAAAAAAAAAAAAACACCAAAATTTTGTTTGTTTGTTTTTAAAATTTTCTCTGTCATGTTTTGTGTTTCCCTCTTTCCCGAACTCTCACTACTTAGATTTTGAACCACCTGTACTGGAACTCAGATCTGTTTTCCTGCCCTCTCTTCCCTCTCTTTGTTTATGTTTGCTCTTTTGCCTGAAAAATTTTGTTTACCTCCCAACTGAACCATGAGTTTTTCACTTCTGCTGTCATAATTTCTTATTTTGGCATAATTTTATTTTTTAAATTAACCTTTTTATTATAAACAAAAAAAAACCAAAAATAATACATAGCTAATAATTTTTTATAAAGCAGCCATCCTTATAAATGCTACCCAGGTCTAAAATAAATATTTCCACTAACTCAGAAGCCCCTCTCTGTGCCCCAATCTAATTACAGCCCACTCTGACACATATATCATGGATTTCAACCCATTGCAACACTGTCTTTTTTGCAGCTCAGCTTATCCCAGCTTTGGACCGTGATCCTCTTTGTGCTGTCCACTGTGTCCTTTTATTGTGACCTTTGTACCCTTTGGTTGTTTCCTTGCTATGTACTTTAGCAAGATGTTTAGGACTCCTCTTGTACATTCCTTGCCCTACATCTGGAGTCACCCATTTCTCTAAAAAACTCTGTATTCTTTTAGTGGGAAATGGAATTGTCAGCTCCTGATCTGGTTGCTAACAATGGTTATTACTCCTGCATTCGTTGTTGTTTCTAAGTCATCATTTGGAGGAAAGAGTATGTGTATTTTCCTTCCCTTTTTTTTTATGCTCATATTATATTATCAGATATATTATATTACAGCCATTACATACTATCTTCTCTCTTTTAATCTTTATTTGGTCCTACTTCTACATTACTATATATTTAATACTCAGTACCAGCTTATGTACTGATGTTTCTATAGTCATTTAGGTTGTCTGAAACTCATTCTTCACAAGATACGGCAGGATGGGATCATGAAAACAATATTCCCTGAGTTCTTGCAGGTTAATAATTGTTTATCTGTGCTCTGTAAACTTGAGAGTCCATTTTGTTAATGTATAATCTTTAGCTTGCATTTTTTTTTCTTTGAATGTCTTCAATATTTTACTGTATTTTCTTTGAGTAAAATAGCACTGCTGTTGAAACTCTGGTATTGTATTTTTCCCTTGTAAGGCATTCACTCTTTTTGCCTAGCTGCCCTAAAGTTTATTTAAAGTGTAAATATTTTCCCAGAATATATCTGGTGTTACTTCTTCTGGGTCAGTATTCTCAGGTATGCAGTGTGTCCCTTCAGTATTTAACTCCAAGCTTCTTTTATATTTTAGCAATTAGAGCTTTTAGTATTTGTTCTTTTCCCTTGTTTGGATTTCTGTTAGGGACTCCTTTTCTCTGTATTTTGCTTCTTCCTTGCCTGTCTTCATTATTTGCTACTTCCTTTCAAAGTCTTTTTATCACTTCATTTCTTTTTAGCATTTAATCTTTTCTTCCTGTGTTCTTCTTACCTGTTGTGTGTTTATCCACTCTTGTATTTCTATTAATTTAGTCTTCATTATTGAAAAAATTTTTTAAATTTCTAACTCTTTATTAAGTTCTGTCACCTTGTTTTGAAGCAAAACATTTTTCTTTTATGTGGCTCTTTTGTGTCTTGTGTATTTTTTTTTGTTCTTATTTGAAATTTTGGTAGGTTTTGTTGGTATGCTTTCATTGTCTGTATACTGTCATATTTTTATGTCCAAGAGCTTTTTTATTCTTTTAATGTTCCTCTTCTTTTTTTAATAGAAGTCACTTCTCATTTCTTAGTCTATCTTATTCATCTCTCTAAGGATAGTAATGATAGTATCTTTAAAAGTTTTATGATGGGCGCCTGGGTGACTCAGTGGGTTAAAGCCTCTGCCTTCAGCTCAGGTCATGATCCCAGGGTCCTGGGATCGAGCCCCACATAGGCTCTCTGCTCAGCGGGGAGCCTGCTTTCTCCTCTCGCTCTGCCTGCCTCTCTGCCTACTTGTGATCTCTCTCTCTCTCTCTCAAATAAATAAATAAACAAATCTTTTTTAAAAAATAAATAAAGTTTTATGCTACTAGCCTAATTTACTTCCTCTCCTCCCCCCTTCATTTGTTTTGGCCTTTACCATTTTAGAGACTTTCTTCAAGCATATGGTGATCCTTGGTTATTGGCCATGTTTAGGAGTTGGACTGTAAAAAACTGATTAGAAAGTCTGTGCCATGAGTTAGGACTTGGTGAATTCTAGACTTTACCATACTGTAAGCGGGCTGGGCCATTTTACCATGAAACCTCCAGTGTCAGTATCTTTTAGTTGATTTTTTTCTTTGCTGCCGATCAAATTCTTCAGAGAAGTTTCTTCTAGTCAGCTACCCTGGAGGATATAAGCCTGACTAATAGTGTTCTGAGAGCCTTATGAGAAGAAAATTGTTACTCTTGGTATATAAACTTTTGCCTATTAACAAAGCTGCCTCTAGATATTGATGGTTTCCCCTAGTCTAGACTTTCATTTTTAATTTCTCCAGAGAACAACCTCTAGCAACATGTGTGGGAAGGGAAGAGGCAGTCGCCAAGCTATCTGGACTAGGTGAAGAGAACTGGAAGGTTCTATTTCTTATCAGTATTTTTTTTCAACAGATCCTCTTGTTTTTAGGCTCACCTTCAACCTCACTTCCACACGTGCCTATTGTTTCAGATTGCTGAGCTTTTTATAGGTTCTGCAGTATAAATTAATATGAATTAAATTTTCCAGTATCTGCTAAATCAGTTGTCTTTTTACTTTCCACTTTCTAAAATGCTATTGCTGTTGCCTCTTATTCTCTTTGTCTTGAAGGGGTGTGTGTGTGTGTGTGTGTGTGTGTGTGTGTGTGTGTAAAGCTCTTTACTATGTACAGTGGTATTTTAGGAGAGAGAGCAAAGCTAATGCACACTTTTCAGTTGACCAGAAGTTCCTTGATCTGTTTAAACAGAGAATCTCACTTACCCAGGTCTGTTCCCAATTCTGTTAGAACAAATGACACAGTGTTTTTCTAATGACAAAGTTTTGTTTGCTTGTTTTAAGGGATATTCCTGCTGCTGATCTGAAAAGTCATAAATTGTGTTTTATTCTCCTCCTTTATGCCAGGCCTCAACTATGTTTAACTCAGTCTTTTTCTATAGCTTTGCAGGCCCATGAATGAAGTGTATTTCATTTATCATTCACGAACAGAAAATAGAATTTGAAATGTCATGTAGAAATGTTCTGTGTTAAGACATACATGATAAGCCCTAGAACAACCACTAAGGAAATAACTCAGAGAAATATAGTGAAAAACCATGAAGGAAATTAAAAGGCTGCATCAGAAAATACTTACTTAGTATCAAAGGGTAAGTAGAAAAGGAGGAACAAAGGAGCAAAAAAGACATGAGACATAGAGAAAACAAAAATTGGTAAACATAATCCAGCTGTATCAATAAGAAATGTGAGTAGATTAAATAGTCCAAATGGCAGAGATGACCAGACTAGATTAAAAAATAAAACACACACAATATCTAGCTATATGCTGGATAAACAGAATAAAAAAAATAAAAAGAATAGAGAAAAGTTTTTTGGTGTGTGGTTTTTTTTTTTAAAGATCAACAAAACTAGCAAACCTCTAGCTAGATTGACAAAGAAAAAAAGAGAATACTCAAACTGCTAGAATCAGAAATGAGAGGGGGACAGTACTACCAACCTTGCAGAAATAAAAATGATTACAGAAGAATCCTATACACAATTCTATGCCAGTAAGTTGGACAGTTTAGATGAAATGGACAGATTACTTGAAAGGAATCCGCAATAACATAAAAAGTTGGCATTGTGATGCATTTACAGGCTGTTGCCTTCTCCACTCAAGGACGCAGTGGAAGTATCAACCTGGAGAAGATGCTATACAATGCAAGAGGTGAACTCTGCCCTTAGCAAAATCCAGCTGGTGGGATATTCTCAGAAAATTGTGAGTGTTAAATGATTTTAAGTGATACATGAATGCTTTCAATTTGTATTGTTACCCTTTGGGAGGAGGACGTCTCACCCTATTCACTTCAGAACAGTGGGTGCAACTTTATAGGTTTTTGGGTTTTTTTTAATATTTTATTTATTTATTTGACAGACAGAGATCCCAAGTAGGCCGAGAGGCAGTAGAGAGAGAGGAGGAAGCAGGCTCCCTGCTGAGCAGAGAGCCGGATGTGGGACTTGATCCCAGGACCCTGGGATCATGACCTGAGCCAAAGGCAGACACGTAACTGGCTGAGCCACCCAGGTGTCCCGCAACTTTATAGGTTTTGGACAAGTGAAATAGGAAATAGAGAGTATAAGACAGATCAAGAAGCAGTTTGGCAAGTAAAACTTTTGAACTCTGACCGGATAGTTAAGGATTCCCATTTTTGTTAACTTGTGCCCAGAGCCACTCAGTATAGAATGATCAAGAGATTAATGCCTAGCCTAAAAAAAAAAAAAAGAAAGAAAGAAAAACCCAAGTATTTCTCTCTTTGGTCTTTCTGGTAATCTGTTGTCTCTCTCTTTTGATGAGTAAAGCCTGGGTGCCTGGTGTATATGGCTAGGCTGAAACTCAGAGAGGAGGCAAGTCAAGACTGTAGGATTGCTTTCTGGGTCTACCTATGTGGCATTGTTTTGTTTTGTTTTTTGCTTTACTTTATATTTTCTGTTTTACTTTAAATTTTCTTTATCTAAGTGAACAAGGATATTTCTGGGTTTTTTCCCTGCAAAGAGTTAGTTACCTGGTGTGACTGCACTGCTGAAAGCTCATCACACATTCTTACTGTGGCTCTTTTCTAGGAGCTTTTTGGTGCAGTCCAGGTGACTCCGCTAAGCTCGGGCTATGCCCTTGGAAGCTCCAACTGGATTATCCAGTCCCATTATGAGAAAGTATCGTATGTTTCTGGATCCTCCTTGCTTACCACACATCCCCAGGTAATTCTAATTCTCTTTTAACACTCAGGTTTTGGTTATTTAACCCAAATTCATAATGTATCCAGAGTATCATCAGTTGTTTTTTTTGTTTTTTTTTTTTGTTTTTGTTTTTGTTTTTGTTTTCAATTTTTTATTAACATATAATGTATTATTAGCCCCAGGGATACAGGTCTGTGAATCGCCAGGTTTACACACTTCACAGCACTCGTCATAGCACATACCTTCCCCAGTGTCCATAACCCAACCCTACCCTACCCCACTACCCCCTTCCCCCGGCAACCCTCAGTTTGTTTTGTGAGATTAAGAGTCTCTTATGGTTTTTCTCCCTCCCGATCCCATCTTGTTTCATTTTTTCCTTCCCTACCCCCCAAACCCCCCACTTTGCCTCTCAACTTCCTCATATCAGGGAGATCATATGATAATTGTCTTTCTTCATCAGTTGTTTTTAAATCTTACTAATTTTGGTTTCTACATGTATCCTTTGTTGTTGTTGATGTTAGGGTAAGAATGCTAAACATGAGATCCATCCTTTTGATAATTTTTGTACTATACTATATTGACTCTAGGTACGGTGTTAAATAGCAGATCTCTAGAGCTTGTCTTGCTTAACTGAAGCTTTGTATTCTGTAGACCCTCTTCATGAAAGTTAAACTTTTCACATCCCAGTATTTAGGATTGCAAGTTCCTCTGTAAGACCCTGCTGTCTTTAGGTTCATATCCAAGATTCTGAGATTTTCCACAACTTGCAGTTACCATAGCCTGATACAGAACAGAAGTGGTCACTCGTTTACTGAGCAAATATTAATTATTTCTTTATTGAGGGTCTCCTCTGTATGAAGCACTCATCTGACCCACAGGCACAGTCCCAGTTCATGAATCCATGTTCAGAAGAGCTGAGAGGCCGTTGTGTCTGCAGCGTGCTGAGTTCAGTCAGTAGGGATGTCCGTGAGATTCGCAGAGCCAGATCATGTGCAACTTTGTCTACCATGATGAGAAATTTGAACTTTATTTTAATTTTAAAGATTTATTTATTTATTTTAGAGAGCATGAGTGTGAGGGGCAGAGGGAGAAGGAGAAAGAATCTCAAGCAGACTCCATACTAAGTACAGAGCTTGATCTCACAACCCGGATATCATGACCCGAGCTGAAACCAAGAGTCGGCTGTCCAACTGACTGCACCACCCAAGCGCCCCTGGGTTTTATTTTAACATGTAGAGGGAAGCTATTAGAAGATTTTAAGTTGGTTGTTCGTTAACAGTCTTATTTGGCAAGTAGCTAAGTACATAACCATTGTTACAAATGTATTCTTTATTCCTTTTCAGGTATTATTGTTCATTTCATAAATCCTGATTCTTTCAATGTTTGTAAAGGAGTGCCGGGCAGAGATTAGATGTCAGCTGATGGATGGTTACATACGTAGATAACTTGGGGAAGTCCATATCCTTTTTTTTTTTTTTTTTTTTTTTGGCCTTCACACAGGTTTATTGTGACAAACAGAAAGCACACAATTTGCTTGACTCTACCTCTGACCTAGCAAAGGCTAAAATACTTTTTTTTTTTCCACATCCTATTTTAATATGAAGGGGAAAAATGACTGCTGTAGGTCTAGTACAAAGGATGCATCTGAGCTACCACTTTGTATTGGCTTTTTTCATACCTTCTTTTAAAATCAAGTTTCGTCTCAAGGTCTAGAGGGGACAAGTTGCTATTTTTTCCTATAGCTAGCAGAATTCTAGGCCTTTCCCGCTTATTGAAATCAGAAGCCCATCAATGTCATCTTAATCCGCTTCATTGAATCAAAATACTTTATTGGCAGCTTCTATCATTCTTGATATATTCTTCCATAAAAGACAGAAAGATTACTTGGCTGCCAACTCTTCCGATTTGCCCTGCTTAGATCAAAGCCTTTACAGTACTACTGATGTAATTTCCAGTAAATTATTCTTCCAAGGTTCATAAATTTAAAGGAAAAATAAGGTCTTGAAAGTGAGCAACATACCTAAGTAATTAATCTTAATTTCTAGCTGGTAATCAGGGTTGTATGTAAAAAAAATAATGAATTAGATTTTCTTTTACCCAGATAATTGGATTCTATATTGAATTAGCAGGGATAAGAAAAGTTTAGGTTTGGAAAAACTTAATAGTCCGCTTTGTAGGTCAGCAGACTATGGCCCGTGGGCCAAGTTTGGCTTGCCACCTGTATCTGTAAATAATGTCTTATTGCAGTAGAACCACATGCATTTAGTAATGGATTGGGTATGGCCGCTTACACAGTGTAATAGCAAACTTCTGCTTTAGAGTTAAACTTTACAGGAAAGGCCAGCCGCTGACCTACTTGAGTGGAATCTCCCCAGCTGGGAAGAATAGGCTGCTGTTGTGACCTCATAAGCTAATAAGTAGAGGCGAGTGGCGCTTTGGATTAAGCCTGACATGGGAAGAATGGAGTGACAGAGAAGACACCGGCAGGTCTTTAATTCAACAAATGCTTATTGAACGCTTTCTGTCTTCAGGGAAGGAAAAATACAGGCCAGAGATTTCATGCTTAGATGATACTGAGAATGGTGATGATGACACTAATCCAGTCGATGTGGAGTTGGCAGCGGGGGTTCTGATTTCAGGAGGGGGTAGTGGGTATGATGAATAGGAATTTGAGTGGACACTGGCGACAGATGGTAATAGAGAACTGGAACTTGGATGTGATGGCAAGCCTGGAGACAAATTAGAGGAGCATCAGATTTTTTAAAGTCTGTAAAGAGCTGAAGGGGAAAGACTGAGTTGCAGGAACATTTACCCATAGAAAGTGGAAGTAAGAAAAATGATCTTTTTTTTTTTTTTTAAAGATTTGATTTATTTATTTGACAGAGATCACAAGTAGGCAGAGAGGCAGGCAGAGAGAGGAGGAAGCAGGCTCCCTGCTGAGCAGAGAGCCCAATGTGGGGCTCGATCCCTGGAGGCTTAACCCACTGAGCCACCCAGGCGCCCCAAGAAAAATGATCTTGAATAAGAATGGAGAGTTAGAGAGTGCCTGGGTGGCTCAGTACTTAAGCAGCTGCCTTCGGCTGGGGTTATGATCCCAGGGTCCTGGGATTGAGCCCCACATCAGGCTCCCTGCTCAGCAGGAGACATGCTTCCCCCGCCCCTCACTCCCTTGCTTGTGTTCCCTCTCTCACTGTCTCTCTCCCTGTCAAATAAATAAAATCTTAAAAAAAAAAAAAAGGAATGAAGAGTTAGAGAGTTAGAGAATTGACGCCCACAAAAATATAGTATCCCAAATGGAAGGAGAGAGGTAGCTTTTACTGAGCAGAACATCTCAGTATTAATTTTCCTGATTGATCTGATATTCAACAACATACTGAATTCTTATATTCTAATATTTATCTATTGATGGTTATATTATCTGCAAAGAAGTAACAGTTTTGTCACTTTTCTTCCAATCCTATTTTCTTTTCTTTCTTTGTTCCTGTCTTACCAACTACATACTATAGTCCCAAGTAGAAGTGTTGATAGTGGCAGCCTTGTCTATACTAGATTTTAAAGGGAATGCTTTTGTAGCTTCTTCATTAGATAGCTGGCTTACTCCTTGTTTTAGCTAGCAAGGTAAGGAGTTTCTCCTCTGTTCCCATTTTTCTGATTTTTAAAGATCAAATGTAGATGTTATACTTTACCAAATGCTTTTTTTGAGTCTGTAAGATAATCATGTGATATTTTTCCTTTAGACCAGTAATGTAGTGAATTACAATATTAGCTTCTCTTATATTTAACTGTCCTTGTAGTCTTGGGATAAGCCGTATTTGATCTCAATGTATTCTTTTTAAAACACTCCTGGAATAAATTGGTAAGTTTGTCTGCATTAGTGATTTTCTTCAAAGAATAAGTTTTTGCTTTTAATCATTGTATTTTTATTCTTTCTTCTGCCCTTTATTATTTCCTTCCTCCCATCTTTGGGTTTACTCTGTTGCTTCTCTTTTAATACTACCTTATTTGTTTCCATCCTTCTGTGCTTTTCAGTAAGTGTACTTAAAGCTATCAGTTTCTCTCTTAGTATCATTTAACTCTGTTAAATTGTTGATACATGGTGCTCTGTCATTCATCTCTAAGTATATCATAATTTCCTTCATAATGTTCATAATTTAAGTAGCCAAAGTTTGTTTTATAGTGCTTGTCTCTTTGTTTCTAGTCCATCAAATATGATTAGACTTAGGGTTAGATGAGAGACTTTTTTTTCAAGTCATACTTAAATGTTTCTGAATTTCTTTCTCCCTTTCCTTTCCTTTTCTTAATTCCTTCTCCCTTCCCTCCTTCCTTCCTTCCTTCTTGCCTGCATTTGGATAAGAGTTTACTAATTCATTGAAGTTACATTGAAACACTGTTTTTTAAGTGTCCTGTGTATGTTGGAAAAGACTGTATTCACTGTTGAATGAAAATTTTTCTATATGTATTTACTCATTTGAGTTTATTGTGTTATTCTGGTATTTTATATCTTTGTTTAGCTTCCAGTTTCTGAAAAGATGTGTTGTTTATTGATCAATTTCTCTGTGTACTTTCATCAGTTTTTATTTCTTCTATTTTTAAGCTGTGTAGTCAGAGGCATATATGTTCATGATCATTATGTTTTATCAGGTTGCTTATTTTTTTTTTCTATCAAAATTGCATTAAAAGCCAAAAGACTTTCTCCCCACTGCATGTTTGCCTGGTATTCTTCTCCATCCCTTTCTTTTTATTCCTTCTGTATCCTTTTCTAGTGAATCCCTTGTAGACAGTATAGTAAGGGATTTTTTTCTTTTCTTTTCTTTTTTTTTTAGATAGATTTATTTATTTTAGAGAGAACCCTCATGCAAGTGGGAGAAGAAAGAATCCTCCAGCAGACTCCCCACTGAGTGCAGAGCCTAAGGCAGGACTCAGTCCCAGGGCTCCCAAGATCATGACCTGAGCCAAAACCAAGAGTCAGACGTTCAACCACCTGAGCCACCCAGGTGCCTTGATTCTTTTTTCTTTTTTAACCACGAGGGTCTTTTGATTATTAAAACTATTTGTTTGTTTTTAAGATTTTATTTATTTATTTTAGAGAAAGCACAAGCATGAGCAGGGGGAGGGGCAGAGGGAGAGGGAGAGGGAGAAACAGACTCCCGTGGGAGCAGGGAGTCCAATGCAGGGCTCCATCCCAGGACCCTGGGATGATGACCTGAGCCAAAGGCAGATGCTCTGCCAACTGAGCCCCCCAGGTGCCCCAATGAAACGATTTTTATTTCCTGTAATTACTGTTGTATCAAGAGCTTATTTTTGCAATCTTATTTCCTGGTATTTTTAGTTTATTCTTTTCCCTATCCTTTCTTCCCTTCTTTTAGATGGCCAAATTTCTTTCTGTAAGTTTGAACACATGTATTTGATTATTATTCTTCTGGGTTTTTCCTTAATTTATTTTTCTCTGAGTATCCTGAGCTTATCAATATCTTTTTCTTTCCCTCCAGAGCCACGTCTTCCTCTTGTCTCTGCCATCTTTTTCTTCTTCCTCCCCACCCCACCACCCTCCCACCTTGTTCATATTGTCTGGAATTTTAATTCTGGGTTATTTAGAATGCGTATAGAGTACTGAATATATTATTATAGACAACAGTGAACCTTACTGAGTTTTGGGTTTTTTTTCCCAACCTTATGTCCTGTACATCTCATAGTCCTTCTAGATTTACTTTCCTTCTTCCAGGAATACTTGAGGAATGTTCACCAAGAGAGTCCTAAAATGGTAAACCTTATGAGGTCTTAAAGTATGAGAACATCTTTAGTATTTCCTCACATGTAAATGATAGCTTCGATAGATATAAAATTCAAGGAAAAGAACTTTGGAACTATAAAGTTTTGAAGGTATTTCTCCATTTTCCACTTGTACCCTTGTTGCAGTTAAGAACTGCAAAGTCCTGGGGCACCTGGGTGGCTCCCTCATTTAAGCAACCAACTCTTGATTCTGGCTTCTGCCATCTCAGGGGCCGGGGATTGAGCCCTGTGTTGAGCTCTGAGCTCAGCAGGGAGTCTGAGGATTCTCTCTCTCCCTCTGCCCCTCCCCCTGCTTGCTCCCTCTCTCTCAAAAAAATAATGTAAATCTTAAAAAAAAAACAACAGGGCGCCTGGGTGGCTCAGTGGGTTAAAGCCTCTGCCTTCGGCTCAGGTCATGATCCCAGTGTCCTGGGATCGAGCCCCACATCGGGCTCTCTGCTCCGTGGGGAGCCTGCTTTGCTTCCTCCTCTCTCTCTCTGCCTGCCTCTCTCTGCCTACTTGTGATCTCTGTCTGTCAAATGAATAAATAAAATCTTAAAAAAACAACAACAACAACAACAAAAACTGCAAAGACCTTTAGATTTGTGTTCCTTTATGCGATCTGCTTTTAGAATTTTCACTTTGTCTTCAGTATTCTTAATTTTTACTATGATGTATCTTAAATGTGTACTTTTTTTCTATCAGTATAATACTTTGAGAAATCTTGCAGTTTTCTTTAACACAGAAAGAATCTTAATCATTGTTAAAATTATTTATTCCTTTTTTTTTAAGATTTTATGTATTTATTTAATATAAAGAGAGAGATCACAAGTAGGCAGAGAGGCAGGCAGAGGAGGAAGCAGGCTCTCTGCTGAGCAGAGAGCCCAATGCGGGGCTCGATCCCAGGACCTGAGATCATGACCTGAGCCGAAAGCAGAGGCTTAACCTACTGAGCCACCCAGGTGCCCCTATTTGTTCCTTCTGGTTAATTTTTTTTCCCTCCTTATGAAACCTCTGGTATAGAGGTATTGACACTGTGTTTTCCACCTTGCTCTCTTTTCCCCCCGCCATCTCCTTCTTAAAGCCTCCTGAAAGGACTCCTCAACTTGATCTTCCAGCTCATGAATTCATTCTTTGGCTCTATATATACTGTTCTTTAACCTATGTGTTGAATTCTTTATGTCAATGATGGTACTTTTAGACAGTATTTTCAAATGTTTTTCTTTATACTTAATCATTTTTATTTTATTAATTTTTGTGTGTGGACTTTTTTAATGCATATTCTACTGTCCCATCTGGTTTATTAATTCTCCATGTGGGATCAGTTTTTAGCTTATTGTATTTAGTAGGTGTTGCTTTCCTTAGTGGTCTTGTTTTATTTCCCTGTCAGCTCTTACTACCTCGACTTCAGAGAAATCTTTTGTACCTCTGCTCTAGGCACTGCTTTTTTCCCCAAAATTTGTCTTCCTTGCTTGTTATCACTGAGCCTTGTATCATTTAGCCTCATGAGGGAGTATGGGAGTATGAGGGAGCAAGGAAGGGCTGGTAGGGCTACCTATCCCTTTTTTAAACACTTACCCTACTGTTCTGGTATTTTCTGCCTCACAGTGGGTTGGAACCCGCCACAGTCTGCCAATGGTAGTATGGAGGAGAGAGAAAAGAACAAAGAGTTCCTTGCCAACCTGTATTTTTCCTGCAGTGCCCAGCCCTGTTTGGCTCTTGCTTGCCATTTTGTCCCCATTCCAGCACCCGTGGTTTCCTCAGGAATTCATGTTGGTGGTTTAGTTTCTCAAAATTGTCAGATGCCCTTATTTCTTTGCTTTCTCTCAGCTTAGATTCTAGAAGAGAGCCAGCAGCTTGTGTTGACTCTGTCTTGTTGGGAACTCTAGTGGAATTGTTGTTTTGTTTTAAAATATTATTCCTTATATTTATGATTAGAAGATTAATTTGTATTTATTGTAGTAGTTATGGAAAGTACAAAAATCTCAGAGAAAGCAATAAAAATTGTGATAATCCTACCATCAAGAGAGAACTCTTTGCAGCCTGGTTTTCTGCTTTTTTCCATTAACTATGTAATGAGCACTCCTCAGTTCATTAGTATTCCATATATGTTTGATATCTGCATCGTATTCCATCATACGGATATTCAAGAAGGTATCTGTTTTCTCACAGTTAGACATTTAAGTTATTTTAAGTTAAAAAAATTTTTTTTTCCTGAAAAATGCCTACTCCAAATAGATGTGCATTCTGCCCAAAAAGAAGGCACAAGACACAGTTTAAAGACGGTAACTAATAGAACAAAACAGATGGTGGCTGTGGGTAGATCCCATAAATGTGTTAGCAGTAACTAGTGCACGCTTTTGGTTAATATTAGAGACCAAGCCTTCCTGGCCTTAAGAGTCAAATTAATGGATTTGCTTGTGGATTGTGAACTTATATTTGCACACCAACTTTTCTATTATGATGGTTTGAAAAAGCAATGTGGTACACATTATTTCAATAGCTTCCTAGCTATGCTGCCTCAGTTCAGGAGTAGGACTTGAGTTTAGATGTAAAAATCACCGGCATAATAGAACAAAACTACATATACCTGGACATGGGGAGCTACAGGATTTTGGGTTAGTTTTAGAAACTAATCTAGAACAGGACTTGGATTTCTATTTAAGGCTGAGATTTGAAATACTAGAAATTATATTGTGTGGTAGACATTTTGTTGTTGTTGTTGTTGTTGTTACTATTGATAATAGATTTGAGTTTGGTTTTTTTATTGTTTTTCTTTTTTTCCCATCCTTCTTCTGACTGTTAAAAGAGACCCAGAAAGTTTTCTGTCCCACTGCTTCAGCCGTCCTGGCCTTGAGGACTCCCCCACACTCTTGGGACTGGCAACAAACTGAGGAGACCAAGGTCTTCCAGTCACCACACTGTTTCCTTCCCATTTGACCTTTTTAGCCTTGAGGCCAAGACAAGTAGTTCTCTCTTTTGCAAGGTGGGTGGTAGGTGTGAGGGACAATGAGAAGAGAGATGGCTTGGGAAAGTAAGGACTGTGGATGGGAACTTATGCCTTAGGGCAGTGGTTCTTAACATTTTGTGGGCCAGGGACCCAAAAGCCTGGTGGTGAAAATCTGACAAGAATGATTAAAATAGGGTCACCTGGGGAGGCTGTTAGTTAAGCCTTTGACCCTTGGTTTCAGCTTAGGTCATGATCCCCAGGGTCATGAAATTGGGTCCTACGTCAGGCTCCACACTCAGTGCTGAGTCTGCTTAAGATTCATTCTCCCTTTGCTTCTCCCCCTGCTCACATGCTTTCTCTCTAAACTAAATAAAATTTAAAAAAAAGAAAAAAGAATGACTATAATATACTATATATATATATGCACACCTACACAATGTTTTGCATTTCTTTGGCAACTGTACATTTATAGAGCCCTCAGAAGCCCATTGTTACGTACCAGGTTGTTATGTATCAGACTGAGAATCTCTTTTGAGTTAGAACTTGGAAATAATTTTTTTTAAGAAATAAAATTAATTTAAAAAATTAATTGGTGGGGATGGGGCATGGGTGGCTCAGTGGGTTAAGTGTCTGCCTTCAGCTCAGATCATGACCTCTGGGTCCTGGAATTAAGCCCCACATCAGGCTCCCTGCTCAGCGGGAAGCCTGCTTTTCCCTGTCCCCCTGCTTGTGTTCCCTCTCTCGCTCTCTGTCAAATAAATAAGTAAAATCCTTTTTAAAAATTAATTAATTTATTAACTGGTGGGACGACTGGGTTACTCAGTCAGTTAAGCATCTGCCTTCAGCCCAGGTCATGGAATTGAGCCCCATGTTGGGCTCCCTGCTCGGAGGGGAGTCTGTTTCTCCTTCTCCTTCTGCCTCCCTACCTTGTACTCTCTCTCAAATAAATAATTCAAATCTTTAAAAAAATTAATTGGTAATTTCTACTCAGTCAATTCCCTGAAGCCTATGATGTTCACAATGGGAATCCCTTCTTGTTGTCAGCGCTGGAGAAGGTTGGTAGCTGGCCTGTGAAAGTCTCCTTTGAGGCACACACTTCCAGCATTCACTGTGCCTCTCCTTCCTCATCCTTCTCCCTTGGGAGTTCAGGATGAGCAGTTGATTTATTTTCCTGAGGTCTTAAAGACTTGGGCAGTAATAAATGTATATTCTCTTAATCTAAAGAAATTATCTCAAATTTGGACTCCTTGAATCAGGTTTCTAGAGCTGAGGCAGTTTCTTGGGTAGGCTTGTTTGTTTTGCACTGTTTTGTTTTTCTTTTTTTTTTTTTTTTTTTAAGATTTTATTTATTTATTTGACAGACAGAGAACACAAGTAGGCAGAGAAGCAGGCAGAGAGAGAGAGAGAAGCAGGCTCTGCGCTGAGCAGAGAGCCCGATGCGGGGCTCGACCCCAGGACTCTGGGATCATGACCTGAGCCGAAGGCAGAGGCCTTAACCACTGAGCCACCCAGGCGCCCCTGTTTTGTTTTTCATATTCTCTCTCTTCCCTCTGAACTCCCCAAGTGTTTTGTTGTTATTTACGCAGAGCTTTGATCTGGCTGCTCTACCGTTTGGTTTTGGGTTCCTTAATGTATTTTATTTTGTTGTAATAAATATGTGACTTGTTCCAGATCTTCATGTGGATGTACATGTTCAGCATTTTCAGCCATTCCTTCATCTTCTGATGTAAAATTAATTTCCTTCTAGATACCCCTGGGAGATATCTGTAGGCCGCTGCTTCTCCCTCCAGGCCTGGCCTTACAGGGCTCTCACAATCAGGTTTAGTCCTTGCGACGTTTCTGGGAGTGTTTGTCTTTCTCCGATAGGGAACTGTGGAATTAAAGCCACATGGTCAGCCTTAAGCACAAGGCAGAGCTGGGGATGTAGTGTCAAAAGAAAGACATTTTCCTGCTTCCACAGAACCCTGACTTTAACACAGCTGCTTGAAGCTTCCCTTGCACCGCTGGTCAGAAGTTAACAGGCGGGTTTCCCCACCCCGTGTTGTTCAACGGCCAACCCCGTTTCCTTCTCTCAGAAATAACGTATGCTACTGACTTATTTGTTCAATCACTCCTTCCATCACTCAGTCCATGGCATCTCTTAAAACCGTACTTTGGGCAGTGGAATATGCTAAGCTGGAAGGGGAACAAAGATGGGTAGGTTTTACATTTACAGATGTTACACTAGGGGAATAAGATGGGGACCTGCAAGACTTTTTTTTCTTCAGGGTGCAGGTGGTTAGTCCTGTCAGATTAGGAATCCACTGGGAAGAGCCATGGGATTCTCCCCCTTCCTGGGGGGATTAGCGAGACGTCATAGGAGAGCGGGCTTTGATTTGGTCTTAGAAAGCTGGAGATGATGTCCTTCATGATCTCAAGTTTAGGTCTTCCTTTCTGTCATCAAAGAAGTGTAGGTCGTTGGGTCATTCACTCATTCCTCCTTTTCTGCCTTTAAGTAAACTTGAAGAGTTTTAATATGGAAAAAGGCTTTCAGTGGACTCTCTCCTTGCTTCACCACCAGATTCTTTCTTACCCATGATGAGATTTCTCCTGTCATCTTGCTCAACTCAGTCTTGTGCACCTGGCTTTCTCCCTCTTTTACCTCCTAGATCTGTTTCACTTCTATGGCCCAACAGCAATCAGCCTCCAGCCAAATTTACTCTTTTCCGTTTTCCCCAGCATTTCACAGCTGCATTTGACACTGTTCATCATTCGCTTGCTAAAATTCTTTTTCATCTAGGCTTCTGAGGCAGTCTTGCTGTTTTCTTACTCTGCTTGATCTTTTGTCATATTATATGGTGTAAGCACCAAAAAGCTGTCTTTCCCGAACCGCCAATTTTTACAGGCAGGGAAGCTCTGCACTGCCTTGAGTGCTTGTTATTTACTTGCTTCCATCCCCATTTACTACCTTAAGGGGTCCCACAGCCATGGTCCTAGACACACTCTACTTTCCTCACTCCAGCAAACTGGCATTTTTTGTTAAATACTTTGATAAAGGTACCTAGCAAATCTCCATATCTATCATGTACCTTTGTTTTATCTTTTATTCTCATAATCCATTTTGTTATCCCCCAAATATTTGCAGCAGTCCAACACTAGACTTATTATTGCCTCCTTATTCTTTTAAATCGTTGTGTCCAGATTTCCCTTTGTCTGCATTTCTGACAAGGTCTCACTTTGTTCATTGTCCAGTATATCTGGTCCATTCCCACCTATTAACGGTTTTCTGTGATGTTGCTGGATCTGCCCCTTCTGTCTCCTCAAGTTCTATAAAATTATAGTTTTTCCCCCTTTATGTCCAGGCTGCTATAGAGGACTTCTGAGTATCGTCCCTCTTTTTCGTCTTAACCCCTCCTCAGCTGTCACCTATAATTATTGTTGCCAAAAGGTCACTCTTCTGCTTCAGACTGTTGATTTATTCCTACCCACTCTGTCAGTTTTCATGTTTCTGACCTTTTTGGTTCTTTACTAGTTACACTTTCCCTCATTTTTACTAATCTCTTTCTCAGCCCCAAAGTAAACTTTCCATTCCAGCCAAATAAATTCACTTGACACCTACAGGTTATCTTTCTCTGCCTTCTGCCCAGCCGGTCTCCAGCCCTCCTGCCCAAGTCAACTTGCTGATTCTCACCTTGCTGACTTCTAGTGAACTATTTCCCATTATAAAATGCTCTCACATTTCCTACCAGACCATGTTTTTTGTGCATTCATTTATTCAGCAAATATTTGTTTACTATTTTTTGTGTGCCAGGCATTTTGCTAGAAATTAGGGATGCCAAATCCTTGCCCTCAGAGAGCTCCATAGGCCTGTTGGGGACACAGACAAGTAAATAGGCAGTCACGATGCTGTTTGATTAGTGCCGGTAGAGAAAGTCTTAGAGGCCACAGGGGCATATGTAGAAGGGACATCTTGCTGTGGGAAAGAAGGGTTGTCATGCAGGCATTCCAAAGGCTGTCTTAAATTGAGACTTAAGTTCCTTAGCCAAAGAAAGAAAGAAAACCGGAAGCAAAACTTTATGTGCCAGAAAGCCTTGTATAAGTGGTCCCACCTGGTCTGGTGGGGCCCTCTACTCTGCATTCCTCTTGGCCTTCATGGATGCAGTGTAAATTCTTGAAATTCACATTAGGTTTTCTATGGCTTTTTGAATAATCCTCCTTAAAAAAAAAGAAAGATTTATTCATTTGAGAGAGCGAAAGAACTGGCGGGGGTGTTCAGAGGGAAGAGAGAGAACCAAGCAGACGCCATGCTGAGTGTGGAGCTTGACATAGAGTTCAATCACACGACCCTAAGGTTGGACCTGAGCCAAAGCCAAGAGTCAGACGCTCAACCAACTGCACTACCTAGGCGCCCCCAAAATCCTCTTTTTTGACGGTACATTTTTTTTTCTTCAACTGGATTATAAACTTCTTTCAAGGACCTAGAGCCTGAGTCTCCTTTCTCTCATACTCTGTGCAAAGTGTCCAATGTAAATTCACCAGCAGAGGACACAGTGACCACAGCCTTCTTGGGCCTAGGGCTTTTCAAAATTTTATTCTGCAAGCTTGGTTGTGACTGTCAATTTTGTAGGTATTTTTATTTGAATCTTGGACACAGTGGAATTTTCTGTTGTGTGTGTTGGAACAAAATGTTCCCACTCAAAGCACTCAGTGAGTTGCCGTTGACACCAATAGTATGTACATTTGCCCTTTGGTAGTGAAGTGGAGATGTTGGCGGTGTCAGCTTGATTTTGAGAGTGTCTCTAAAAAGCTTTTAAAGCTGATTCTTTATAGTAGCCTTGGGAATCAACAACAAGGGTGTCCCAAGTATAGGGCTAAAATAACAAACACATAGTCTGACCTGATCATGAACTAGTTCTCATAATTTCCAACTCCATAGTATTCATATTGTAGTACTGCTTTTGGCTTTTACTATGGGCATTTAATTTTCAAAGGAAGGCAGCATTGATGGCTGAGGTTCAGAGGTAATGTTTTCAGGGGCACATTTGTTCTCCATTATATGTTTTCATTTCAGCCCCATATGACAACCCAATCAAATGTGTGAGAAAGTGTTCATAGGCACACAAAGATTGTATATACTATTTAGGGAGTTCCTAGACCCTCTGAATTTACCCTCAGCCCTGTGGATCATTGTTGGCTTGTTCTAATAAGGTTCTTACAAAATGATTGTCTTTTCTAAATAGGCCGTCTAACAAAGTTTGATCCCTTTTGTCACTATTCCGGTTCCTTCTGTTTGACGTATGTACACTTCTCCAGGCTCACTGCACATCTACTATAAACTACTGTCCTGTATTTCTTCCTTCTCCGGAAAGAGTGAATGTATATATGTTTTTTAGAGAACTGCAGATAGATCAGTTCTGCCCAAGCAGTGGAAAAGCTCTTGTATGCATTAGTATAGTACATCCATGCAAGTAGGAATTAGAATCTATTCCGTATCGCTGTCACAACCATACTTTTCAGCCTTCATATTAAAGAAATGTTTCTCAGGTTATAAGACAACTTATATAACTATAATCCTGTTATTTAAAAATAATGAGCCCCTATATCCGGGTTTATATAAAGTGCTAAAAGAACGTACATCAAAAGGCACGTATGTTCAGGTAACATTGCAGGTGATGGGTCTTTGCTGTGCTACCGTTTGGAGTTTTCTTTATTTGAAAATCTGGGTGGAACAGAGAAAGGAGGTATGAGGCTTCTTACTAAACTGGGTTTCTGGCTTTTTTCTTCTTACATTCCAGTGAGTATGTGAAATGACAATGAGGAGAAGATGGGTTACAAAATAGCTCCCGCATCTCAATCCACGGGTCTGCATTTTTGTTTCAGTTTGAATCCTGATTTCCTTGGAAAAGATAGTTAGTGGTTTTTGTTTTTTTTTTTTAAGTGCTTTGGAGACCATCAAAATTAAATTCAAATTGTGCCAAGTAAAAATAAAAATATGACATCCTAAGTATCACATAATAGTGCCCCGTGGGACTTCACAGTTTACAAGAAGACTGTGTATATTAGTTCTTGAGACTCTCAGAAATCAGGGAAGGAAGATGGGTCAACAAATATGCCCATGTGTGATCTATATGCCCAGCTCAGAGCCGTAGCTGAGGTCCCATGGCTTTACTAGAGGATGGGAGTGAGCCTTTATATTTCTAGTTCCTAATTCAGTGTTCTTCCTGGCTCCTCTGCCATGGAGACTTGGGAAAATCGCCTTGGCTCTCTGAGTCCCAGCTTGCATTGTCATAATGTAAACTTACTTCGTGTGTTTATTTCAAGTTTTTACACTTGTTTTCATTTTGCAGAGTTGTGTTGAGAATCAGATTATACGGTGCAGTGGTTCTCAAAGCACAATCCCTAGACTAGCACCAGGAGCGTCTCTTGGGAGCTCATTAGAAATGCAAATTAGTAGGCCCACCTCAAACCTGAGTCAGAAACTCTGGGCTTGGCACCCAGCAATCCATGTTTCGGCAGACCCTCCAGGTGATTCTAGCACACAGTCAAGTTGGAGACCCACCACTGATAATGTGTGAGATAGCAGTTTGAAAAGAACAAAGCATTCTAGAAATTTGAGATGGGAAGCCTTTTTTTTTTTTTTCCTTTTTTAAGATTTAATTTATTGAAGAGAGAGTGAGAGAGCATGAGAGCAGGGTGAGGGGCAGAGGGAGAAGCAGACTTCCCGCTGAGGAGGGCTCTATCCTGGGACTCTGGAATCATGACCCGAGCCGAAGGCAGACGTTTAACCAACTGAGCCACCCAGTTGTTTTTTGTTTTTTGTTCTGTTTTGTTTTTTTAAGTTAGTTGAGGTAAAATTTATGTGTGGTAAAACCCAAAGATCTTAAACATACAGTTCTGTAAATTTTCACATTATGTGATCATCACACCAGTCGAGACATGGAACTCTTTTATCCTTTTGTAAAGTTCCCTCGTCCCTCCGTGGTCTGTCCTCATCCCCACTGGGCAACTGCTGTTCACTGAACAGACTTCATTAGAGGAAGTAAAAGGACATGACAATGATTTGATCATAGAGCAAGGACTATATTCTCTTTTCCCTTTACTACTTATACTTGCCATTTCTTTTTGAATTACTAAGCAGAGTTCTCTCTGTTTTTTCAGCCCATGGATCAAGCTTCTCTCAAAAACAGCGACGTTCTCATTCTGACAGGCCTGACCCAGATCCCCACCGCGAACCCGGATGGCATGGTGGGAGAGTTCTGCAGCAATCTGGGTACGTGGCCAGCTCGCACCATGAATGGGATGAGGTGTTCTAGGTTTACTTTTTTGATACCTTGCTTCAGTAGTATGTGGTCCTTCCCTTCACAGTCACACCCACCAATGCCCCCCCAACCCCATTCAAAGCTTTTCTCCCCATCTGCTTCACCTGTCTTGCCTGTCCTTCAAAGCTTGCTGTTGGGACGCCTGGGTGGCTCAGTGGGTTAAGCCACTGCCTTCAGGTCATGATCTCAGGGTCCTGGGATCGAGTCCTGCATCGGGCTCTCTGCTCAGCAGGGAGCCTGTTTCTCTCTCTCTCTCTCTCTCTGCCTGCCTCTCTGTCTACTTGTGATCTCTCTCTGTCAAATCAATAAATAAAATCTTAAAAAAAAAAAAAAGCTTGCTGTTGTCAGCAGAAGCAATTCTTAAGCAACATAAATCTGAAGAATGTCAGAATGACTGTCCTAAGAGTCAGTTCAAGTGCTTTATGCAACAAATACTCAACGTTCTCCCACTTGACTTACGTTGAAAATTCTTATTTATTCTTCTTGCTTTGTGGTGGGATTTGGGGGCAGGACTGGCATTCATACAAGGTAGCAGCTGTCAAAAAAGGGAAGAATTGCATCTTTGCTTTGCAAATAATAGCACAGAAAAGACGGTAAATGCTTTGCATTCATAATAGCGAGCAACTGAAAAGATCATTTTTTTCCACCAATATTTGGTTGGTCTTATTTTTTTCTTTGAGAGAAGACTGAATTTGGGAGAGAGACCTGTGGGGTATTTGCTACCTAGAAGAAATACTTGTTTCTTTGGATATAATTGTTAGTAAAATCTAAAAATCCTGCCTTTCTTTATAGAAAAGTATAGGTTGCTTACTGTCTTAGCTTGGGCTGCTGTAACAAAACACCATAGACTGGGTGCCTTGAACAACATTTATTTCTCATAGTTCTAGAGGCTGGAAGTCTGAGATCAGGTTGCCAGCATGTTCAGGCTCTGGTGAGGGCCGTCCTCCTGGCTTGTAGATGCCTATAAGAACTCAGTTGGCAGAGGAAAGCAAGTCTCGTGTCGCTTCCTGTTCTTCTAAGGGAAACAGTCCCATCTTTAGAACCTGTCCCCTCATGGCCTCATCTAAACCCAGTTACCTCTCAAAGCACCCACCCCCCGGTACCATCACATTGGGAGTTATGGCTTCACTATATGAATTTTAGGGGGACACAGACCTTCAGTCCATGACAGTTACCAAAGAGGGGTTACTGAGCTCAGACTGACCACCCCTAGCAACTGTAAGTGCTGTCACCTCTGCTCTGGGGAAAAGAAATGGTCATCATCTTACATTTACGTGAAAGGCAGTATCCTTTGACATTTCACTTGCCCATGCCAGTCATCATAGTTTGTTGTTGTTTGCTGATAGTAAACCAGACACAATTTATTTTTCCTTGAAAAAATTATTGGACTTGTCTCCAATAGCATCTTTGATCTGTATGTTTGTTTGTTTATAATCTGGAATCCTAGACTCAAAGAACTTTAGATCTGAAAGGAACCTTAAGCTAGTCTACTGTTTTTCAAAGCCCACACTAACTACTTGCCTCAAGATCAGTGAGGCCACTAATTAAAGGTGCCGTTTGGAGGCCCTGCCACAGATCTAGTAATTCTAGATTCTAGATCAGATTCTCTGGGGAGAGGAAAGACTCAGAAGAAAAGCTGCATTTTCAACATGTTCCCTGGCAATATTCATGTACTAAAGCTTAAAGACCTCTGGTCTAGTTCAGTCCTCTCATAACCAGTCAGGAAATAGGCCCAACCAGGTATCAGTGGCTTATGACAAAGGCAGGAGTAGAGCCAGGCCTCTGGAGCCCTGACCACTTTCTCTCTCCACGCTACCATACTCTCGTAGTGGCAAGTCAACCAGTGCTCGGGGTTGACTTGGGAGAGTGTGTGTGTCAAACATGGGAACGGAGGAGGATCCAATATACCAGTTTGTTTTGGAAACCAAACAAAAAACAAACTTAGAACTTTGATTTTTTTTCTTTTTTAGCCAGGTATAACTTCTAATATGATTATTCCCATAAGTTGCAATTCCCCTATTGGATAACTTGTTTTAAGTATTTAAAGTATGAAGGATTTTCTTACAGATAACACATTAATGAAAGAAAATGCCACTAAGATGAGTCAAACGGAAAAACTTGGCCTATTTCCTTATAGGTCATTCAGAGTTGGTCAGACTGAACAGAGACAAATCCGGCAAAGTTTTGAGCAGGAGCTAAAAAGAGAAGGAGCTTGGAGGGTCTCTCCTGAAGCTTGGCTGCCATTGGTAACCTTTAAAACCCAAACCCTTCACTACACATCCTGTTCCCAGGGACTGAGATATCCAGTAAAAACCCAGCTGATGGTTAGCCTCCGTATGCTCCCACCCCCTTGCTGTTTCTCAAAAGAAGCAGATCATTATCCATGGGAAATGAATTCTATGAACAGAAGTAGGAAAATGAAAGAAATCCAAATATCATTTTTAAAGTTTCCTTCTACCTTTATAAAACTATTCTTCTAATGCCCTTGTTTTCTCTCTGGCTTCAACTTTTCTAGCACTGACAGTCCGGAATGGAGGAAACGTGCTGGTGCCCTGCTACCCTTCTGGCGTGATCTATGACCTCCTGGAATGTCTGTATCAGTACATTGACTCAGCCGGCCTCTCCAATATCCCTTTCTACTTCATCTCCCCTGTGGCCAACAGTTCACTTGAGTTTTCTCAGATTTTTGCTGAATGGTATGTCTGTGTTCTTCTCCATGACTCAGTACAAGAATAATAAGAATGAAAATGTAAAAAGTTTTTTTAATTAGAAAAAGAATAGAAATAGGTTTTTTTCCTCACATTATTATGAGACTTTCGTTTTGTTATCTTTCTATGTCTGAAATGTGAAAATTGTATTAATGAAAGCCAAGTCTGTTATATTGCTAGGATGTAGAAGAATAGTTATCAAGGAGAGAAGGATGAAAGACAAAGATTAAACTCAGCCAGCTCTTTCAAAATCAGTGACAAAAATATTATGCATTTATCTTCTCACACACTACCCTCTGCCTGTTACAAAGTGAAGTGACACATTCTAGAAGCTCAAAAAAAGCCCAAGCTCATGTTGTCTGGAATTTACAACACCAAATCTTATAAGAAAGGCTGGATTTTTTTTTCATTTCAATAGCATGATATTTGACAAAATTAAGTTTTATTACAATAGGAAATTATTTGATTTAGTCCTAAGGTGGGTAAATTATTGTACAGGATGAAATCAGTGAACCCTATTTGAATTATTTAGATGCACGTCTGAATCTAACTCGCCTGGCCAAAAAAAAGGAGGGATGGGGAAAATACATTAACTTTTACAGTCGACCGAACAGTACCTTAGAGTGGAGTTTCTAGATGGGGGTATGACACATACTCCGGTGTATTTAATCCATTGTTGTGTGGGAGCCTAATAGACACAGTATTCTACTGAGTTCCTCATGAAAAAGGAATTTGTATGTCATTCTGTCATAACTTGTTCCATGTACTGCCTCCCCCCCTCCACCTTTTAAAAGGGCATTTTTTCCCCTCCCCTTTTAGTTGTAGTCAGGGTCCTTTTTTCTTTCACTCAATTCAGACAAGCTTCTCTATTCCCTGTGTGTGTTATTCATGTTTGTCCTTAGGACTGTCATTTTTATTGGTACCTATGGAATTTTATCCTTTTCTCCCCCAACATAGGAAGTTAATCTTGAATAATTAGCAGTCCACCCTAAGTATCACTTGTGCAGTTAGTCAGCATATACTGAATTTCCTCATCCAGATCTTTAATAAAAAACTCCAGGGCCAGCCCTGCGAGGCCCAGGGGCTGGTGTGCTCCCCTAGGCTTCCCCTCCCCCACTGCGTGCTGTTCTTGTCAGAATATCTAATGGGAGAGAAGGCAGGACCATGATAATATAGGTCATTTTGTGTTTCTGGTTCTTTTTATTTGTTCATTTCTAATACATGTGTAAATACATTTACTATAGAAAACAATATGGGTTACAGAGGAAAAAAACTGAACCCATAAGCCCACTCCAGAAGCAATATTACTGTTGGCAGTTTGATGGATTTTTTTTTTTCTTTCTGTACGGGCGTCATGCTGATTATTTAATTTTGGATCCTGCTTTTAAAAATTTCAATATGATATTTGAGCATTATAAAATGTTCGAGGGGCACCTGGGTGGCTCAGTGGGTTAAGCCTCTGCCTTCAGCTCAGGTCATGATCCCAGGGTCCTGGGATCAAGCCCCACATCGGGCTCTCTGCTCAGTGGGGAGCCTGCTTCCTCCTCTCTCTCTCTCTCTCTCTCTGCCTGCCTCTCCACCTCCTTGTGATCTCTGTCAAATAAAAAAATTAAAATCTTAAAAATAAATAAAATAAAAACTAAAATGTTCAAGAACATAGTTTTTACATGACTGCATTATTATATCATCTGTACCTTATTTGTATATTGTATAATTTTCTTAACTGTTGTCTTATTGGACAGACAGGCTTTGCCCAGTTTTTTCCTTTTAGTAATAAATCTTCAATTAATATCATTTTTATGTATAAATGACTGCATCTTCTGCTTAAGTCAGTTACTAAATGTGAAATTACTGGAACAAAGATGATAAATATGTTTTAATGTTCGTTATACAGATCTAAATTGCTTTCCAGAAAGTTTTTTGGCTTCTGTAAATTGTCCCTTTTTTTACATATTTAGAGGTGTTATACTTCTCTTACCAGTTTATCTAAACTCTACTCTTTTGTTATATTTCTGCAGATATTTTTTTCCCCATCTTGGCACTTTGGATTTTAAGGTCTTTGTTTTTTAAATAATAAAGTTATGACTTTGGAATATTTTGGGGTTACAGAAAAGTTGCAGAGAGAGTGCAGAGAACTCCTGTATACCTTCTATTTAGCTTCTGCTAATGTTAACATCTTATGGAGCCATTTACACATGCCAAAACTAAGAAGTGGGGGCACCTGGGTGGCTTAGTGAGTTAAAGCCTCTGCCTTCGGCTCAGGTCATGATCCCAGGGTCCTGGGATCAAGCCCCACATCAGGCTCTCTGCCTGGCGAGGAGCCTGCTTCCTCCTCTCTCTCTGCCTGCCTCTCTGCCTACTTGTGATCTCTGTCTGTCAAATAAATAAATAAAATCTTTAAAAAAAAAAAAACTAAGAAGTGGACATTAGCATATTATTATTAGGTGAACTCTAGTCTTGATTCAGATTGTACCAGTTTTTCCACTAATGTCTGTTTTCTGTCCCAGGATCTAGTCCAGAATACCACAAGGCATTTCGTTTTCTGTTTTTGATTCATTTCTTTTTTGTTTTTGACAGAAATACTTTGGTTTTCTATATTGATGCTAACTAATGCAGCATAATATCCATTGCAACAATCTAAGAAACCTTAAATGAAGATCTTATAATTGTCTCTCTTCCTGAGTTTAAGAGTTTTATCTTCCTGCTTAGAACTATATAATATAAAGTAACCCTCCACAAGTATCTTCCTCCAAAAAAGATATAAAGTGATTTTTTAATCGACATTAAAGAAAGGGAAATGTAGGAAAAATTAAATAATAAATTGTACTAATGAAGTTAATATAAAACCCAAACCTTGAAGTCCTAAACTATTCCCTAAAAGTCGTATCTGTTAGAACTGTTGAAATACTTTAATACTACTGTTTTAGTAGGATTCTCACAAATGGACACTAACAAACATACATCACTACATATATTTTTTTGTAACATTTAAAAATGCCAAAACACCCATGGCTCTTAAGTTATCAGTTGTTAATTTTTGCCACAGTTGCTTTTTTCAGACATTTCCATATTTTAAATGTCAGATCTGGCCGAGAAAGAGCATAGTACCTAAAACATTCACAGTGTCTTCAGAGCTGGGATACTGCATTGCTCTCCAGTTTGAGTTACCAGTGCTGCTTAGTGGGTGTGCAAAACGGCAAGTTGTATGTCTGAAAAAAAAAGTCTGTCACTTTGTCCTCAAAAGCGATCACAACAAATGGAATAGGAATCTTGGAATTGGATCCTGGAACGGGAAAAGGACATTAGTGGGAAAACTGGTAAAATCCAGACAAAATTGGAATGTAGTTGGTTGTAATACACTAATATTAATTTCTTCATTCCCCAGTTGGATCGTGGTTATGTAAGATGTTAACATGAAGGGAACACTATATATAGGGCACAAGGGAAGTCTGGACTGTCTTTGCAACTTTTCTGTGTAAATCTAAAACTATTCCAAAATGACAAGCTTACTTTTTAAAGCAAAAATGTGTTAAGGAATTTTAACAGTTAAAAAATGCACACAAGGGGCACCTGAGTGGATCAGTAGGTTAAAGCCTCTGCCTTCAGCTCAGGTCATGATCCCAGGGTCCTAGGATCCTGCATCGGGCTCTGCATCGGGCTCTCTGTTCAGCAGGGACCCTGCTTCCTCCTCTCTCTCTCTGCCTGCCTCTCTGCCTACTTGTGATCTCTGTCTGTTAAATAAATAAATTAAATCTTTTTTAAAAATTTTAAAAATGCACACAAGACATTTATGTTCTGAATACTCTGTAAATGCTGACTTTTAGTCACAGTGAGATTGGCAAGCAGGAAGATTTTAAATAACCTTTAGTATTTAGTGTTTGCACTGCTACCACTAGGTGGCAACAGATGCCCTGGGCGCCCTACCTAACAGGCTCTTTTGCTTTTCCTCTTTAAAAGGCTTTGTCACAACAAACAGACTAAGGTGTATCTCCCGGAACCACCTTTTCCTCATGCAGAGGTAAGAAATTGCATTATTGGGTCAGCGCAAGAAAAACTGTAGATAAATAGTTCAAGATGGAGATAGGAGGTCAAGAGGTTTTTAAAAATTCTGGGGCACCTGGCTGGCTCAGTCAATTAATTAAGTGTCTGACTCTTAATTTCAGCTCAGGTCATGATCTCAGGGTCATGAGACCTCTCTTTGGGTTCCATGCTGGGCATGAAGCGTGCTTAAGATTCTCTCTCTCCCTCTCTCCCGCTCTGTCTCCCTCTTTTTATATATATCTCAAAATAAAAATTTAAAAATCCTTAACAGAAACTCTTATAGCCCTTTGTTTCCTATTTAAGACGACAGAGAAGTACTCTAACTCAAGATTCGCTACTTTCTCTTCTCATTAACACATTATAGTACCAGTATGTGTCTGCAGTTCATAACTTACCTCTGTTCTTTTGTCCGGGTGAGGAATTTGATCTAACATCTACTGTTAACCTTTTTACATAATGACAGATTTATTTATTGTCAGTCTTCTTTCCAGTTAGTTATGTTGATTGTAGATGTGATGCTTTAATGATGAAAATAATAACATTTTAAGTTTTTGGAAAATAAAGGGTCAGAAGGAACAAACTTCCACTTATAAGCCATAGGATGTAGCATATAGTGTGACTGCAGCGAGCAGTACTGTGGTCGTGTCTAAATGTTGCTAAGGGAGCAGATATTAGAAGGTCTCATCACAAGAAAAAAAGTTTGTAACCACACATGGTGATGGACTTTAACTAGGCTTACTGTGGTGATTTTTTCACGATAGATCAAATGCTGTACAGCTGAAACTAATACAACATTATATGTCAGTTATACCTCAGTTTCCTAAAAATGGAAAAATTATACCTTTCTCACAGAACAGATGAGTGTTTTTATATAAGTTTGTACCCAGTTTTGTTTTCATTATGTTTTTCACCAAATAGTGTATCATGGACATTTTCTGTGTGCCTCACGTCATAATTATTGCTGCCTCGTATCCCGGAGCGCATCATATGGGCATTCTATAATACACTTAACCATTCTCTTAACTGTCTGACAAAAGAGTTACGCCCAGTTTTTTGTTATGTTTTTTAAAAGGTTGTTTAAATTGGTATAACCACTTTAGGAAACTGGCAGTTATCTGCTAAAGCTGAACACATAATGTACTCTCTGCCTCAGCAGTTTCATTCCTAATGTATAAACCAAACAGAAATACGTAGGTGTGTCACCAAAAGATGCACAGAAGTCTTGAGAGCTCTCTTAGGAGTAGTTCAGAAATAGACCCAAGTGCCCTCAGCAGTCTGGTGGATTTTGTGGCATGTTCCCACAGTCTACTGTCTTATCCCAATAAGAATGAACAAACTCCCATTACACGCAGTCATGTATACAAAGTTCACAGACACGGAGTGAAGTAAGTCAGACATAAGAGAGTAGACACCATGTGATTTTCTTTATATTTAAGTTCAAAAACACACAAAACTCATCTGTGGTATCAGAAGCCAGCACAGTGGTTACCCTGGAGGTAGGTAGTAATTGGAAAAGGACAAAGGAGGATTTCTGAAAAAATTGCAATGAACATCCTGCTAGCTATTTTAAACTTAACAACTTGTACTATTCTTACTTATTCCTACTCCAGAGGACTTTAACGAACCAGAATCTTACATGGAAAATTCTGAAAAATTCTTTTTTCAGTCCACACACTCTGTTATAGGAGCCAAGGTATCTGTAGGCTCTGCCCTTACCACAGTGAAATTCAGGCTAGAAATATGTAATGTCAGAAAATTAAGTGTGGCAAAACATATTTTGTGGCAGACTTTCCCACTGAAAGTCTGTTTTTCTCCCCTCCTGTCAATAATCAGCCTTTCTTTGTTTTCTAAGAGTGTTGCTATACATTCATACCCACATATGTCACAGATGATCTTTGTCCCATTTACAGTTATGAAAATGAAAAGACCATAGTGGCATGGCCAGGGTTCCTGAAGTGCACTTGCCAACACTAGGGCGTGATGGAGTTGACTTTGGGTACTGTGACCAATGCCCATGCCCCCGTGCAGTGCTGCCCTTAGTACTGATAAAAAAAAATTACAGAATTCCTCCCCTGCGGCTTTGTCACCTGTACGGTTTAGACATTAAAGAAGTGCAGAGGTAGTTCTGGATGGTCAAATGTAACAGGTCAGCTGGAAAGGTAGATCCAGTTGCCAAAAAAAAAAAGAGAGAGAGATGAATTTATCTTAGTTCCTATGCATTGATCAGAAGAAAGAACTTCAGGAACTGTAGGTAATGACTAAAAAATGATTTAAGTTATGTGCCAAGTCCCACTGCTATTCTTAGAATCCCATTCATCTCCTTGACAGCAATGGATACAGTAGGCTTAGTCTTTTAGACAGCGCTTACCCTTATTTAACTGGGAAAAGGAATAATTTTGGCTATAAATCGGTTATAAAAAGAATGTCAGTTTACTCACATACAACTTGGAAGGAAGGTGGGAATTCAGCATTTGCTCCATCTTTGCTATGTATAACCTATCCAACCTTGGATGCCTGATTAGGATCTCTGGGGTAGTGTTGCAGTGCTACTAGTAAAAGCAGTCTCTCTGAATTAAAGGTTAAATCTTTAACGTGAAGAGAGTTTGGCTTCCATTTGGGGATTGTCCCATTGCGGCCACCCATCAGTATTGGGATGACTTCAGATGGAGTTGGGGTTGTTGACTGGGCTCCCCTCTTATGCATTGTGGCTTACTTCAGGATTAAGTTGTGTTACAGACCATTTCATTATCCATCAGACAATATCTCAGAGCAATACTCCCTTCACCCTAGCTGGTATTTAGGGCCTCTGAAGTCTGAATGTTTGCCATCTGGCCTTTCACTGCCAGAATGGGGGGCATGGGGGCAGGGCTGGGGCAGCAGGAAGAGCTTCTGAGCCATGTCACAAGATGCCATCTGTGGCTGTAACGGTCTGTGGTGTTGCCTTGGGTTGGGCATGACTTTGGGAGAATAGTGCCAGGTATTGTGCCGGAAGGGAGATTTTTTTGGTTCAGAACATACACTTTTAAGACAAGTTTGAGGCTGCGCATGGCCCACTTACCACAGCTCTCTGTGTCGTGAGCATGTCCTATCTCCTAAATTTCTGAAAGCCAATTTGGCCTTTGTCTTTTTTAAGTTGCTGTAGTTACTTTACATCTGTAACTTCTCAAGAGGTGGTCCTTGGTGGGTAAATAATTTTTCTTGTATGAGATGTTTATTGTTGACAGAACTTGGCGATCCACATGTTTTGGGAAAGTTACTTGTACTTCAAATAACTCATACTGGGAACTTCTAGGGCCAGGGCTCGGGGTGTCAGGAAGCTCTAAAGGAAGACTTAGACTACATCAGGCCTTAACAGCCTAAACAAAACTATCCCCTGAGTATGGTAATATGTACCAGAAAGTCTCATCTGTCCAGAAAGTCACCTTATAGATAGAAAATCTCCGTTTTCGGCAAATATTAACCAGATTCATGTGTATTTTTAATTTCCTTCTCCCTCTCGCATGCTGTGTGGTTCTTCCCTCCGGCTGCACAGGCTAATGTCTCTTCATGTGCTTCTCTGTGCATCTTGCAGCTCATTCAGACCAACAAGTTGAAGCACTACCCCAGCCTCCACGGAGACTTCAGCAGTGATTTCCGCCAGCCGTGCGTGGTGTTCACTGGGCACCCCTCCCTCCGGTTTGGGGACGTAGTCCACTTCATGGAGCTCTGGGGAAAATCTAGTCTCAACACTGTCATATTTACAGGTAAACAGACAAAACCTTGCCCTTTCCACTGAGACCGTCACTCAACGCACCAACCAGGTAGAGACCAAGGGACGAATTTTACAGTCAGACCGAAATATGAACAACGCATCTGTCGTAAATACCAAAGGGTGAAGAAACCACGGGGAAAGAGTAAGAATAGAGCAAGATGGACTGTGAGGAAACTACCAGGCAAAGCTTTCATAGCAGTTTTGAGAGATTTTTGCCCGGAGGCAAATTCCTCGTGAACTGCTTTTGCAGTGATGTTGTGTGCTGTTTCAAGAATGGCAATAATTCTAGGAACCACTCTTGTTTTACCCTTTAGGAATTATTCCCTGAATTGGGTCTTTCACCTCTATAGTTTTCTCTGGCTTACAGTTTTCCTTCTGGAGACAAACCCCTCAGAGTAGAGCAGATCTTTTCATGAGGTCAGGCAGGGGTTTTATCTTAATCACTACGTTATCTTATCAATTTTAGGTCTTCGGTCAGAAATCTTACGGGCAGTGAAGTAAAAAACCTTGATCCAAATCTGGTCCGAAGGACTGTAACTTAAACCAAGTTACCCCCATGTCTCTGAGCCTCATTCTTCTTCGTTGTCAAAGGGTTATTGCTGGCTCCTTCCTTGAGTATCTCTGTGCATTTAGTATGTTAAAAAAAGACACTCATACAGTGCCTGGCACATAAAAGCTTTTGAGAAAGTTATCAGTTGACTTCTTTCTCATTGCTTTTAAGACTTGAATGATGGAAGAGAATCTTCTCCATCCCCAAGGCTTCAGGATCAAGGACCCCAGGCTCTTCCCTGTGTTCAGCCTGTTGGTGAGAATGTCAGAGGCCTCCACCACATCACTAGTCAGACAGAGTTGGCTTAATGACTCGACTGCAAGTGGTAGGGACGCAAACCATGGGGAAGTAGAAGGCATCTCAGAGTATGTTGAACTTAATGGATTTGGGCTTATGTTGGGTGATTTTGAGGTGGGTTCACGGCTGTGGGGCATTGCACTGGATTAGTGTTGTCAGGAAACAGGAGTGGTTATATTACTGAGTATCTTAATAATTCTTATCTAGAAGGCAAGAAGAATGGAGCTAGGAGAGGATAATGTTTGCTCATTTTGTGGTTTGAATAGTGTTGTGGTTTTGTGTTCAGGCATGATTACAGAGGGGTTCTTGTTTTTGTCTTGATCCATTGTGCTCACCAAGTGGCCATGTCTGGTGTCAGTGTTCTGTGAAATTGTGTGTGTCCAACAGGAGAGCACTGTGGCCTACCCATGAGTGACAGGCTGGCTCTGGCTAACACCCAGCCCTAGTAGAAAGTGCCCAGAGAGCTGGGGCTGCTTCTCTCTTTCCCAGGCCCCCTTTGGCCAAGAGGAAGTCAGGCCACAAGACTTGATTCACGGTACCCAGAACCTCACTGTTGCCAAGTTTTGCTAAGCAGGAGGTGATCTGGAGAGCATTGTCTATAGTAGGACCAAAGGTGATGTCTCCTATTCTTTTTGAAGAGTTGTTGACCCTGATGCAGTAGTTGGTACAATGTTTACATAGGCGCAGTTAGAGGATTGTAGATGTTTGGTAGACATCTACAATGTCTATGGTAGACGTTTTCCTTTAGCCAGTTGGGAAGAAATCAGGGGCTGTGTGATGTCCATAACCATCCTGGATAATGAATTTAAATCCCAGCAGGTTTTGAGGGGCTTTCAGAACAGCAGTTAGGTCATTTGTGAGGTTAGGTAGTATCAGAGAAGCATCTCAGACCACTATTTTGGGTCATATTACAGCTATGGCACAGTTGAAGCTTACTTAGTCCATGTCAAAAAGGAGTCTGTCATCTCTCCCAGATGCTTGCCTCCTTTGGGGGTATTCTTCTTGGGGAAAAAGGAGCCACTGGAGGGGGAGTAATTTAAAAATCTGGAAGTTCCATCAGTTTTCCCAAATACACTGGATAAGTTAGTGGGACAGGTGAGTGTAAGCCTGAAGGCTGTAAGAAGGGATGTCCTCGTGGGGCCACAGGCTGTTGGGAATCTAAGTATTATTTTTCACACACAGCCAGTTCTTCTGGCTCAGAGTGGTCGGCCTCCTTGAGTGGGTAGACCGTCCCTCCAAGCAGCCTGCAGGGAGTGCTGCTGGAGGGAACAGACGGGCCATTAGGGCAGATGTGGTTCCCAGTCATGCTGTCACTGGCTTTGCTGATGGGAGCACAGCAGCGGCAGCAGAAGCGTCTGGTGACGTGGAGCCAGGGTCCTTTTCTTTTCCTCTTGCGGCATCCTCTCAAGTAGGTGGTGTGTGGTTTTTCTCATACCTGCGTGTTAACTCTGAGCACTCGATTCGAGTGGCCTACACCAGATTTCCCCACTGTGAGGTCACTGTTTTATATGTAATAGTTATCTTGGGGAGCTGGGGGAGGGACTTCCCCAAACTTTTCTCTAATTTTTTTAGCATCTATTGATGGTCCTAGTCAGAAAAAAATTATTACTGTGATGGTTGCCAAATGACGGTGTTTTTTTTTTTTGCCTTCACTGTTTCCGTTGCATTTATTTGGCATTCTGTCGTAAAGAGGTTTTCTTCCTCCCCCATTTACTTATTTAACCCTTGTTTATCTCCTCGGTCTCTCCGTGTTGAAAGCCTTGAGCTCACACCCATACCTCTAATTCCACATCTACTCTGTACTATTCACTCTGGCCTCTCCTTGCCCTTATTTGTAGATTCCTCCTCCCCAGTGATAAGGAGTCTGGTCCCCCCAGCCTCCGACACATACACTGCCTTACCCTCCCACCGGTGCAGCCATCCGCCCACCCTTGACCACACCAGCCGCCTCCTCACATGGCAGCAGCTCCGTTGCGTGCATCTCAAATTTTGGTTCTTGTGCTCTCATTAGAACCCGATTTCTCCTACCTGGAAGCACTGGCTCCCTACCAGCCCTTGGCCATGAAATGCATTTACTGCCCCATTGATACACGGCTGAACTTCATCCAGGTGTCCAAGCTGCTTAAAGAAGTCCAGGTAAAGGGGCGCCTGGGTGGCTCAGTGGGTTGGGCCCCTGTCTTCGGCTCAGGTCGTGATCTCAGGGTCCTGGGATCGAGCCCCACATCGGGCTCTCTGCTCAGCAGGGAGCCTGCTTCCTCCTCTCTCTCTCTGCCTGCCTCTCTGCATACTTGTGGTCTCTTGACTGTCAAATAAATAAACAAATTAAAAAAAAAAAAAAAAGAAGTCCAGGTAAGGAAGGGAAGTGCAGTGTCTCCGCAGCCCTGTCACCGCTGGGGAGTCCGCGGGCTGCGGGCAGAGGGCCGGCTGCATTTCTCGCCTCGCTCACTTGCCACGTGTCCACAGCATGCTGACGCATGTGCCTTAGTTACCCTTCACAGCACTGAGCTTTACACCTGGAAAGTCCTTTCCGTTCTAAAGAAGTCAAAAGTGGAAGGAAAAGAAAGCATAAACAGTCTATTATTTTTGATGATAGTTAAAAGTTAATTGTTAATGGTTAATGGTTAAAAGCAAATTGCCCCCTCTCCCACCAGAAAAGTTATTCTGGAAACCTACTCATTGAGCCAAAAGACAGTTTAGCTGAAACCTGGGCTGGGCCCTGGGGCACATGTGGATGAGCAGCACACACAGAGTTAGTCTGCTTTTTTAAAGAGAGGTTTCTTTTGGTTTGGTTTTTGTTGCATTTGTTTTTTTCCTTTTGCACTTTCTGCCATAGGAGAAAGCCAGAAGTAGTTGGGTAAAGGGGTGGGTGAAAGGAAGGCCATCTGTACAGCGGGAGAATGGAGAGGGAGAGTGGAATAGAAGTCACCCCACTGGGCAGCACGTCTGACAGTGGGCAGGGGGAGGCTGCTTGGGAATGGCCTGGGAGCAAGGCCAGAGGAAGAGTTTTCATTCCCCGTTGCTTTGGGAGCTCAAATGAGCACCATGGGGCCCTGGCACGTCTCAGGTCAGAAGTGTGTTTTTCTCCTCCGCAAGTTTTTGACCTCGGCATGGGAGGCAGTAACACAGAACTCTGAGGAAGGCTAGTGAGGAATGGGAACCTCAGGAGCCTCAGGAATGCAGAGAACCTGGCTGACGGTGATGGCTCACTTGCTGGCCCCACAGGAGGGAAGATGGGCTTTCTCTAGACATGATTCGAGCAGTAGATGAGCTGGGGCGGGCTGGGCGATTTGCTCCCCCACCGTGTACGGATCGGCATATGGGCAGACGTGGTTAAGAGCCTGTTGTTTTCATCACTAACTGTTCCCTACAGCAGCGCTGTGCTCTGTGCTCGTGGAGCCCTGGCAGCACAGGACAGTGGGGACGGGAGGCCACCTGATCTCCCCTCTGGGAGGGGGAAAGCCGGCTGGAGGCCTCAGGCTGGGACCGTGTAGTCAGGTGACTCTGAGAGGAGTTACAGGATACCACCCAGGTGAGGAGGAGGACAGGTCTGAGCCCAACAGAATAAGTGCTCGTTTGAATGCATCTGGTGGGCCTGCTGGAAGGCCTCCCTCCAGGAACTGGAGGTGAGCTCCAGGCTCTTCAGTAAAAGCAGTGGCAGTACAATAACTCAGGGCCCCGGGGATCAGTTTTCAGTTGTGTGGTGTTTGTCCCAAGTAGACGCTGGTTTACTACTTCTGTCTCTCCAAATAACAAAGAGGGACATTTTATAAACAAGCTCTGAGTCAGTCTGCCCTACACAATTGAGAATGTGACCTGAACAGTGCCCACTGCCAAAAACGAGCAGACCTGCCGATACTGGAAAAAAGCCCAACCCCAGAACACCAGACTAGCACGACAGTCAGCAATTCCTGCCCACTGGCCTCCAGCTGTTCCCACCAGTCAATGATGGTAGGTGTGATGAGAAGACTATGCCCTCCAGGGCTTAAGGACCAGCTGAGAGCAGACCCCTGGAAGTCACTGTCAAAGTGACTTAAAAAGAATCAAAAACAAATGCAGATAGAGGCAGTGGATCCCCACTAGTCCACTTGGCTAGCAGTTGAGGGCTTTGCCTTGAAATTTTTATTCTTTCCCCGCACTGCACTCACCTCTCCTGCTTCCCATTACTTGGGTTTGAGAGGAGGAGAGAGAGGTCAGATGGCCCGAAAGTGGTGAGGCTGAGCGTGCGTGCTCGAGGCCTCACCCACCCCGTCCCCTGGGTTCCAGCCGCTCCATGTGGTGTGCCCCGAGCAGTACACACAGCCACCACCCGCGCAGTCCCACCGGATGGACCTGATGATCGACTGCCAGCCACCCCCCATGTCGTACCGGCGGGCCGAGGTCCTCGCCTTGCCTTTCAAGCGTCGTTACGAGAAGATCGAAATCATGCCAGAGGTGAGCTATTCTCTCTCTCACGGTCAAACCCAGGCTTTCCACGTGAGTCTCAGAAAGAGGACTGTCCCAGAAGTGGCTGTTTTCTGGCCAAAGAATGCAGATCCTTAAGTGAGAACCTGGGAACGGAGCCTTCCCAGGGATCTCTGGGATCTTCAGAGCCTTCTCATTTTTTGGGTAGTGAAGTAACTGCTGTTTACATCACAAGTGCATCATAACTATGCCTTCAGGGGTGGGCGCTTGTGATTTCTGCCCTTTCTGTAGCATAAATCATGCTATAGTACACATAATACAGGCATGTAGTATAAATCAGAACCATCCGTTTACAGAAGTCTTTGTCCATGTGTGGAATATAGAGAGCTAAAAGCATCATTGAGTTTCGCCGGGAGAGGCCTGCATGAGATGCAGGGGTTAAAAGTCTGTCACCATTCTTCAGGTTTCGCTACTACTAAAGGATGCTTATTTCCACCCCAAATGAGAGTGTGTCCTCTGCAGCTTCCTCCTAATCCTCCTCCTCCGTCCCTGTAAATGCAGGATGGGAGACCTGATGTGCCAGCCCTGGTGGATGCATTCTAATGGGAAAACTCTGGTCTCTGGCGGCAAGGGACACGTCTCCAGCTCGCAGACATGTGTGAACTGAGTGGTGGTTGTTGTGGGCTCTGGGTAGACGTCCCTCATGGCACAACAGAGTCTTAGATTTTGCTCACGGGGCTGCCATGGTTCCCACGATGCCATCCCCAAACCTCCCAGACAAGCGCCACCAGGCAGCCTGACCTGTGGGGGGAGTAAGTACGGTGTAGGAAGGAAAAGGCTGCATACGGACGGGTATTGTCGGGAACCCTGAGCAGACATGGGTCTCCCCAGGGGGAGCATTTCACACTCGTGCCATGTGTGTTTCCTTATTTCATGAAGCAGTTCTCATTCCTTATAAATATCCTAAGCGACTTCCTCTGTCCATGGGATGTTGATCTTCATATTTACGTAAATGGAATTTTGCATATTTATTCACTTTTGTTTTTACATAAAGGAGACTTGGACAGCTCAGGGTCTACATGTGTCAGAGCAATAGTCAACTAAACCCGGGAGTGAGGGCTTCTCACGGGATCACACACCACTGCCGGTAGTGGAGTCGGGGAGCTCCAGAGCATCAGACTCAGATGGTAGTGAAAGAGATGGCCCCAGAGGTAAAGGCTAGGTGTTCCACTTTGGGAGAAGTCCGATTTCCAGGAATTAGCTCACTCAGTCCAAATGCTGCTGTCCCTGTCCTTCCTGCCTGACTAGTCACCTAGTGGTTATGAGGACAGAGGCAGAGGCCAGCGTGGAAAGTCAGCACCTGTTAGGTATTCTGAGTAAGAAGAAGCCCTTAGCAGTTTCCAAGAGATCCTACACAAGTGTCAGGAGTGGTCTGGAAGCCACCTAAAAGGCAGGTTGTGGCGGTTCAGTTGATGAGCCCGTGGCAGGATGTTGGCGGAGCATAATTTGGGGGTTGACTAACAAAAGGGCAAAGCAGAAGGGTCAGCACCCTGGGGTCCCAGTGTTTGACGGCACAGGCTTACACGAGGTACCTGCTGAGAGTTGTGGACCACCACCAGGAAGAGCGCCCCAGACAGGCTCGGGCTCATTCTCCTCCTCAGCCCAGTTTACCCGCCGCCACCACCCCCTTCTCTCTGTTTCTCTTAGCTCCATTCTTTCTTGTGATCGATGTATGTATTTGTATATGTGATATATTTTTGATTGAAGGTATTAAGTTTTTTTACCTTCTTACTTCCTTAAAATTATGTGTTATTTTAGACTGCAATGATATAAACAAAGGATAAAAAAAAGCGAGGGGGGAAAAGAAAGTGAGGAATGGCGGTCACAGAGACTCAGCTTCCCTGCGCCATATGCCGCACCTTTCCCTCCAGGCTGGCAGGGGTGTGGCGCTGCGAGCGAGCTGGTGGCTGTGGAAAGCTGGCCGTGGCCATCACCGGCCATCTGTGAGCTCAGTGTGGCCTCCTGGTCCTGACTTGGGATGGCGCAGCTGCAGCTCCCCGTCCCTCACATGTAGGGGAGCCCAGCTGACACCCGTTTGCTTCCAGCTCGCAGATGCGCTGGTGCCCATGGAGATTAAACCTGGCATTTCCTTGGCGACTGTCTCAGCTGTGCTGCACACGAAAGATAACAAGCATGTCCTTCAGGTAGGGGGGTAGGTGGGCTGGGCTTGCACCCCCGAGTTGGCACTGGGGCCTGTGAAGACGAGGAACCCCCCAGGCCGCCCCCATCAGTGGTCCTAGCACTCCCACTAGCACAAGTCAGAGACCAGACTCTTAATGGATTGGATTGAAACAGAGAGGACATTAATACAAATTCTTCCCTACTTATCTCTCTGGCCACATGCCTCAGAGAAGAGAAGCGGGAAGAGCAGCTATAATTCATGGAGCTGGGGCCGCACCGCATCCTAAGTGCCTTTCCCGGCTCCCAAGGACTGGCGTCCCTCAGCACGCGTGTGCGCACCTTTGCTAGACCCGGAGTGCGGGCAGGGGGAGCCCCCAGAGCAGCAGGGAAACCCACCCCCAGGGGAGGCCTCCCTACAGAACACGCCTGCAGAAGCGGGCAGCGGCTGGGCACCTGTGAGCCACGGGCCGCAGCGCCTTGTCCCCGGCACCTTGTGCCCCAGTTCACCGTGTGTTTACTGCCTCATGGCATGGCTCTGTGAGCCCTTGTCCTCACCCCCCTTCTCGAGAAAGACTCCTTTCAGACTTGGACTGTGCTGCTACATAAAACATGTGAGCTCCTTGCCGTGAGCATTTCTCACCTTCCCACATCATCCTCACCAGACTCGGTTACCGCCGCTCTGTAGGCAGTTTCTCTGACCTTTTACCCCGTCAGTCTGGGTTAATCCCCCACGGCGGGTGGCCCGGGCCACCGGCACTACTGCTACCCCAGCAGCTGCCAACACAGCTTCTCATTTGAAGAATTTACTTGAAAAATACTGAAGTGAATCCTTTAAAACTTAAAAATGAGTCTTGATCAAAGGAAGATCTCTGCCAGAAAAGTCCCAATGCTGTGTGGATACTTGGCGTTAGCTTATGTTGGGAGAGCCCCGGCTGGCGCGGGGCCCTGGGCGGGACCGACAGACAGGCTCGTGCTGTGGCCCCACACCGGCCTCTGCGCTCTCAGTGCTTGACGAGACCCGCCCCGTGTCCCGCTCTAGCCCCCGCCCAGGCCGGCCCAGCCCAGCGGCGGTAAGAAGAGAAAGCGGGCAAGCGAGGACATCCCCGACTGCAAAGTGCTGAAGCCCCTGCTGAGCGGCTCAATCCCCGTGGAGCAGTTTGTGCAGACGCTGGAGAAGGTGAGCACTGCCCCGGCCGCAGCACCGCGGCCTCCCCGCTCTTCGCTCGCCTCAAGGAACGCCATGTCGCTGCTTTTTTCTCCAGCTACACGTTCTGAGCTGCTGTCCCTGTAGCATCTGCTTGAGTCAGGGTCAGGGTAGAAAACAGAACCGGGGGAGGGTGCCAGAGAGTTGGGAGAAGACCACGCTCTTCTTCCCTGTAGGTCCCCCCATTTCTTCTCTGCCAGCCCCTACCTGTCAGACTCGGGCCACAAGAAGACTACCTCACCACACCCCGTTTCTTGTGGGAACTAGACCAAGGGAGCCCTTCAGAAACTTAGATGCGACCGATGGGTGAGGTGGGGAAGGCCAGATAAAGGAAACTTTGTAAGTCTGCTCCTTAGAGACTTGCTTTTCAAGAAGCCCCTTGCTGATCAGAGCGCCAGCATGGATGCTGGCCGTTTCATAAGAGACGAGAGGCTCATACTGGGGGGCGGTGAGGGCAGAGGCACCCATGTGTCCAGGTCCCTGGGAGAGGGAGAAGCAGGGCCAGCAACTCCCAAATGGGCGGGAAGAGAAGGAAGAAGTCGGCGGTCCTCGGGAGGACCCTGGCCCTTCCCCAAATCAGCAGCCAGCCATCAGTGGTTTAATTTTTCCCTGAAGGGAAGACCGTGGCCAAGTTGTGCAGCCCTGCTAGCCCCTGAGGGTGGGGGCACTGCGTGGGAATGAGCCTGGGAGTGTCCCTGTATGATGCAGTGAACACAGCAGTAACTGCTTCCTCCCGACCTTGTGCTCCTCCGGCCCCTATTGGTAGGACTCCGCTTGACCTGTTTTTTAAAAGCTTGAAACCGCTTCCTTTCCCAGAAGCACCTTCACTTAGTTCTGCCTGGTTCGTGTAGAACTTGACCCTTAGGATCTGCCCCAAACTGCACATGAGCTTTCTGGAACTAAGGGGAGAGATTCTCCCTAGCCTGGTTCGTGTAGAACTTGACCCTTAGGATCTGCCCCAAACTGCACATGAGCTTTCTGGAACTAAGGGGAGAGATTCTCCCTAGCCCATATTCTTTACCTATCCTGTGTCCCTTTCAGGCAAATCAGTGTTATTTCTCCTTTTCCTCTTCTCAACTTTATGTGTGATATGTAAGAAAATTCTATAACTCACATTAAGATAGTTAAAGAAGGATTTGCTGTCCTGCCTTGTCTCATTCTCCCTTGAGAAGGATTTGCCAGATCACAAGGCCATTGATATCTTGCTTTTAGGAATGGCATTTTTCTGGGATGGGGTGAAGCTTTTTTTTAATCAGGAACCTTTGGCTGGTGATGGATAGCCCAGCACCCCAGACTCCTGAACCCAGGCGCTTGGATGTGCTCCTCAGATAACTCAAAAGCTTAAGCAGGTTACAGAAATTTTGTTGTGTTTTGCATGAGAATTGGCATGTTTGGAGGCTTCTTTTAAAGTGTACGAAGCTGTTTTTTAATTCTGTTGCTGTAGGAGATCTTGTGACAAGTCTGAAGAATTGTATTGGGGAGCATCAAAAATGACAGTTTCTAGAATGTTCAGTTTGGCCAAGCCTAGGAAGTATCCTTTCTTAAAACCACCAGTTGCTGCAATATCCTCTGCCTTTCAGTCAGCCTCTTGCTTTCAGAGTATCCATCATTTGCTTTCTCTTCTTCTTTTGGAGCAGCATGGCTTCAGCGATATTAAGGTGGAAGACACAGCAAAGGGCCATATTGTCCTGCTCCAGGAAGCCGAGACACTCATCCAGATTGAGGAAGATTCGACTCATATCATTTGTGATAATGATGAGATGCTCAGGGTACGACTACGGGACCTCGTTCTCAAATTCCTACAGAAGTTCTAAGAGGAACATCTAAGCCATTTCTACTTCACCGAAACCCTGCAGTCTTCTGCCGGGGCTGCCGGCACAAACTGAGGAAGAGCATGAAATGTTGGCCGTGACTTGGTGGTGTTCTCTGGCTTAAGGAATAAAGAAGTAGCCCTTGAGGGACCTGATTGTCAGCAGTTACAGCCAGAAGCTCCTGCGCTGGATTTCCACTCTGTTTTGGGCAAGGACTTTTGCTTTAAACTTGAACTCATTCTCTTCCCAATTTTGCCTCTCTTGGGTGGCCAGGATGGTAAGGCAGCAAGCTAAAAAATAATGTAAGTGGAACAGATGCAGTTTCCAAGAGGTTAATGGTGGAAGGGGAGGTAAAAAATGACTGACTTAGCAGTCTTCATTTTTCATGGTTTCATAGGCCTTGGGCAGGAGGAATAAATCTTTGCTTGTGTTTTATTTACTTGTCTACAGTGCTACACCTAAGAAGAAAGATGATTTAAAAAATTTTTGGTATAATGAACCATCTATATGTATTTTATACTGTGAGCCCATTTTGTTAATAAAACTTATTTTTTATAGAAGTACATGTGCTCTGTTGAACCTAGAATGTACACATTGATTTAGTATCCGAAAAAATAAGTATACAGAACAGCATAAATTGAGAAAATAACCATAATGGAGCACCCGGGTGGCTCAGTTGGATAAGCGTCTGACTCTTGATCTCACGGTCGTGAGTTCAAGCCCCATGTAGGGCTCCATGCTGGGCGTGGAATCTACTTAAAAAAATACCATAGCATGGGGCACCTGGGTGGCTCGGTGGTTAAGCGTCTGCCTTTGGCTCAGGTCATGGTCCCAGGGTCCTGGGATCAAGCCCCACATCGGGCTCCCTGCTCAGCAGGGAGCCTGCTTCTTGCTCTCCCATGCCCCCTGCTTATGTTCCCTCTCTCGGTGTGTCTCTGTCAAATAAATAAAATTTTAAAAATACCATAGCAAATTTTAGTTTGGTGTGTGCAAGCATATAACCCAACATTATTTAGAAAACTCAGATATATGTTTCTTAAATTGTATGAAAAGTTGCCTAACTTTATCTGAGCTGTGTCTGTATTAAAAAACAACACAGGGGCACTTGGGTGGCTCAGTCTCTTAGGCATCCAGCGCTTGATTTTGGCTCAGGTCATGATCTCAGCACCCTGAGATGTAGCCCTTTGTCGGGTTCCATGCTCAGCACAGAGTCTGTGTGTCCCTCTCCCTTCCCCCACCCCATCCCTGCTTGTGCGCTCTCAAATAAACATATAAATAAAATGTTTAAAAAAAAAAAACAAAACACCAGCACAGATTGGTCACAGTAGCCTTAACCTTTGGGGGAAAGATCCAGAACACACAGCCCAGGCTCCATTAGTTAATCCATGCTCACCGCAGCCCCTGCCACAGATGATCAGGATTCTCTGCATTAAGCAGGGCATTAAACTCAGATACCCATAGACCCTTATAATAATAGTAAGCTACTACATTTACAATAATGCTGCTGCTTAACTGCTTAACACAGATGTTTACCTCATCTAAGATAGCATCAGTTGTAACGCATGTGCCGATCTTGCAAGTATTATCATTGGAAGAAGGGGGATAAAGAGCACAGGTCTTAGAATTGGTCAACTGTGGAAGTAGGCCCAGTTTAACCTGCTCCTACGATCTCTCTAGACTGGTTGAAATTTACTCAGTAATCAGTCCTCCAACTTGGCCAGCAGCTATGCATCACGAAGGGATTTAGTGAGCCAAGAACCACGTACAGTTCTGTTACTGGCTCAGGTTTTAGAGAGAGTTGACAGACTATCCGTTCTCTCTCTCCTGCCAATGGAGGAATTCTTCATGAGGAGGAAAACAAGCAGCTTCCCTTGACAGCTCGGGCACAGGAATGCTCAGCTTTGACAGGCCTCTGTTGTCTATGGTACAGGTCATTCCAACCAATCAGGGGGCCTAAGATGCATCTTAGGGGGACCTATAGCCTTGGATGGGGACTGACGTGACAGGAGATTGGTTGCTATGAAAGCTTACCTGTGTTTTTAGGAGGAGACTGTAAATATGCAGCACATGTAGATGACCTCCTGACAAAACTTTTGTGAGAAATCAAGTTAAATTTCAAGGATCTTTTAAAATGTGAAAGCAGTATAAACTCAAGAAAATGAAAATGCTTATTTTACTTGGATTTGTTCAAGTTTGATTTCTATTAAAGGGCTTGCTCAGAGAGCCCAAGGCATTGATCCCTTGAGAGGTGATTACTGAAGAAACAAACAGTATATAAGTGCAAATCAGTCTGTAAACTGACAAGCCAGTAATAACTTCGAAATTCTGAAAACTGTAATCAAGTCGCCACCACCTACTGAGTGGCAGAAGCCAGAGAGGCAGGAAGAAGCAAAGAATGATTTGTTAGAGCGGAGAGAAAATCTAGAACTGGAGCAGTTGCGAATAACTGCCTAGAGTGCAGAGATTTGGATATTAAACTAGGTTGGTTAGTAGAAGATCCACAAGGAACAACAGAGCCTGCCTTCCCACGCCATGATTATACTGATGGGGGCTCTATTGGAAATAGCGCACTGACTATTGACAATGACCTGGTGAAGAGTTGGACATGTAGAACAATTTCTACTCAAGCCCAACAAAATCCTAATGATGAAATAGTCATTGAAAAACCATTACTAGTGAAGAGGAACCTATTTTTATTATTTCTTTAAATCTAAGAAGTGGTGTGTTTATTATTGTGTAACAAATTACTCCAAAACTCAGTGGCTTAAAGCAACATTCATTATCTCACCATTTCTGTGGGTCAGGAATCTCGTGTGGCCTGGCTGGACGCTCCTGCCTCAGGGTTGTCTCTCCACAGGGCTACAAATAAGATGTTGGATGGGGAAACTGAGGTACAGAGATTAAGCAGCTTTCCCCAGAACATAGCCAATAGGTGGTATCTGCCTTATCATAATGTCACATGTTGGTATCAGGAGCAAGAGCAGGCCTGGAAGCAGGGGCATCCCTGTTAGTCCACTTCTTTTCAAGTAAAGGTAACAGCTACTGCTCTTCTAATCCCTTGGGAGCTTGAAAGCTTGTGGACTTCACAGCTGTCCTACACAGGCAGGAGTTGGCTCTTCCAAACTACCATGAAGTAGTAACAGAAACAAGAGTGAAGAAGCCTCCAAAGCTGTCTGATGATAACATTCCTGTGAGCAAGCAAACAGGTGGATACGAAAAGGAGACACTTCTCTCTGGCCCCGAGTCCAGTTTTCCGCTGTGGCCATAAGGAGAGTTGAATATTGTCTCATCATTTCGTGCCACACTGTGGGTAGGTAGGAAGCATCTGATGTTCTCAAATTCACTGCAGTGGAACTATGGGTAAACAATAATCCTCTTCTTTAAACCCAGAATGAGGTTAGAAATAACCAACTACAACTCCAGAGGAAGTGGCAAATAAAACCTAGAGACGGGCCCTGTAGAACTTGGCCGAAAATGTCTAATCTCACCAGAGGCTAGAGCCAACATCAATCATGAGTGTATTTACTAAAGATTAAATACCACAGTCTCTGCTGCTGCTTGGCAGTGCCTTATAGGTTTTAGTTGCATCATAAAAACAGTATTTTCCCATCTATAGATTCAATGAAATCCTCAGCAAAATTCTAATGACATTTTTCACAGAAATAGAAAAAGAAAAAAAAAAACACCTAAAATTTGTGTGGAATCACAAAAGACCCTGAATATTCAGCCAAAGTAATCTCGAAAAAGAACAAAGCTGGAGGCATCATAGTTCCTGATGTCAAGCTTTATTACAAAGCTATTGTAATCAAGACAGTACGGTCTTGGCATAAAAACAGACACATAAACCAATGGTACAGAGAGCCCAGAAATAAACCCACACTTAAACAGTCAACTAATATTTGATAAGGGAGCCAAGAATACTCCTTGGGAAAAGAGTAGTCTTTTTAATAAATGGGAAACTATAACCACATACAGAAGAATGAAATTGAGCTGCTATCTTACACCATTCAATAATTAACTTGAAAAGGATTAAAGCTTTAAATTTGAGGCCCAAAATTACTAGAAGAAAACGTAGGAAGTAAGCTGCTTGACACTGGCCTTGGCAATAATTTTTCGGATAGGACATCAAGCACAAGCAACAAAAACAAACATCAACAAGTAGAACTACATCAAACTGAAAAGAGTTCTGCACAGCAAAGGAGACTCTCAACAAAAGTAAAGGCAGCCTACTGAATGGAAGAAAATACTTGCAAACCATCTATATGATAAGGAATTAATACCCAAAATATATAAAGGACTCATACAACTCAACAGCAAAACAAACAAAACCAATTTGATTTAAAAATGGGCAAAGGACTTGAATAGACATTTTTCCAGAGAAGACATAGAAATGGCCATCAGGTGCATGACAGGGTGCTCAACATCACTCATTGTCAGGAAAATGTAAACGTTCAAAACTACAATGAGACACCACCTCACACCTGTCAGAATGGCTATCCTCAGAAAGACAAGAAATTAGTATCGGCGAGGATGTGGAGAAAGGGGAACCCTCGTGCACTGCTGGTACAAATGTAAACTGGTGCCGCCACTGTGGAAAAACAGTATGAAGTAAATTGAAAATACAGTGTGATCCGGCATTCCACTTCTAGACATAGAGACCAAGGAAATGAAGTCATTCAGATACGGGCAGCCTGAGTGTCCACTGATGGATGAATGAATAAAGAAAATGGACACACACACACACAATATGGGATATTATTCAGCCATTAAACACACACACACACACACACACACACACACACACACACACACACAGAAATTCTGCCTTTTACAACAACATGGATGGACCCTGAGGGCTGTATGTGAAATAAGTCCAAGAAAGACAAACACTGTCCAGCCACACCTCACGTTGCGCTTCGCAGATACTGCTGTTTGGACAAGCTGAAGTTTCCAGACTTGAGTGGAGGAAGTGACTGCAGACGTGGTGGCAACAGCAAGAGAACTAGACTTAGAAGTGGAGCCTGAAGATGGGACTGGGCTGCCGCAAGCTCATGATCAAACTTGAACAGGTGAGGAGTTGCTTCTCACACATGAGGCTAAGTGGTTTCTTAAGATGGAACCTACTGGTGAGGATGCAGAGAAAACTGTTGAAATGACAGCAAGGAATTGAGCATATTACAGACACTTGGTTGATAAAGCAGCAGGAGGGTGTGAGAGGAGTGATTCCAGTTTTGAAAAGTTCTGTGGGTAAAATGCTATCAAACCGCATCACGAACTGCAGAGAAGTCATGAGAGGAAGAGTCAGCTAATGTGGCGAACCTCACTGTTGTCTTACTTTGAGAAATTGCTGCGGCCACCCCAGCTTTCGACACCCACACCCTCCGGCATCAAGACAAGACCCTCCAGCAGCTAAACGATTACACCTAGCTAAAAGCTCAGATGATGGTCAGCATTTTTTATCAGGGAGGTATTTTTAAATTAAGGTTTGTATTTTTTTGTGCACTTAATAGATGACACTATAGGCATAACTTTGATATGCCCTAGGAAACCAAACACCTGATTTGACTCGCTGTTGCAATATTCTTCTTACTGTAGTGGCCTGGAACTGAACCCGCAGTATCTCGAAGGTATTCCTGTCTGTTCTCACTCTATGTGGAATCTAAAAAATTCAAACTCAAATAGTAGAATAGTGCTTGCCAGAGCTGGGAGGTGAGGGCATTGGGAGATGTTGGTCTAAGGGTACAAACTTCAGCTATAAGATGAGTAAGTTCTGGGGCCCTGATAGATGTATAGCATGGTGACCAATTAACAATACTATAAAAAAATGTACTTGAAAGTTAGAAGAATGGATCTTAAAAGATATCACCACAAAAAATGATCATTATGTGAGGAGATGGAGCTGTTAGCTAATTTTAGCATGGTAATCATTTTTCAGCATGTACGTGTACCAAATCAGCACCTTAAACTGGCATGGTATGTATTTCAATAATAGCAGTAAAGCTGATGAAACATTATTTTACATGTATTAAACTTAAGCATTTTTTGAGTCATGGTACCACAGGTTGTCAAGAGCATTTTGCCCACAACTTGTCATTAGACATACAGGCTACTTCTTGTTTTCTTATATTGTTATGTGAGACCACAGTAAAAAACGGAGGGCACCCTATGCACAATAATTCTTGTGCTAGCAGGGTTTATCTTTTACCCCTCCCTACGACAAGCCATGGTAATAATTCCTAACCCATTTATGAGTCTTCCTGACATCCAGCTAGGAAATCAATCACAAATAAAAAGTAACTTTAATTTGAATATACAAATTTTGGATTACTAAAAACATGATCAACTAAAAGTTTGCTGACATTTTTGAGATGAGCTAATATGTTTCATCTAGTAACTAGTTATAATACTCGCGGTATTTTGAAAATAGTGAAATTTGATGTTATAAAGTCTTTTCCGGTCATCAGTAGGCCCTTCCAATCATCAATGAACATTTTTTAGGCACCTGTTATAATCTGTGCATTGTGCTCCTTTGATTTTAGCTTGCAAGAATAACAGATAAAAACCGGAGTTTCTCCTAAATTTCTCATGAAGTACAGAGGAACAAATTTCCAGGACCGTGTGTGTGTGTGTGTGTGTGTGTGTGTGTAATAGGGAATATTACCAGCCATAAACAGGAAGTTCTGGGGGCCCTGGGGTGGCTCAGGTGGTGAAGCATCTGACTCTTGATCTCAGCTCAGGTCTTGATCTCAGAGTTGTAAGTTCAGGCCCTGCATTGGGCTCCATGCTGGGCGTGGAGCCTACTTAAAAATTAAAGAAAAAAGGAAGTTCTGACACATACTACAGCTTGATGAACATTAAAAACATGCTGAGTAAAATAAACCAGACAGAAAAGACTCGCTATTGTATGAGTTCGTTTATATGAATGTTCAAAAAAGACAAATTCATGGAGACTACACGGAGGTTGTCAGGGGCTGACGGGAGTGAGGAATAGGGAGCTGCTGTTTAATGGGCACAGATTTCCTGTGGGGAAGATGAGAAAGCCTGGGAATTGCTGGTGGTGACGGTCATACACCGTGAGTGTGCTTAATGCCACCAAACTGTACACTTAAAAATAGGTTAAAAGGTCATTTTTAAGTTATGTAAATTCTACCAGAACGAAAATATTTTAATTCTAGGGGTGCCTGGGTGGCTCAGTTGTTAAGCGTCTGCCTTCGGCTCAGGTCATGATTTTAGGGTCCTGGGGTCGAGTCCCACATCGGGATGTCTGCTCGGCAGGGAGCCTCCTTCTCCCTCTGCTTCTGCCTGCCGCTCTGCCTGCTTGTGCTCACTCACTGTCAAATAAATGCATAAAATCTTTTTTTATAGGTTTTATTTATTTGACAGAGAGAGATCACAAGTAGGCAGAGAGGCAGGCAGAGAGAGAGGGGGAAGCAGGCTCCCTGCTGAGCAGAGAGCCCAATGCGGGGCTCGATCCCAGGACCCTGAGATCATGACCTGAGCCAAAGTCAGAGGCTTAACCCATGGAGCCACCCAGGTGCCCCTAAATGAATAAAACCTTAAATAAAAAATCTACCTTGAACAGACACATTGTTAACAGTCATGAACTTCATGTACACCTGAGTTGGCATTGGTGGTAACTTGTCTTCCAAGAAGATACACACCTGTTGAACATGATGTACAGTTTCTCAGCAGTTGTAGTAAGGATGAATAGTGGTACCCATGATTCTAGGCCCAGCACTGTCCAGTAGAGACACACTGCAAGCTACAAATGCAAGCCATGTGTGTAATTTTATATACATAAAATTACAAAAAGAGCAAAAAGAAATAAGATAATTAATTTTACCAATATATTTTAAGCAACTCGTTATATTCAAAGTTATATTATTTTAGCATATAATCAATGCAAAAGCATATTATGTTCTTCGGACTTCATCTTTGTACTCCAGAGTGAATTTTACACTTAAACAGCACATCTCAGTTCATACTGGCCATGTTTCAAGTGCTCAATACTGATACTAGGCTTGTGACTATCATACTAACTGCACATGTCAATACCATTGTAGGTGCTCTGTAGTAATTTTATCTAAAATAGGATTTGTGGTTGTATTTTGTGTGAGCAGAGTTGCTTGCGCTACAATATATTTTTATGCGTAGTGATCCGTAAAGCTGGTTGTGAACTTGGTTCCTTTTATTGTAAATTTAAAGGTCACATGACCTAAACCAGTTGTTCTCAACCAGGGGTAATTTTGCTCCCCATGGGACATTTGACAGTGTCTGGAGATGACTGGCGTGGGATGGAAGGGGCCCTAGAGGAATCTAGTGGGTCAAGGCCACCGATACTGCACAGGTCCCCCGCATCCCCACTCCCCACAGTAATGAATCATCCGGTCCAAATCTCAACAGTGCTGACAGTGAAAAACCTTACTCACTCAACTTTGTCCCAGGTTACAACTAGATAAATTGCTCCTCTTTTGCTCTGAGAATAAACCATGTCTTTCTGCTGAACTTCAGTTGTTCAGATCATGGAACTTCTTTCCACATGTCTTGATCTGGGACAAAATATTTTGTTTTCTTCTAAATCTCTTATTCTCTTTGTTAAAATAACTAGTGTGTTTTTTGTTGTGTCGCTGGGCCTTGACTGGCAAAATTATTTTATGTCAAAGAGTTGTCCCTTTGGTTATTTAAATAAGAAACTACAGATTTTTCAAGGCAAGAATGTTTATTTTGCAGCATTAAATGCCAGCATATCGTTACAGTGAAATCGGGGTAAGGCTGTCTATGACCTTTCAGACGTACCTGTGCTTCATGGCTTTTGCAAAGATGAAAAGGGGTAGTGTTTCTTCTTCTCCTTTTTAAGTAGGCTCCATGGCCAGCATGAAGCCCAGTACACAGCCTCAACTCATGACCCTGAGACCTGGGCTGAGATCAAGATTCAGACAATCAACCAACAGAGCCACCCAGGAGCTCCTTTTCTTACTACTGAGTGTAAGAAGCAAATGAGAGGTACAGTACTATCACTTTAAGTCTGCCCCATTACCCATTCCTACAGTGGCCTTCCTGGCTAAATCCCCCAGGAGAAACAACCACCTCACCAAAAGGGAGGTGCACTTTTTCCCTTGATTATGTAAGAAAGCTAATTCTAGGGGCACCTGGGTGGCTCAGTCCATTCTGCGTCTGCCTTTGGCTTGGGTCATGATCCCAGGGTCCTGGGACCTGGTCCCGCATTGCGCTCCTTGCTTACTGGGGAGTCTGCCTTCTCCTTCTCCCTTTGCCTGCCGCTTCCCCTGCTTGTGCTCCCTCTCTCTGTCTCTGTCAAATAATAAAATCTTAAGAAAGAAAAAAAGGACAGACAATTATATCCTGAATGCTAACCTGATTCTTTTGAAGATTTTTTTTTTAGGAGCTGGGGAGGGGTAGAGAGACAGGGAGAGAGGGTCTAAGCAGACTCCATACTGAGGCGTGGAGCCAGATGTGGGGCTCGATCTCATGATGAGATCACGACCTGAGCTGAAACCAAGAGTTGGACACTCAACCAACTGCGCCACCCAGGTGTCCCAATTTAATTGTTTGGTTTTTTTTTTTAAGTCAGTGAATAAAGTAGAGTAACATTTGAAAATCTGGCTGATAACATTCCAATGGGAGTTTTGTTTTTTTGGATAGATGTTTAGATCCAGCATATAAAATCTGCTAAATAACGGTGACTTTCTATTCCTCCAAAAATGATCTGTTGAAGAAGGCACTTTCCTTTCAGACCTGGTATAGATGCCAAATTAATGTTCCAAAATCTTACATAGAATTTCTTTATTTTAACCTGTTCTTTTTTAAAAAACAACAGAAAAAATGCTGGTTTCTGTGTTTATAAACACCCACAAAACCTATCTTTTATAAAACGCTGACATAGAAGAACTAACACATTAAACGTCCTGCTCCTGCTATAAGATCACCTTAAAATCAGTCAACAAACCGATTACTGTGAGACAATGAAGACATACTAACCACAGTCCCTTGCCTTCTAGGAGTTTAACATCTAGGAGAGAAGTGGGATCCAGGGGAACATAACAGTGCCATCGGATGTTCCCTAAGAAAAAAAGAGTCCCATGAATAAAAAAGTTCAGGAAACATTAAAAAAAAAAAATCCTAGACTGAAATGTAAAAGCTACACCATAAAGCTCTTAGTGGAAAACGTAAAAGAATATCTTTAGAACTTGTGGCATGGGGGCACCTGGGTGGCTCAGTGGGTTAAGCCTCTGCCTTCTGCTCAGGTCATGATCTCAGGGTCCCGGGATTAAGCCCCACCTCGGGCTCTCTGCTCAGCGGGGGGCCTGCTTCCCCCCCTCCCTCTCTGCCTACTTGTGATCTCTGTCAAATAAATAAAATCTTAAAAAAAAAAAAAAAGACCTTGTGGCATGGCTTTCTTGAGTCATAGAAAGCAGTAACTAAGAGATAGTTAGACCATATCAAAATTACAAGCTTCTGCTCATCCGAAGAGATCAAGAAAATGGACAGGCAAGCCACAAATTGGGGGAGTATCAACAATAAAAAGACAACATACCCATACAATGGAATACTATCCAGCAATGAAAAGAAATGGGCTATCAAACCACGAAAAAGATGGAGGAAACAAGCATTCACATACCTGAATGAGAGGCCCATATGTGAAGGCTCCATACTATACAATTTCAATCCTAGGACATTCTGGAAAAGGCAAAACTATGGAGACAGTAAAAAGATCAGTGCCAGGGGTCAGAAGGAAAGAGCTGGTAGAGCAAAGAGGATTCTGAGGATAGAGAAACTTCCGTAGAATATTATAATAGTGGGTACAGGTCATCATACTTTTGTCAAAACCCAATAAATATACCACACAAAGAATGAACCCTAACATAAGCTAGGACTTCAGTTAATATTTCAACACTGGCTTATCAATTGTAACACATGTGCCCCACTAATGCAAGATGATACTGAGGGCAAGACAGAGCAGAAATTACTCTACTCAATTTTTCAGTAACCAAAAAAAAAAAAAAAAAATCTGTTAAAAATGTATTTTTTAAGCAACACAAAAAAAGACCAATTTTTTAAATAGGCATTGTCCAGATATTTTACAAAGAAAATACATGTAAATGGTGTAAGCATGTAGAAAGGTGCTTAATGTCATTAGACTTCAGGGAAATACACATGGAAAAGTAGGAGATACCATTACTAACCCACCAGAATGGCTAAAGAGACTGACAGCAGCATAGCCTGGTGAGGATGTGAGTAACCAGAACTCTGAACATTTTTGGTTATTGTAGAGAATGGGTACAAACACTTAGGGGAAAGGTCCAGCAGTTTTGTTTTTTTTTTTAATAAAACTAAATGTGTATTATACCTACCTTATCTGTCACACAATTTCACTCCTGAGAGAAAATGATAAATCCACAAGAAGACTTGCGCATGAATGGTCATGGCAGTTTTATTACTGATAACCCAAAATGGAAATAGCCCAAGTGCCTAGCAACAGAATGGATGAATGTTGCCATGGGAGGCCATACTACTCAGCAATAAAAGGAACAAATCACTCATAAACACAACATTGGGTAGATCTCAAAAATATGCTGAGTTTCTAGAAGCCTGGCACAAAAGAGTAAAAATTGCATGACACCATTTATATGAAATTCTAGAAAACGGAAAACAAATCCAATGTGAAAAAGAAACAAAATCAAATCATTGGTTTTCTCGAGGGGGTGGAGGCGGAGAATGACCAGGAATGAACATAAGGGAACTTTCTGGGTTTAACAGTAATGTTTTCTTTTCTTTTCTTTTTTTTTTTTTTAAGATTTTATTTTTTGAGAGAGAGAGCGAGCCAGAGAGAGCGCACACAAGCAGTAGGGAGAGGCAGAAGGAGAGAGAGAAGCAGAATCCCCACTGAGCAGGGAGCACAACATGCTCGACTCCAGGACCCTGGGATCACGACCTGAGCCCAAGGCAGATGCTTAGCCGACTGAGCCACACAGGCCACCCTGTAATGTTCTCGGTCTTGACGGGTAGGATTACACAGGTAGATGCATTTGTCAAAACTCAAGAGTGTACACTTAAGATTTGTGCACTGCAGGGTATAAATTTTATATTTAAATTTTATATTAAACACATAGAAACTAATACTGACCTCCAGCTAATGGTATGTGTGCTTATGTATTTGGAAGGAAGTATATTAATGTCACTAATTCACTTAGAAATGTGCCCAAAAATAGGATGGATAAAAGGATGAAGACGACGGACAGATGGATAGGGGGATGGATACACAGACAGCAATAAACCAAGTAAACAGTAAAATAGTTGCTAAGTATACAGGTTTATACTACAAATAATATACTTAATTTTTCATGGTGAAATATTGGGACCAATAGTTTAAAATTTTTTTTTCTAATTTTATTTGACAGAGAGAGAGATCACAAGCAGGCAGAGAGATAGGCCGAGAGAGAGAGAGGGAAGCAGGCTCCCCGCTGAGCAGAGAGCCCGATGCGGGGCTCGATCCCAGGACCCTGAGACCATGACCTTGAGCCGAAAGCAGGGGCTCAACCCACTGAGCCACCCAGGCGCCCCGCGACCAATAGTTTAAATAGAATCCAAATAGTTTAAGCCCTAACATGACAACCCTGCGATATGACCAGAATTTGTACTTTCCCAAATACGAAGACAAATTGAGAAAGAGAAAACCATTTGCTGAATTAAAACAAGTCAAGAGTTTACCAACTGGAATTTAAATTAAAACTTGAAAAGTAAACCAACCAACAAACCAAAACAAACCAAGAAACAGGGGAAATTTAATAACAGACAGACTCAGCCCTACGGTTGGGCTTCCTGCCCTATTTTGATGATGTCTTCTGGGATCCAATCTGTGTCTTTCATTCTCCTTGGCATGCTTTCTTGTCTTCCTTTGTCAATGAAGATTTAAAAAATAAAAATAAGACTTCTCAGCCAGTGTGCGGCAGGATCCTTTAACTCTCTGGTAACATCACATCAGCACTACAGGTCTGGCTACCAATTCAGCTTGCTGCCCGCTGGGATTCCCGTGTGACCCTCTTTGGGTATTCTGTCAAGTCATTCATTTATCCAATGGAACAGGAGATAGGGCAAGCGGTGGCTTCCAGTGCGTCCAGAATCTCCCCCAACAAGCCAGCGTTAAGACACGTGGAATGCAGAGCAAGCCACTGAGAAATTCTCAGTACGTCACCCCAGTGAGCAGCATTTCTACTGTGGGCCAAATGGCGGATGCCTCGAATTATGTTAACTTCCACCTCTGAGATCTAAACACACTGCTAGCTCCCCAGCACCACACCACACACACATTTTTAAAATGAAGCTGGCACTTGCCATCCTAGATCTCACAGCCATCAGTTACAGGACACCTGAATTCCTCCCTGTGCCATCGAACCACGGATCCCAGGAACAAGCCCCAGCAAGGCGGCCCACGTCCACATGTGCTGACAGCATCACACAGGTTCAAGTGCGAGGGCTGCTCCAAGACCAATCACGCAGCCCACAGGCTTGTGCGGGGAAGGGGCCCAGCTGGCGGCTCCCTGCAATCAGGCAGGCCCCTTCTCTCAGGTCACTCTTCTGGCCCTGTGGAGGAAAAGGACACAGGACCTCCACACTGCTTGAGTTAAAGTCTCCATTTATTTTATTTTTTACAAAAATCCAACATAAGACTATTGTGCTCATGACTGGAAAAGGGGGACAAGGTGGATGGACATGGCATGGACATCAAAGAGCTTCCCCCTGCAAAATATCATCATTTCAAACCAGGAGCTCCCTGAGCACACACACAGGCAGCGACTAAAGAGACGACCCCCACCCGCCCAGACAGGGCCTCCCCGACGGTGCGCAGGCCTGGGCTTGAGGAGCAGTCCCCAACACACGGAAAACCACTGCCAGGGGCACAAAAGCTCAGAGCGGCCTGATCAGCACCTTCGGGAGGCTCTCACATTGGTGAATGCCCCTCAGGGTTAAGAGCAAACTGGCTAGCCACGGACAAACACATACTGGGCCCTGGCAGCAAAGACCAGGCGAAAAGGTGTGACCTGTGGAGGGCGGGGGAAATCCATGTAAGCTGCAGAGCTGTTTTCCTCTTCTAAATGAGTCCCAGTCACGTGGTTTAGAGGACATCTGTGTTTCCCAATGGGACAGATCAGCATCAAGGGCATTTGAAGCATGGAGCTGGGCCCCCCCCAACCACCTTGCAAAAAGCAGCATCCATTCTCCAGGAGCACCTAACAGAGTAATGTAAAAGGTCTGACTGCGCAGCCTCTTGCTCCTGAGGAGCATCGCTCAGGAACATGGCCAGTGCCCACCAGAGCGTGCTGTTTGGAGTCCCTCCAGTTAGTGTCCTGTTAGGTCCAAGTAGTGCTCACCTTGAGGCTCTGACAGCATAAGCCTTCCTGCAGTAGACTTCAATGTCATCCAGAATCTCAGACCACTCCGCTACTCCTGCATCTCCCAACAGCATTCGGGGACCCACCAGCCTGGCTCCGTGACAGGGGGTCCTAACAGACTGCTCTTTTCTCGCGGGCTCCCACTGAAAGCCAGTTTATGAGTTCCTTACATGAAAATAAACAAGATAAAAATAGCAGCCACGTATATAGCTCAAAACACCACACTCTTTGGCTCCCTGGACGGAAGAAGGCTACCACTACTTAGGAGTCAGGAAAGGGGAATTAGAAAGTTAGGGTGCCGGGAGTCTGGACCCCTCTGTTGGGCTGCTGAGAAGCAGGGCTGAATTTCCTGGGTAGCTGCCTCTATAGGAGAGCAACAAGAAAATGCCAGTGGGAATCTCTGGAGGCCACAAGTCCTGGGAGCAGCCCTGGTCTTGCCTGCCAATAAGGAGAGGTCTTTTAATCCAGCTAGCCCTCTACCTGGGTGGGATCTACAGGACAGAATCTGGCTTCAGAATGATACTTGAAGAGACCCACTGAGACAGGTCAGAGGAGAATGTGCCCCCAGGAAAGAGAAGCACAGGGTGTCAAGGTCTGGGGAAGACAGAACTGGCTTAAGGCATGTACATGACCAGGACAGACCTGAGCTTTTGTCCAGCTGTGGGAAACCACCTGTATTCAACTCCACTGCAAGAAAGTGGGGTCCAGGAAAATGGTAGAAGTCAATGGTTAAATCCCTGCCAGATGCCACTAACAGCCTCTTCGGGTCCCCTACTGCCACCACCACCAAAACAAAGAAAAAAAAAAAAAAGAAAGAAAGAAAATTAGCTTATTACCATTTCAGCCAGGGAATAGAAATGTAAACCCAGAGTGGAAAGTGGTAACATGGGTATGAATGCCTATGAAATCTCAGGCCGGACTGGAGCCTAACATAATAAATGATGTCTTCTTATCGTTCTGGCACATAACAAATCTCAAGGGGTTCTGGAACAACCTGGAATGCGGGATCTAAAAACTACAGGTAACATAGGGTATAGGTCCAGACAAAGGTTGAAGGAAGGTGAATTTCACCAAGGTATTTATCCCAAGGCAGGTGCCTTGCTATAAGACTTCCCGGCCAGCCGGGTGGGGGTCCGCAAAGGATGCTCGCTCATTCTACACCAGAGAGAGCAGGCCAACCTGCAGACCACTTCAGATCACAGCTGGAGGTGCGGCCTGCCAATTCTCTGTTCTCTTAACAAGAGAGAACTTTCAGGAAAGCCTGAAGCCAAAGCACAATGTGCGTTTCAAAAGGAGGGCCTAACGAGAAGAGTCATCTGGGAGCACCATCTTCAGGTCTCACTCCTTCCTCATTCTTCTGTTTCAGACAGGAGAGAATGGGAGCTGGGACAGCTCAACCTAGCAATGAATCCTCAAATAGCACTGAACCCAGCACAGGGAAGCCTTGCTGTTCCCAAATGTGCAGGTCCTCCCAACGTACTCAAGTAACAGGAGGACTTAAGCTCCAGATTACCAGTTGGCACAGATGGAGGAAAGAACAAACCAAGAGGGCTTATCTCGTCCAAGAGCTCCCTAGGAGAGCCAAGCCTGGCCCTTTTTTGTTTCTGCACACAGATGCTCTGGGGTATACGGAGATGATCTTTAAGAATGAGCCAGATACCATAAGGCCAGGATCCATCTCCACTAACGTCCAGAACATCAGAAAACTTAGTGGGTCCCTCACTTTGTGAAACAGGCAGAACTCTCAAACTTCCCCCCCAAATCTATCTATATCTCTCTCTATATATGTATATGTATGTGAGAGAGTGTGTGTGCATATATACATACATATATATACACACTTATATATAAATAAGCCTCGAATGGCAAATCTCAAACTTTCTCCTTTTAAATAATAATAATAGTTGTTACTGAATTTAAAAACCACAAACCAGCTGTCCTGGACTTATGAACTGCGTGAGCGACTCCCCGGAGTCCCCATTGTCCTCAGTGTAAGCTATCAGTCAGTGCCCTGTGTAGGGAACCCCCGAGTCCTCTGACCAGGGTTCCAGGCCCAGTGTGGCCGACTTTAAGAGGAAGAAGGCTACTTCCTTTCCACTCTTCCCGCCTCCATTCCCGTAGAGGGTTTGGGTCACCCACCCAGCGGATGTCCCTGGGGTCCTTCAACGTCTAGGAACCGTAGAAGCCATCTCCCCCACTCTGTTCATCCTCTTCCCGGCACTTGCAGTGTCCCTAGATGAACTTGAAGCACTTGGTCTTGTCGTGGGGCAGGCGGGTCTTGAAGAGCACAGAGTCCACCCTGAATTGAGTGTAAAGTAGGGGCATATAGCCATACACCTTGACAAAGAAGTTGATACATTTGTGCCGCTCATGGAAGTGGGAATCGTCGTGTGACAGGGCCTGAGGGCATCCTGGGCATCGGAAGGTCCACCGAGAGGTCACCTGGGAATCGGGAAGAAAAAGCACAGTGAGAATCACAGGGACCAGGATGGACAGAAATCCTGCCACCTAACCAATCCGACACTTCCATTTTCCCAGGGAATTCACTGACCGCAGGTGGCCATGTTCACCCACAGAGGGCATCAGGAGCCAGAGCCTTGGCTCCTTCCTGCCACATACGTAGCTGTATCGCTGGAAAGAGTACTCTTTCCAAATGACCTAAACTGTAGATATCAAAAGCCTTACAAGGTTTAGTATTACTTGTCTCAATAACTCAACCTCTAGTACTTATCTGGGTCACACGGCAAGACGTAGCTATAAAGGTGTTCATTCCATCAACGTTTTTAGTAGCAAAAACTGGAAAAGTACCCACCAAACGGGGACCAGTTAGATAATTATTAAATACTACCCATCCACTAGAAAAGGTATTTAGGAAAACTCTATCTGAAGACATGGGAAAGTTGTTATATGATCGTAGCAGTAGTTGGGATGATGCTGAGGAAATTTCAAGCAGTTAGAACAGAATAAAGAATAGTATTACAGCTTCACTTCCAGCAATGTGGCAGAACAAGTAACCGAAAACTCCCTTAGCAGAGAATACCTGAAAATGCAGGACGAACTATATAAACAAACTCTTGAGAGATAGCAATGAAAGAAAACCTGTAATCAAAGGAATGGAAATAAAAGGAAAGAAATTAAATCATCAGAGGCCAAAATAATGAAAAAGCCTGAATTCAATGAACTAGCCAGAGCTTTGGTTTTAAACAGGCTGGGGAGGCAAGAGCCACAAAACTACTGGAGAGTTTTCAGAACACCCGGACCCAACGGAAGGCTGCATGGGTTGGAGGCAGCTCCACAGAAAGCTGTCTTCCCAGCCTCTGCTCTAAGTGGAAGAGGAACTATCACCTGTGAGAATGGAAAGCCACACACTGGCCCTCACCCACTTGGGGCTAGGGTTTATGTCACCTGTGTGTTCTGAAAAGCCCCAAGATGCTAATTTAGCTTAAACAGGTCTCAACTAGGTCTTGACCCAGGGTACGCAGAAGAATCAAGTACAAACCCTCTCGGGTATAAAGTCAGGCCTCCCAGAAATGCCCTAAGTGAAATCCTAAAGAATACAATTTCACAATCAAATTCACAAAAAAGGGAATGAACCACATGAGGGAGAATCTGCAGAAACCGACAACAGAATCAGACCCCCAAACCCTGCAGTATCCAGGATTCTCAGATGGTGATGAGAAAGGTAAATGTATACGTGCCCTGAAGACTACTTAAGGTCTGAGAAAGAAAGCCGGGACTCTCAAAAAAGTCCTAATAGATGTGAAAAAGAACCAAAGAGAACAAGAATGAAAAGCATACTGAATTAAATCAGACAATGGATGGGTGTGAAAAGAAAATTAGTGAGGAAAAGTACACTAAAATAACTACCCGGAATAGAAATATTGACTAAAAGCTTTAAAAAATAGGAAAGAATGATTGAGAGACACGGAGAGGAGATACTGTAGGATTCCATTTAGATAAAGTTCAAAAAGAGGCAAAACCGATCCTGCAAGAGAAAAAAAAGACCTTGACTGGCTGTCATTCCGCCAGCCGAGCTCCCTGGCCTTTAGGGAAGACACTCAGGCTCCATAATAACCAGGCAAATGTGAATGAAAATAGTAGGATACAGTTTATACCCATCAGATAGGCAATAATGGAGGTGTGGCAGTACTGAATGTTAGTAAGGATGTAGAGAAACTGCAACTATTATACAATGCTGGTAAGAATATACACTGGTACATCTATTTCCAAGAAAGTTTGGTACTATCAAGTATAATTGAAGGTACACGTACCCCATGACCTCACAGGAGAGGAATGGATGGAGGGAGGGTATTATAAGACATCTACTCTATTTGTAATATTTTAATGTCTTTTAAATTTTAGTTTTTTTCAAGTAGACTCCACGCCCAGCATGGAGCCCAACACAGGGCTTGAACTCACGACCCTGAGATCAAGACCTGAGCTGAGATCAAGAGTTGGATGCTTCACCAACTGAGCCACTCAGGGGCCCCTACTGAGATTTTTGATTTTTAAAAAGTCATCCTAATCTTCAGTTGAACTCTTATATTCCCATAAGATTGAGAAAATTCCCAAAGAATACTCATTTTTCAAGATTTCACTTGGTAAGGATCATGTATACCATGTGCAAATTATTTCTGTGTCATTCTCTACACTGAAGAGATGGTTTTGGCTAATGAAACACTGGCCTAATAATATGGTAGACAAACACGCTTTAATAAGGACAAAAAATTCATCATGTCTGTGAGTGCTTCAGGTGACTGATGCTATTATTAGGCACCTACTCACTCAGATACTTTAAATTTTCATGGATAATGCCTTCTGATCTACTAGCAAAGTATAAATAGAAGTATACATCTTGGATGAAGTTTAGTCCCTGGCCACATAAGAAAGGATAAAGAAAGAAAAGAACATTACACTGATTATTAATTTCTTTCTAAGACCCCTATCTCCCTATCTTAAAGTTTATAAGGAAGTGTGCCTTTTCATTTAACATCACACAGAATGAAAACAAATATTTTCATTTAATATTTATTTATTTCAATATCTATCACTGCACCTGAGAAACACACTACACTTTTATTAAAATAATTATAACAATTATTCCATTTTTTAAAAATTGGAATATTATTTTGCTAATTATTTTTCTTTTGTGAGATTTTAGCAGACAGCCCAGGAATAGAAAAAAACTATGGGGTAATCAGGAATTAAGTTCTAATGCTGAGCTATACTTGGGAAAAGGTATGATTAGGTATAAATGAATACATAAGGCCCACAACTGTTTTTCTCTCTTTTAATGCTTTTTTTTAATGAACCCAATGTCCTCTGTTTACCACTCTACCACCACTAAAGATATCATTAGCATAGGTTGATGATTACTTAATCTATAACTTACCTTCAAAATATAAAAAGAATGAAATACTGATAGATACACATGAAAGTGTATTTTATTCTTCTTATATTCATACTCCTTATATACATACTCCAATGTATATGGAGGTATACATTTACCTCCATGTATAATGATATACATGGAGGTGAACTTGCTATTTTGTAAAATTAAATAATATGTCTTTTTAATAATAATGACATTAAGATCTGACTCAGCTTATTAATCCTGAGGACATCAGGTATGAATCCATCACATAAATACTGACAGACCATGGTCATAGATACTATTACTTTGAACTGACAGATTCTCAAGTATTAACTGCTGCAAGGTCCTTACCAGGCCTACGCTAATCCCTACCAGAAGAGCTTTCACTTGTCTGCACCTGCAATGATGACACAGAGGTGATGTAACTGGCCCTTCTGTGCACTGAATATGAAATTATTATATTCTGGTAAAATATATTCACTAACTCGAAGACAAAGACAGAACTCAAATTTCTAGAATTCTGAGGGTACTTGTGGTTTTGTTTTTGAATAAATTGTCTTTCATAGTATTACTTATATGCCTGGTACTATTTTTAGAGCTTTACATATATTAACGCAGAAACCTTAAATTTCTTGTGCCAAGGGTCTATGGAAAACGTAATAATTTTAAAGTCTTGATGGACATAAATAATACTTCAAGATGTAACAACAAAAGTAACGTGATATGAAAATACCTGTGAGTTCTACTGGTGACAATCACGGTTGCTGCAAATACTCTTAGAATGGTCACGTGTTTCCTAACCGATGAAAATGCTAAATCCCAGTTACAGATTAGCAAAAATTAAAGATGTTACATTTTTCCCATCCAAGTTCCAAACCCTCTGACTTCTGTCCATTTAACCTTAGTAGTTAAGAGTCCCTTTATTCACAATTCATTTAACCCAAAGACAATTACAGATGAGGACTATGAGGTACGGTGAGTTTCATACTGCACTACTGCAAAATAAGTGAATTAAGTAAGCATGCACCCCCAGTCCCTTAAGTACTGGGACCCTCACCTTGATGGGGGGTTTCCGAGTGATGTGGGAGACAAGGAAGTTCATGGCAATGTCCTCACAGTTGATGTATTCATCCACCATATCTCGGATGGCCTGGGGCATCACGTAAGAATACAGGTAGGCATAATACTGTCAGGGGTAGAAAAAGAATCACATAATCTGTTAGAGTCCACGGTTCTCTGGCTCTCAGCCATGAATGGATCCAGGGGCTGTTGGGAAGTGTAGGGTGGGGAGAAGGTTGGGTGTGATGATCAGTCATGGAATCACCACTCCATGTAGGGAGCTGGGGCCAGGGATGCTAAACATCCTACAAGGCAGATAACTGTAATAAAGAATTATCCCATCCAAACTGCCATTATCACCCCCCTTTTGAGGTCCTTGGTTCCTCAGTGACTTTATAACAATAAGAAGATTCATCAAAGTAGGTCAGACGGTGGTTTAGATGATCAGCACCCTATGTGTGACAATGGCAATAAGGGGTAAGTGAGGGGAAAACCCGGCGATAGAGCCATAAGACATCCAATCCCTCAGTTCCTCCACTTAAGGATTCTAGAATCGATCACTTCTGAACTCTTGCCCCTGGCTACTCCCTACTCCAAGTTATAAACATCTCTTGCCTGGATTATTCATACAGTCTCCTAAACAGTTTCTCTGCTCCCATATTTTCTTTCCTCCAATCCATTCCATGCACACCAGAGTGATCATGTTCAAACGTAAGCTCAAGTGAACATGTCACTCCAAACCCCTCAATGGCTTTTCATCTCGCTCAGAGTAAAGGCCTATGTTCTTAAAATGTCCTAAAGGCCCACAAAATGGTGTGCTAAAGCTGGCTCACACCTGCTAATGAATGTCAATTGCAAAATTTTCAGGAATTTTGTGAGGCCATTTAGAATTTTGTGAGATTATTATGAAAAATGGCCATTATTAAAAAATATAATTACATAAACTTAAAATTAAATAAGCTATATTAAAAACCAATAAAAACCTAAAGCACATCACTTCTTAATTAGCTTCATTTCAGTATTGTTTATTACATTTTACTATTGTCTTAATTTATTTATGTCTATCATATCTATATGGTGAAAATATTATAGAACTGTGCCCATCCCTTCCCATCTCCAAATTCAGTGACTCATGTCCATAACTTGAAATGAGCCATGCCAAAAATATTTATACCACAGAAATGGACAAATGCCATAAACACGGCACATATTAACTATGATATGTTGCAATGTTGCGGCTGCTGAATGAATAGGTGAGATGCCCAATAAAACTGGTTTATACGTTAGAATTAAAACTGATTTAAATAGTTAGAATCTATGTAATGAAATAATGATCATAAAATTTTTGTACTACCCACTGGTTTGCTGGTTATCTTGTGGCAAAGTACTTAAAAGATGGTGAACTTAAAAGGTGAATTACAGGGATGCCTGGGTGGCTCAGTGGGTTAAAGCCTCTGCCTTCAGCTTAGGTCATGATCCCATGGTCCTGGGATCAAGTCCCACATCGGGCTCTCTGCTCAGCGGGGATCCTGCTTCCCTCCGCTCTCTCTCTCTGCCTGCCTCTTTGCCTACTTGTGAGCTCTGTCAAATAAATAAATAAGGTGAATTACACGTATTTCTTTTATAAAAAGACAGATGATTGAAATTTTTTGATACTTTAAATGGCCAGTGGCTGTCATGAGTATGCTAATGAGAATATATTTACTGAACACAATTTATATCCTCAACAAGAACTGCCTTTCTAGAAAAATGGAGAAAAGCATTATGAAAACAAATGTTTAGAAGTATTTCCACCATTATGAGATTGTGACTAATGCCATAAATCAATAAATACTTTGATATCTGTATATTTTAAAATATATAAAAACTTTGTAACCTATTTAAAAATATTTTATCTTTTTAACTTTTATTTTTATTGATTTTTTAAAAGATTTTCTTTATTTATGACAGAGAGATAGCAAGAAAGGGAACACAAGCACACGGGAGCTGGAGAGGGAAAAGCGGGCTCCCTGTTCAGCAGGAAGACTGACATGGGGCTTGATCCCAGGATGGTGGGATCATGACCCTAGCCAAAGGCAGACAATTGGGGCGCCTGGGTGGTTCAGTGGGTTAAAGCCTCTGCCTTCGGCTCAGGTCATGATCCCAGAGTCCTGGGATCAAGCCCCATATCGGGCTCTCTGCTTGGCAAGGAGCCTGCTTCCTCCTCTCTCTCTCTCTGCCTGCCTTTCTGCCTACTTGTGATCTCTATCTGTCAAATAAATAAATAAAAATCTTAAAAAAAAAAAAAAAAAGGCAGACACTTAACAACTGAGCCACCCAGGCACCCCTGTTTAAAAATATTTTAAATGAAGTTTCAATGGCTTTAGAACCTACTGTAAGAAAAAGTAACACTTTCTCATTAGTTTACTAAAAAAAAAAAAAAAAATCAAATGACATTACAGAAGATGAAAATTCTAGTCCAATTTGAACACAATTTAGTGGATGAGTATCGTGACTTAATAAGCACAACAATATGATATTTCTTAAAGGGACAATAACTAAAACCAAGTATCAAAAACATGTTTAATTTAGAAATAGAGCTCCGATTTGCCATAACACAGTGTCAAATCAAGATTTTAAAAAATAATACACTGAATCTAATATAACACTGTATGTTAACTAACTGGAATTAAAACAAAGAGTTAAGGGGCACCTCAGTGGCACAGTTGGTTAAGCATCCGACTCTTGGTTTTGGCTCAGGTCATGACTTCAGGGTTGAAAGACTGAGCCCCATGTCAGGATCCATGCTGGGTGACAGCCTGCTGGGATTCTCTTTCTCCCTCACCCTCTGTTCCGCCCCGCTGCACACACACACACTCTCTCTAATAAATAAGTAAATCTTAAAAAACAAAACAAAACAAAAAAAAACCACCTTAAAATAAATGAAGCACATTCAATCATATTGCTCTCACTAAAATTTAAGAATTCACTGAGAATATTATTTTGAAACTTTATTTCATTTTATCTCAACATTATAAAAATTTCTGTAAGTACAGTAGTACATATATAAATTTAATGTATAAATAAATATACACATCTGTGTGGTACAGGTTTAAAATTTTTAATTGATCGGTATTTATAATTAAAAAACTTCATCTTTCAGAATTAGGGATGACCAACTTCACTGTTTTCAAGGACCAAACAAGTAAGGTAAATAAATGACTTTTTTTTAAAGATCTTATTCATTTATTTGAGAGCGAGCGAGCGTGAACAGTGGGGGAGATGTAGAGGGGATGGGAAAGGAAAGGGAAAGAATCCCAAGCAGACTCCCTGCCAAGCACAGAGCTCGCCACAGGGCTCAACCCCATGACCCTGAACCAAGACCAAGAGTCAAATGCTCAACCAACTAAGCCACCCAGGTGCCCCGGTAAGTTCCATTTTAAAGAAACTGATGAAAGAAAAACAAAGAATCATGGGGCAAATAAACACAGACATGTCCATCTACAGGGAACAGTAGCTATGTAGCTCCAGCCAATTCGTGCCTGACAAGAACAATGCCCAATGTCACCTGATCTTCATGGTTACTGAGGTCCAGATCTTTCTGTAAAATTCTCTGGTACTGAAAAAGCCTGGCAGCGTATGGGATAGCACTGGGGGACTAAAAAAACATTTCTGTAAACCATAGGCTTGAGGGCTACTACTTTATAACCCTTGCTCTAGATTTCAAATAGAAAATAAAAACTATAAGGCATATTAAGTAAATGATTACTTGAAAGTAAAGGGATCTTGCTCTGTAACTTTTAAAGAGCAATCAGAATTTGAGAAGAGGCAGATTTCTCAGAAGACAAGTAAAGTCTCAAGGTATGAATAGACAATGCTGAAATTAGTGGCTCTTTCTCATATGACCAGTGTGAAAATAAAGGACTCCTAGTTTGGTATGGTTTCTCAGTCAGAAACTTCCTAATCCTACTGGCATCCCCCATCCCAACCAAAACCCACCTGTGTTTGGAAAATAAGCACAAGGGTAAGGTTCAAGAATGGGAAAAGCGTATCAGCTTCACACATTAAGTTGTAAAAAAGAAAAAAAAAAAAAAAGCTAACAATGTAATGATTTCTTAGGCTGGTTCAAAATGTCCCTAGCAAGATGACTTTCAAGATTCTCTTTGAGGTAGGTCACAAGATCCCACCATCTGAAATATGAAATATATGAGGGACAAAGCCTGGGGAGTGTTGGGATGTCAGTTTGAAGTACCAGAGGGACATACAGGGGGGTGGTGCCCTGAAAACAATTAGGTATATGAGTACAGGCTTCAGGGAACAGCCAAGGTTGGAATACAGGCACAGAAAATTACCAGCCTGTCAGTATTCAGCCCCAAGACCTTGAGATATTAGAGAATGTCTAGGGAAGACCAAAGTAAGAAGACCTAGACAGAGAAGCTAGAAGACTAAGATACTTCAACATTTATGGGGAAAACAGTATGGTAGATGGGTCTTCCATGAGGGCAATGAAGTTGCCCAGAATGAGAGAGGGCATTGCAGATCAAGAGAATGGGCCATGTGCCATGTTTTCAATGACCAGGAAGAAATGGGTAGGAGGTGCTAGATGGCAGCAACAAGACAGACAATGTAATCCTCAAATGAAATTTTATAGGATAGCTGAGAATCGTCTGGAAGTGTCATCAGTAAGCAATAATGGTTCTTTGTATCTTTCCTGCTCCAAAGTACATTATCTGGTGAAATGAGTACACTCAATCACTGTCCCTGGAAGAAATACAGGAAACAAGGTAAAGGGGAAGCGCTGTCCTCAGAGAAAAGTCAGGTTTTAAACAGGTCAAGAGATAGAGGAGACAACCTGTGAAGTGGGGTGTGCAGGCAGCTTGACCTCAGAAGAGGGATTCTTCAGAGCCCAGAAGTAGTACTTGGGAGAGAAGGTATAGAGCAACACTATCTAAGATATGTGAGTTGCATCTGTCACTTCTCTAGTGGCCACATTTTAAAAAAAAGATTTTCTTAATTCATTTGTGAGACAGACACAGAGAGCATAAGCAAGGGAGAGGGACAAGCAGACCTCCCACAGAGCATAGAGCCTGACACAGGGCTTGATCCCAGGACCCTGAGATCATGACCTGAGCCAAAGTTAGACGCTTAACTGACTGAGCCACCCAGGCATCCCTAGAGGCCACATTCTTAAAAAGAGAAACAATAAAATTAATTAGAATACATTTTATTTAACCCAGTGTAACCAAAATAATTGCATTTTAACATATCAAAATCTGGTGTGCACTTTACACTTACAGCTCATCTCAATACAGGCCAGCTGGATTTCAAGTGCTCAATAGCCATGTGTGGCCAGCGGCTACTTTACAGGACAGAAAAGGTACAGATGAAAGATAAGTCAGGAGCAAAAAGAACTTAGCAATAACAATACAGGAGAGAAGTAATGACTAGAGGGGTTTGCATTCTAGATGTTCAATAAAAATTGGGATGTGTGCCATGGTGAAAGCTCTAAGGAATAAACAAAACTTGCATAACCATAACAGAGGCTCGTGGTGAAGCCTGAGATAGTAGTGGGTTAACCCGAGTGAGAAGAGAACCAGCCTTCTGCTGGGCAGGCCATGTCTGGGATGGCAATGGCAAAACAACAGTATTTTAGCTCAAAGCTCTCAATTTTACAGGAGAGCCTATGCCCAGAAAGAACAAACTAATTTTCCTAATAGCCTACATACAATTGTGTAGGGAGCCTTCTCACCCTGACTTTTTATTCTGGAGTTGTTCTAAGCATCTTGAACACAGTCTTTAAAAACAGAAATAACTTACATCTAGCATGCAAGGGACATGTAAGAAACATAAGAAGGCTTAACTTTAGGGCAGCATTTCATTACCACACAAAGGCTCAACTCTTAACCAACCTCACACCAATCTTACCAAGCTTTTTCTTACCTTGTGAAAGAAGGCAGCACCTGTCAGCACCATGGACAGCTCACAGGAGTAGTTGGAGTTATAGAGCCAGGACTGATGAGGAATGTCCCATGCATGGTAACGGCCAGGGAAACCCACAATGCGATCCCGTGCTTCTCTCCACACCCTCAGAAAACACAAGTATATGCACATACCTCAGTACAAAGCTCTAAGATTATCAGAAACATTTAAAATTATTGCTCTATCTTGCAGACTCTGGCCCTTGGGCTATTCTTTTTTCCTCTTAAAAATTTTTAAACAGGGGCACCTGGGTGGCTCATTGGGTTAAAGCCTCTGCCTTCGGCTCAGGTCATGATCCCAGGGTCCTGGGATCAAGCCCCACAACAGGCTCTCTGCTCAGCGGGGTGCCTGCTTCCTCCTCTCTCTCTGCCTGCCTCTCTGCCTACCTGTGATCTCTGTCTGTCAAATAAATAAACAAAATCTTTAAAAAAAATTTTTTAAACAAAATTAATCACAGGCTAAACAGGATAAGAACAAGCAAACAGTGCTACATGTAGCTTCTTTAATAAGCACCCACTTACTGCTCTTCTAACTTCTGCAGCCAGGACTTCTCTACCCTTTACAGAAAGAACAAGCTGGAATAACATGCGAAGGAGGTAACTGAAGTTCAGAGTCTCCAAAATGGGGTATGTACATCATCAAAAGAAGTGATCTATAGGACCATACAATTGAAAGACTCAAAAATGCAAGAAATAATAAACTGAGGGTTGCCTGGGTGACTCAGTCAGTTAAGCATCTGCCTTCGGCTCAGGTCATGATCTCAGGGTCCTGGGTTCAAGCCCCACCCATTTTGGGATCCCTGCTCAAAGGCAAGACTGCTTGTCCCTTTCCTTCTGCCCCTTCTCCAGCTCGTGCATGCATGCACTCTGTCTCAAATAAATAAATAAAATCTTTAAAAAATAATAAACTGAAAATTCAGTATATTTCCAGGATAAACTTTTATATCATCCCCAAATTTATTGATAAGGTAGAACAAATAAAACTAGTTCCCCAATTTCACAGGCTAAAATCAGAAAGCTGAAAGCACTTATGCACTACAAAACCCTACAGCCCTGTAGCAGGGCTTCAGGAGTCCTATAAACAATGAACCACTACATCCCCACTCCACCTCACTCCCAAACAAAATATAAACAACTTGAGAAACTCTCTCATCACTTACATGGAACTTCAATTCCTAAAAAACGAAAGAGTTTATTCCCAAAGAGCTCCCCTCCTATTAGGTTTGAAAGCAATTAATCTAGTAGGATAGATGAGAAACCACAACTATCACAATTTAACAGTATTCTAGATGTGCCTTCTGCCATCTCCTACCCAAGTGCTACCTCAGTCCTAATTTATTTCCCAAGAACAACTCCAAATTACTAACCTAAAAAGCTGTAAGATGTTTTCATTATATATTTGAATGTAAGAACTGCCAATTAATACCACTGAGATATCTAAATGTTATCATCAATATTCCTAAAAATACTGATGTCTTCAAATGCCTATTGCTCTTACTAGTACTACTAGGCTAGCAGAATAGGAAACTGAATATTTCAATCATCTGATTTGGTTGATTTAAATAAACATAATGTAATAAATTCTTAATAAAGCAGAATCTATTGGGCTACACACATGATATCAAAAGATACCATCTAATTTGTTAAGGGCTGTCAACCATGACACCGTCAACTGGGTGTTAATTATTTATTAAATAATAAGGGAGGAAACCAATATGGAAGGAATTGTAGAAGATAAACACAGGGAACAGCTTAATTAAATTCCTGGGACAACACATCAGTAGTTATAGATAGTATGGTCTCAGTGGATATTTGAAAGTTAGGCATTTTAAAAGATTGACAATTAGGGACATCTGAGTGGCTCAGATGGTTAAGCATCTGACTCTTGATTTTGGCTCAGGCCATCATCTCACCAGGATTGTGAGATCTAAATGAATCCAGCTCCACACTCAGCAGGAGTTTGCCTCTCTTCCTCTCCCTCTGCTCCTCCCCCACTCGCATGCCTGGGTTCCAAAATAAATAAATCTTTAAAAAAAAAATAAATATCAAAATAAACAATGCTACCAATTTACATAAAATTGTTGCACATAATCAGTTCCTTAACATTATACTCAAACTTGCACTGCACTAAATATTTTTAACGTATGTGCTATATTATAGATCAGGCTTTGGTATACTTCACCTTTAATGAATTGTTCTTTAAATGTGTTAATGTTCTAGTTACCAAGACACTATATACTTTTGTTAAAGATTTATTTATTCGCTTTAGAGAGAAAGTACAGGGAGAGGCAGAGGGACAGGGAGAGAAAAACTCCAGCAGACTCCTGGCTCACAACTAACCTATGGCTCAATCCCAGGACCCTGAGATCATGACCGGAGGGGAAATCAAGAGTCCAGCGCTCAACCAACTGCACCACCCAGGGCCCCCCGCAACATACTATAACATGAAAAAAGTTTCAAAGGTAATTTATAGCTCAAACTTCAAAATAAAAAATTCGCTAGATAAATGAAAACTCAAAAAACTAAGGAAAATTTTAGAAATAATGAAATCAAGGCAGAATTCCACTGAAGAATTTGAATCATGAGTAATATTCTTCTATTTACATTTCAAACTTAAATACTATCATCTTGGAAATAAGTGCACCAACTCAACCTTTTTGTGGTATGAAGTTTGACACATCATTTACCACACATCATTTCCAAATTAGTACAGTCAGTTCAATAAAAACAAAAAACTGTTAACAGTTAAAACACTACATATTTTAAATAAAGACATTTTTAAGCAAGTATGCAAGATCTAAATAATTTTTAATGAGTTACCTGAATGAAGTAGAAGATGTTACTGTTAACTTTTTAAGATTTTATTTATCTATTTGCCAGAGAAAGAGAGAGAGAGAGCACACAAGCAGGCAGAGGCAGAGAGAGAAGCAGGCTCCCCGCTAAGCAAGAAGCCTGATGCGGAACTTGATCCCAGGACCCTGGGGTCATGACCCGAGCGGAGCCGAAGGCAGATGCTTAACTGAATGAGCCACCCACGCGTCCCTACTGTTAATTTTTTTTTTTTAAGATTTATTTCGTTGAGAGAGAAAGCATGAGCAGGGTGAGGGGCAGATGGAGCAGCAGACTCCCCAGTGAGCAGGAAGCCCAATGTGGGGCTTGATCCCAGGACTCCGGGATCATAACCTGAACTGAAGGCAGACGCTTAACTGACTGACTGATCCACCCAGGTACCCCTTGCAATTAATTTTTTTAAAAGATTAATTTGAGAGAGCGAGCGAGCATGGGAACGGAGATGGGGAGGAACAGAAGGAGAGGGACAAACAGACTCCCAGCTGAGCACAGAGCCTGATGTAGGTCTCTATCCCACCACCCTGAGATCATGACCTAAGCCAAAATCAAGAGTTGGATGCTTAACTGACTGAGCCACCCATGTGCCCCATTACTGTTAATTTTTAAATGAAAGCTGATTTTATGATTTTTGAAACTTAGGCATAACAGTTTTGAATAAAGATCAGTAAATATTTATGATATTACAGTATATTAAAGTATATTTACATTTAATGTAAATGTAATAATAAGGTACATAAAGGTAAAGTACTACATTTAATGTATATTTAGTACCTTGAAGTCCATATTAAACTAACATGGACTTTATTATACAAAGACACATTCTTAATCTTGTTGGTTACACTTCCATGTTTTTCCTTCTGGTTCATTAAGAATCAATTTGAAATGCTGTAAGAAAATAAACTGTAAAATTAACTAATAATCCAAAAACGTGTAAAAAAAAAAAAAAAGTAAGGTGAGATTTTGCTTCCTACTTAAGAAACAAGAATTTCTTTTCCAAATCCCATGTTTCTTATATTACGATAGTATATAAGCCTTTTCCTCCTCTCCAAAACAAAATACTGAGGCAAATCATGGCAAAGGAAAAGGTTTTGGTTAGTTCCCTTTGGAAAAGAAAACCCATAAAGCAGAGCCATGAAATACAGAGAAAAAGATCAATGTCCTGCTCCAAAACAGGAGACACCGGGGCCCAGGGGGAGAAACCTACCTTACAGTCCAGAATCCCACACCTTCTCTTAAGCTTGTGTAGTCTTTTCTTTCTTTCTTTTTCCCAATAAAGTTTACTGAGATATAAATCACATACCATAAAATTTACTCATGTAAAAGTGTTTGACTTTGGGTTTTAGTATATTCACAAAGCTGTGCAACCATCACCACTATCTAATTTGAGACTGTTTTCATCACTCCAAAAACAAACCCCATACCCAAGAGCAGTCGCTCCCCATCTCCCTCTGTCCCCAGCCGTGGCAACCACTCATCTACTATCTGACTCCACGGACTGGCCTACTGTGGACATTTCACATAAACTAAGTCAGAGAGCAGGTGGCCTTTCATACCTGGCTTCTGTCACTTAGCCTGGTTTCAAGATTCATATGGTAGCTCCTATCAGTACTTCACTCCTTTCTATTGCTAAATAGTATTCCACTGTATGGATATATCACTTTTTTTTTTTTTAATCCATTCATTCGCTGATGGATGTCTGGGTTGTTTACACTTCTTTTATTTTTTTTAACAACTCATTTTTGTGTGTGTGGCAAAATACATGCAACATACATTTACCATTTTAATCATGCTTATGAGCACAGTTCAATGGCATTAAATACATTCACACTGTACAACCATCAACTCCATCCATCTCCAGAAGTTTTTCATCTTCTCAACCTGAAACTCTGTGCCTATTAAACACTTAACTCCGCATTCCTGCCTTCCTCTAGCGCCCTGGCAACCACCATTCAACTATCTGTCACTGTGGATCTGACATAAAAATAGAATCATATGATATTTACCCTTCTGTGTTGCTTATACTTGTTCACTATTATAAATAATACTACTATGAACATTCATGTACTGCTTCTGTATGGGCAAACGTTTTCAATTCTCTTGGATCCCCATTGTTTTACCTGTCCATTAAGAACCTATCTCCCTTTTTCTTTGCTATGTAAGTTGAAATTAGCCAAACCCCTATTATCCTTTGCCTGAGGAGGTAGTTTTTGTTATACCTGCTTCTTCCCTTTTGAACCTAGGTCTGTTCCACTCCCATTCAGATGAAATAAGCAAACTGGAAAGAAAAGAAAAAGCTTTTAGAGGCGATTGGGTGGTCCCAGGGTTCTGGGATGAAGCCCCACATCAGGCTCTCTGCTCAGAGGGAAGACTGCTTCTCCTTCTCACGCTCCCCCTGCTTGTGTTCCCTCTCTTGTTGTCTCTCTGTCAAATAAATAAATAAAATCTTTAGAAAGAGAGAGAGAGAAAGAAAAAGCTTTTAGATCAAAGGATGCGCAAATAAATGAGTCAAGGTGATGAAAGATTGGGTAGTACCACCAGAAATAATTCTCCAGTTCTATACCGGAGGCTAAACCACAAATTTCCAATGATTGGTAAGAAATTCTTACAACTCAATAATAAAAAGACAAATAATCCAAATAACAATGGGCAAAGGATCTGAAAAGACACTTCTTCAAAGAAGATACACAAATGGTTACTGCACATGAAAAGCTATTCCACATCATTAGTCATTAGAGAAATGCAAATCAAAACTATACTGAAATACCACTTCACACACAGTAGGATGGCTATAAACAAAAAACAAAAAATAGCAAATACTGTCAAGAACATGGAAAAACTAGAACCCTTATACACTGATGATGGCAATACAATGATGCAGCCTCTGTGGAAAACAATACAGTAGTTCCTCAAAATGTTAAAGAGTGATCCCACCCAACGTATATATCCGAGAGAAAAGAAACATGAACACAAACACTCGCACATGAATTTTCATAACAGCATTATTCAATAACCAAGAAGTAGAAATAACCCAAATATTCATCAACAGATAAATCGACCAGCAAAATGTGTGTATCTATACAAAATAAGTATCAACATGTGCTATGGGATGAATGAACCTTTTAAACACTAGGTTAAGTGAAAGGTGCAGGTTACACATCAGCACATATTATATGGTACCGTTAACAGTCAGAGTGTCCACAAAAAGCAATTTATGGAGGCACAGGTAGATTAATAGTTGCCTAGGGCTTAGAGCAGTTGGAGGGAAGTGGGAAGTGAGGCGTTATCGGTACACAGGATTTCTTTTGGCCGTAATGAAGATTTCTAAAAAGATCAAGGTGACAGTTGCATAACGCTGTAAATACACTAAAAACCATTGAATGAGACATAAATGAGTGAACTGTATGACATATGAATTGTATTTAATAAATGTTACCCAAAACGAAATTGTGAGGAAATGATCCCAAACCTGGATGTCACAGTAAATGTCAAACTGCTTTAAAATTAAGTCTCTAATGCCTACCCTCAATTTTTGTACTTACCTCACTGTGGACAGATGATAAACTGTCCACGGCCTGCATTCTAGTCCATGATACACCTTGAACAGTCCTGATCTACTCCGTTCTCTAACCTGTAATGCTCCCTCAACTGGGATATACAAGCCCCAGTAAGAACTACTAAGAGTCAAGAAAACAAAATAGTTAAGTCAGTAGGTACTACAAGTTCCGGAGTCAGACAAACCTGCACTTGAATTCCAGCTCTGCCACTTACTCTCTAGAGTCATGGTTTGGTTCTCCTGGATCTCAATTGACTCCTATTGAAATGGAGATGAGTACAACTTGTATCACCAAGTTTTTGGGGTGTTAATGAGATAAATTGTAGAGTGCTCAGCCAGTCTCTGGCACACAGCCTGGGCTCACCAATATCATGCACTGTCATTATCAGAACCACCTCCACCATCTCCTCCCCCTCTTTTCCTCTGGATCTTTACATCTAACCCCATCCTTCCCTATGTCTTTTAAGCCCCAGGACTCTGGCACTGTTGCATTGCCCTAACACACAGCAACATGTTGCTTCTGCCTGACTGGGAGCTATTCCCCATTCCTGTAAACACAAAAAGCTCCTATTTTTTTCAGGAAACTACCCTTTGCCTCCACTCAGTCCATGTGGTTTGTGGTTGGAAGATGATATACTTGCAGCTCCAGGGCCAGGCAGATAAGCCTGGTCTAGCCAATCACAGAAGCCATCTCCCTGGCCTCAAAGGAAGAGCCTTTGTGAAATCAAAGGCAACAAAGAGGAAAGCAGAACCTCGAGATGAAGAGAAATAGAGCTCTCCAACATCACCTATGACCTAAAATCCAGCTATGTCCTAAGTCAGCCATTACTACCTCTGAGGATTTCTGTTACTGGCAGCCAAGAAATTCATTTTGCTGCCTAATCCAAGTTTGAGTTGCTCTTCTGTCACTTGCAAACAAAAGTGTCTCCTGATTGAAAATCAGCTGCTCACCGAAACCCAAACATGATTTCATCATGGCGAAGGTGAGCATCATCATCAATAGAGAGGATGGCCTCTGTCTCAATTTCATTCCAGGGCAAGAATCGATTGTTCAAACTGTTCTTCTCAGTACGGACCACCTGTAAGGAGGAAGTAAAAACACTAATGGTCAGTGCTGCATTACAGAATACGAAACCCAAACTGCCTTTAGGTCAAAGGTAAATTTACTAAATAATCTTGCCTGGTTGCCTACTGCTTGTAAACCCTAGCATATGCCTTTCAGGAATAGAAACTGCCTTATAATTCAGCAAATGTGTAAGGATTTCACATTGTAAGCTTTATTCATTTGCTAACTAATTTCTTGTGAAAGCAGTTAAAGCTGAGGATTATTTTACATAAGCGATAAACACAGTCTAGGGAAATCAAAAATAACTTTCCCAAGAGAACACAAGGTGGCAGAGTAGAACTGAGATTATAATTCCCAGCTCTGAAATCCCCAGGCTTGCTCATGAATTTTAAAACCCAATTCAGAAATCACCTCAGTCTGTGTCATTTCTGATGCCTAATTTTAAGGTCTTTTATCTGGTATTTTAGGGGGGGAAAAAAAAAAAAAAAGGAGAGCCCACCCAGTAGAGGTTAATTACCTAACCCTTTGCAACTTGCAATTTCCACCTGTGGCACTGACTACACATAAAAAACTTTCTTTCAGGGGGTACCTAATTCAGAAAAGTTAACAGCTGTGTCCGCAGCAAATCCCTATTCAGAGAACCTCTACCCAAAGTGACCCATATATGCAAAGCAGTATTTTCTTCATAAAACAAAGATTAGTGCCCAAACAGAACTACATTATTTAAAAAAAACTATTTTTAACTTAGACGTTACCTTAGATGGGCATAGTTTATTACAATGCGGGCAGTAGTTTTGCTAATCACCTTGCCCAATACTCAAATGAGGATGACCATACTCAGCACTTTAATAGCTCATTTTATTTTTATGGTATCTATATCTAATTAATCCAACTGATGAGGAACTATCATTTTATTTCAAAAAGACAGAAACCAAGAACTTCCTGAGGAATGATCCTTTTAGAAAGACTGGAAGAGTCACCTTTTTTTTTTTTTAAGATTTTATTTATTTGACAGAGAGAGACTCAGCGAGAGAGGGAACACAAGCAGGGGGAGTGGGAGAGGGAGAAGCAGACTTTCCTGCCAAGCAGGGAGCCTGATGTAGGCCTCATTCCCAGGACCCTGGGACCATGCACGACCTGAGCCGAAGGCAGACACCTAACGAATGAGCCACCCAGATGGTCCTGAGTCGCCTTACTTACAACAGAAGCTTAAACTGAGAATAAGCTCTACCTAGCTTGATCAATGGAATTATACGCAGGGTCTAGAAGTCTATGAATGGTTTCAAAGGTCCTCCTATGACCTCACAAATATGGTCTCTTCAGTTTAAAATACTTTTACTCCTATTCTTCGACCGAAATTATTCTCTCCCTAGAGACTGAGCTCTCACACCTCCTGTCACTTCCTCCCTTTTCAAAATTAATCACTTCTATGTTCTTAGAGCACAGTCCGCATACTTCAATTAAATCATTCTAAGACACCCAGAATCCAATTAGTTCAGAGCTCAAAGGGCCTTGGAGATCATATGGTCCAATTCTCATCCTGTACACAAATGACAAATGGCAGAGCCAGATACTAACTTGTGCCTTCTAACTCCAAAGCAGTCTTTTTCTGCTAAACTCCTATTAAATTAAGAACTCTCATCAAATCAAAGCCCTATGGAAAATGCATTATTAACTGTGTACCATCGAGGAAGAAAAATGCTGCCAAATAAGAAAGCATGTGAAATAGTTTTATCACTTAGAATGTTTACTCTATTAAAGAGCTTTTTAAGACTTTGCCTCACCCCCAGAGGAGCTCCTCCCAAGTCAAGACAAGAGAGGATCTATAACAGATTTGCTACTACAGAAAACAGATGTCAGAACCAAGCGATAGATAGACACAGATTCCACCCTGCCCTGAAGCATGTTTGACCAGTGTAAAAATCCCTCGTCTCCCAAGCTCAGATTCAGCAGTTAGAGAACAAAGCACTGGGCTCTGGGTCGGGGGGAAAAGATCGAGGAGGGGGAGATAATCAAGTACTCACCATAGAAGCTGCCAGGCTCCATCCCCAAGGAGCAGGAAAGTGGCCAGAAGTAGTAGAAGCCAAACCCCAACCTTAGCAACCATAAAATGCCATCTATCTTACAATGCATCCAATTTCAGAGATGTTAAATGTTAATAATGTCCACCTTACAATCAATGGACTATGGCATCTGTCTGCTCAATCACATCCAACAAACTACCCCTGGTCCTTCATTTTACTTTCTGAGCATGCGTAGCATTCAGTTAATACAGAACTGCAATTCTGCCAGTTCAGGGGAATAAAGCTGCCCCCTCAACTCTAGCAACAATGCACATAGTTTAAAATGAAGAAGAAATAATTGAAAAATCCATTTCTTGACTATTCAACTGTAGATTATCAGTTTTGCAAGTCAGACACCAGGAGGATTATCTATAGCAAAATTAGTAATCCAGGAACATAGCACAGAGCTTTAGTACTCAGAGTGGACCCAAAGATCAGCAACAGGGGCCTCGCTGTCCTCCTGAGGACTCTCTCAGAATTGCAGGCCTACCCCAAACCTACCAAGTCAGAACCTGCAAAATCCCCAGGTGATTCCTATTTTGAGAGGGCCTGTAGAGGAAAAAGGCGGCTTTGGAGTCAATCAGAAAAGCCAGAGTTCAAATTCCAACTCCACTACTTACTTGTGTGAAGGTAAGGAAGCAGCCTCTCTGCTAAATGGATACAGCACCATGTTGTGTGCAGAAATGGAACTTGCTTATCAGCCAAACCTGACAATCTTATAAACAACCTAATTCACTCTAAAAACAGAAAGCAACAACAAAAACTAAAATAGTCATGATCTGATGCCTAGATCATATCCAAAATTTTTATCCAATTTACAAAGTAAATCAAATCAAGAGGACCTACTTGTTCACTGGAAGAATTGGAATTGAAGATCTAATACCAAATGTGTTTTAGCCTAGATTTCACATCCAAGTTTTTATCAAGTTTATTAAAGTCCATTAAGAGGCAAGTCCATTAAGAACAATTACTATGGGGGCTCAGTCTGTTAAGCATCTTCCTTCAGCTCAGGTCATGATCCTTGGGTCCTGGGATCAAGCCCCACATTGGGCTCCCTAAGCAGTGAGGAGCCTGCTTCTGCTTCCCCTTCTCCCTCTGCCTCTGCCTCCACTGATGAGTGCTCTCTCTCTCTCTCTCTCTCAAATAAATAAAATCTTAAAAAAAAAAAAAAAAAAAAAAACTACTACTATGGATTCCAGAAATAGAGTACACATACTACTTCTGCTCATCCTGGCACAACTCCAATGGGCTGAATGGCAGCAAGATTTTCAGGATTAGGGAACTGATGCAATAGTCATCAGAATAAAAGAAAAAATTTAAGGATTCATAGAAACACAACATCATGAGTTGCAGCAGCTTATTTCTGGTTAGCTTACAAACAACTGTGGTCAATAAGTCTGCTTTCAGAATTTATAGCAGGGATTCTCAATTCTGAGTGATTTTGCCCACCATGAAACATTTAAAACAATGTCTTTGGACATTTGTGGTTGTCACAACTGGTGGGGGAAGGGGGTAAGCTACTCGTGTCTAGTGAGCAGAGGCCAGGGGTGTTGGTAAATCGTACAAAGCACCGGACAAGCCCCACAACAAAGACTCATCCGACCCTAATACCATTAGGGCTACTAATGAGACACCCTGATTTAGAGTCAACGATCAGAAGACAGTACACCAAACTGCAAAGAATAAATGTAGTTTGTTATTTAAGAACAATCACCTTTTCCTCCTAACCAAAAAGATTTCTGCACTTATAAACACTGCACATACTAACTAAAATTAAGGAGGGGAAAAGAGTAAAAGCTTTCTTCTAACAGTTCTGCCTCCAAGCTACAGCGCTTAATGGCTGTAATCAGCAAACCAACCGTTATCCCTTCTGGCACCAAAATCCTAAGGACAAAAAAACTTATTAAATATTTGTAATGCAGACCTGCAGATGAGCTTGGCCTCTAAGAGTCTGAGAAATGACAGATCATACATGAAAGAAATGAGTCATCCAGAGTAGTAAGTCGTGTTTACAAAATATTCTCATTTTTGTGAAATTCTTTGTTTTGTTTTTCAAATTAAAAAACTCCTTCTTCCCCAATTGGCTATTTTTTTCATGCCTTACGATTATACGTTAGTAACCTGTGAACATGAATACTGACCTACACGTTACTGAGTGAATTACTGGTTACAACACTGACCAGAATGTATAGACTATGGTCCCTGGAATCCAACAAGTGTTCAACAAACATTTTATAAATGAATGAATGAACAATTGACTCGGAAATAAGACCTAATTTAGCCCTGTCCATTCTATTTTCAGAATACGGAATAAAGACGATAAATTTATGTATCAAAACTATAACATTCTATATACTGAAACCGCCTTGTATTTAACCTAGTTTTCCACAGCAAAACAATCCATCAACCTACAACTATCAAGTCAGGAGCAATGCTCAGTAACATTCATTTTTCTTGCTTCACATACAGTGCTTCCTGGGGATGCTTCACTAGTTCTCCTGTTTACCATCATTCATAAAAGCCTTGACTTTCTCTCACTGCAACTCTCTTCCTGTCACAATTGAACAGTACAGCAATCATAGCCTGGAGCCCTACCATATGCAAATGTATGCAAGTGTATGTATGATCAAAAAACAATTTTAGTAACCTCAGGTAACATTCAAATTGGTTCTTGAGGAATTTGGGAATTTATGAATGATAAAGAGCTACTATTCTAACAGGATCCTTTCTTCTAGTATGCTAACTAGGCATTTGGCTTCTAAATCCAGATAGAATCAGCAAACCCACATGAAGTAAGAAAGTATCAATTTATATCATAAATACTTAATTAGTTATCATAATAAATGTGATGTCCAATTAATAGTTAGCAAATATCTCTTAATATGTAAGGGGTGGAAATATAAGTAGTTACTGCTGTTAACAAGGAACAACAGCACATGTCAACAATTATTAAGTGACAGTTGCTTAAATGTAGCAGGATAAATTTGGATTCAAATAGAATAAATACTTAAATATGGAATCTTTTATAAAAGCAGCTCATGACCAGCCATAGGTAGGTCTTTGAAGTTGGTAAGCAAGAAAAATAGGGCTTGAAAAGATTATGTGAATTAACAAAAGTCATAAAGCAGACCAAGAACAGAGAGCACAAAAAGGTAAAACATACCTAAGAAGTAACAAAATTAGAAAACGTATGTGGAGGGGCTCCTGGATAGCTCAGTTGGTTAAGTGGTCGCTCTTGATCTCAATGCAGGTGATAATCTCAAGATCACGAGATGGGAGTCCTGTGTCAGGCTCCATGTTGAGCAGGGAGTCTGCTTGAGACTCACTCTCTCCCTCTCCCTATGCCCCTCCCCTGGCTCACACGTACATATACATGCATGTGCGCTCACCCACTCTCAAATAAGTAAATCTTGGAAAGAAACAGAGAGAAAAGAAAATGTAGGTGGAAAATATAAAGTGATCATGCAAATACATAATGCCACCTACTAAACTCGGCAATTTAAATATCCTTATAACATTATCCTTTCTCTCCTTTTCTCTTTTTTTTTTTTTATAGAGAGGGAGAGAGAGACTCCTAAGGAAGCTGCATGCCCAGCGCAGAGGCCAGTGGTGCGGCTCCATCTCACAACCCTGAGATCATGACCTGAGCAGAAATCAAGAGTTGGGACACAAGCAATTGAGTCACTGGGGTGCCCCTTTTTCTCTTCAAGATCAAATTTTGTTCAGCCAAAGCTAGCAATTTTCAGCCTCAATACATACACATGTTTAATGCACTTCTGTAATGAATACATTTCTGAAAATGAACCTTATGTCAAGGCATCATATAGACAGGTAAACAGCATCTAACTTTTGTCCTCCATCCTTCCCTTTTTCTCCAACTTAAAAAAGTAACCCATCACAGAGCTCAGGAATCAAGAAAATAAGTCCAAAAGGAAGCACATGGTCACGTTTACCTACCTGTGAGGACTCGTGAAACAGCTTGAGGGGATGGTGATCAACAGATAAAAGCCAAGGAGCATTAAGATAATTAGTTTTTCAAGGAATTCATTCAATAAACACCAAGTGGTGGGGACAAAAAGTTAGGAAGTGCACAGAAGAAAAAAGAATAAGAAGGTAACACACTGACCTGGTTTTCTATTTACAACTTACTTTAAATTGGGGTCAACTGCAGTATTAAAAAATTATATGTTTTGGGTTATAAGTCTATTTTAACTCATATAAGAGAAGTTACACATGCTCCCTATGAAACTGTAGGTAAAGAACTGTGGGCAGCACAGATTGGAGGTCTGCTATCAAATCAGAGAATGCATAGCAAGACCACAACACAGTGGTCTTCACAACACAGTGCTGAACCAGCACACAGAAAATGCTCAAAACTTGTTAGCACTTATTATTACACAAGATTAACACAATCTCTTCCTGTTTTATTTTGTGAACATTTAATACACACACACACACATATACATACATACACATACTGTACCTTTTCAAGAAATTCAAATTTGGTAAAAATATGCACTGACCATGGTTCAGAAGTCCTAAGTTCTAATTTCAATATTAATTAGTTGAGTGACCTAAATAAAATTCTCAGTCTTAGATTCCTTACTTTGAATTAATAAAAAGAGTACATATAGACTAAGAGGGGAAGATTCTACCTAAAGAACTGATTTGTAGAAATTAGGAAATCATTTATGCAACATGACTTTTCCGCAATTCCTTTATGTTATACATTTATGATTCTTGCTATCAATTTCTGATTTCTGGTAGCTTTGTTTTACACAATTCTCCTTCGCAACCATGCAGCCCCTTCTCAAACAGAAAAAAAAAAAAAAAGAGCCACAGCTATAATTACCAAGTTATTAAGTAAAATGATGTCCACCACCCCCCAAAAAAATCAGATACACCAACACCTAATGAAGTCTACCAGACTTTGTATAGTCTTGGACCTAGAAAAGCTGGGCAGGGTTCTTCCTATTAGTTGTGCTTCAAAATCACAATTTTAGGAAATTATCATCTGATATACTCAAGTAATATTTTTAAAAGGTGAGTGGGCACAGATAAAAATAAAGTGTATCAACTTTCTAAGGAATAGCCTTTGGAATTACCTGTACTGTTGCCTGAGGTCTAGCCAGAAGTTAAGCCTTTAACAGCCTGACTGGCAGAGACCCAGGCCTGAATATTAATGACTCTTCTAGTCTTCCTTCTTCTTCCCTTAGTTGACTACTGGCATGATGACTGACAGGACAATAACCACCTTGGCATGACATCAGGTTCCCAAAACAGAATTCTCCTTTTCCAATTCTAATATCAAGGGCTGAGAAGGAGGGGAAAAGGCAGTGAAAAATACTCTCCTATCTCTATATATAGCTGCCATTTGGAACAATGAGCGCATTTTGGCCTTACCACTTCCACAGAGACCTTGAAGTCTACAAGGGAGGTGTGATATGCTTAAGTCACCCTCTCCACCACCACTGCCCTGGTCCAAGCTGCCCACACCCCTCACCTAGGCTCTTGCAATAATAAATAGCCTTTGAACTGTTTATTCTGCTCTTTTCTCTGCAGTCCAACACACATCATATTACTCCTCACTCAGAACCCTCCAATGGCATCCTAACATACCTAGAATAAAATCTCCAATCTCAGGCTGCCTGGGTGGCTCAGTGGGTTAAGCCTCTGCCTTCAGCTCAGGTCATGATCTCAGGGTCCTGGGATCGAGTCCCGCATCAGGCTCTCTGCTAGGCAGGGAGCCTGCTTCCTCCTCTCTCTCTCTCTCTCTACTTGTGATCTCTGTCAAATAAATAAAATCTTTAAAAAAAAAAAAAATCTCCAATCCCTACCATGACCTACAGGGTCCTACATTTGCTGACTTCTACTCTCTCCAACCTGCTTTCAAATGCTCTCCTTGCTCACTCCACCTCAGATTAACACAAGGCATTCTTGCCATGTCTCGAACATGACAAGCTCCTCGCATTTGCTATTCTCTATATATTCCTCCAGAATTTACACAGCCCATTCCCTCACTTCATTCAGGCTTCTGCTCACATGTCACCTCTTCAGGGAGGCCTCCCCAGGCACATTATGTAAACTGTACACTCAATGGAGAAGAGAATTAAAAACGAAGAATTGGGGAACTGGCTGCCCACAAGACTGAGAAATGAGTAAGTATGCAGTGTGAAGATGAGTGGGGTTTTGAGCGAGCAAGACCACATCATTAATTACTGAAACATGTCCTCCTTCATAACAACCCAAGTTTTCAAACTCAAAAAGGACTGATTTTGATGTTCTTATTTCCACAGAGAGCTCTAAACAAGGCCACCCTATTTATTACTATTATCCAGAATACAAAGCAGAGTGAGGAAGATGTGTTAACTAATCAGAATGAAGTAATAACTCAAACCAAAATTTGGCGTGGGCTATGTATCAAAAGGATTACTTGGAGGTTTCTGTTTTCAGGAAGGCTGAAGAAGCTCCTAACAGACCCAAACCTCCTGCAGATGGTAACTATAAACTCTGGACAAAAACACCAAGGAAGCAATTACCTGAAGGCACTGGACAGTGAACAGAAGGTGGCAAATTCCAGAGAGGAGCTGAAATTTAGGAAAGAATTACCAACATGAGTAGAATCACCATTGCTTTTATCCTGACAGTAGGCCAGAGTCAGCAGCATATGAACAGCTAAACTCACATACAACATCCAAGTCTTTTCTGGCCTGAAGAACAAGAGGGAAGAGTGGGAGTCAAAAACAGCCCTCAGAAAGAAAGGAGATTCCAGAAGAGAGAGAGCCAGATAGAGGGAGCTCCAAGTTCTATGTATAAACTACCCAGTCTCTGGCCCCCTCTAAGCCACATGTGCATGCCTGGTGCTATCTGTAAGCAGACCAACAAAAGATAAAAGGATCAAACTCACATTTGAGTTGCTGCTCAAGAGAAAGAACTTGCAGTCTAAGTTCAACTGAAGAAACTGCTTGCAAAAACTAAAACATCAATACTTTTCAGAGAAATAAAACAAAACCCACAGTCTTCACTGTATAATATTCACACTGTACAAAACTATGTGATGTACCAAGAACCAGAAAAACTTGACTCTCAAGAAAAAAGCAATTCAGTTAAATCCACCAAGTGACCTATATGTTGGAATTGGGAGACAAAAAAAGGATGTTGAAGTAGCTATTACAATTATGTTCAATGAAGTAAAAAGCATACTCAGAATGGAAAAAAAGAGGAGATCTCAGCAGAGAAACAGAAACTATTATTTTAAAAACATGGATAGTCTGGAACTGAAAAATATAATATTTGCAATTTAAAATTGGACGAGCTTAACTGTAGAGATGACGCAAAAGTCTGTGAACTTATCAATCAAGAGAAATGATCAAAACTGAATAGGGAAAAAAAAGTTTAAAAAAAATGAACAGACACTGAGAACTGTGGGATACAATCAAAATGTCTAATATACATATAATAGAGCCCCCAAAGGTGAGGAAAGAATGGAACAGAAAAAACATCTGAATAAATAATGAAGTAAAAATTTCCCAGTATATGCTGAAAAAAAAAATTTGACAGATTTAAGCGCTTAGTGAATCCCAGTCAGAACACAAATCAAAGAAAACCATGCCAAGGCATATCATACTCAAACCACTGAAGAAAAAAAAAAAAAAAAAAGTAAAAAAAAAGTCTTGAAAGCACCCAGAGAAAAGAAATTTGGAAACAAAAATTTGGGGAAACAAAATTTTGGAATATGTGGAAACAAAAATTTGGAAACCACTGACATACCATCAGAAACAAGGGAGACCTGAAAACAGTGAAACAGCCTTAAGATGCAATGAAAGTGGTCGTATCCGACCCAGTAAGGAGTTTTTGGAAGGACCAGCTTTCAAATCCCTTGGCATACTACTTCTCTCCATTTGACTTCCATTAGATAGTCTTTGTTGTTATGCTCCCAGAGCTAAGGAACCTGATTCAACTGTTTACAAAACAGGCAAGAGACAAAGCGGTCACCCACCATCACCACATCTGTCACACCATTCCGACAGCTACTTCAACTAATGGCACTTCTCCCATCTCTCTGGGTGGAGTCTAATCACCTTGCCCAGCCCCTATCCTATTTGAATTGATGAGAATTAAAGCAATTGGGGCAAGAGTATCCAAGGATGGTAGCAGTAAAGGTCACATATACTCTAAGCCATACCTAATTCAGTTTCCCTTGTTATCTAAATAATAGACAAGAATGAGGAATTTTAATATACAAATACCGGTAGGCACCCCTAAAACAATCCCTCTCTACCAAAAACGTAGGGCTCAATAGATTTCATAGCCCACAGATATTTAGCATTTATGCCTAATGCTTAGATAAGAACCTGAGCACAAGAGAAGCACAAACTGTCCATCGTTTTCCGAAATGGTATGTGGGGTTCCTGGGTTGATTAAAAAATGCTGATTTCAAATCATTTTCTCTGAAGGACTGGAATCTGAGAGACTGCCTGGGAATCACCCTACTGCTAATTTTAGAAGTACCTGTTAATTATAACATAATGGATAAGGTACATCTGCATCCCAGATAGCAAAACTACTCCACATCTCATTATAGTGCCATTTCTCCAGAGGGGAGAGAGCTGCCAGTCCCTCCTAGTCTCGATACCTGGTAATGTTGGCTCCATGCCCAAGAGGCCAGCAATTCAACCACTGACACCCCCCGCAAAAAAACCTCCCTCTCTTAAATAGAAAATGGAGTCAAAATATTTAGAGAATACAGTGTTTTCTCCAGCTTGAAACTGTTTCCTCTTTTTCAGAAGAACTAAAAAACACCAGTACCGCTAATATGAGTAAGCTATTCAGAATGGCCTCCTATTTGGAAAGTTTCTGGCATTTTCCAACTAAGCATTGTATTATTGCAATGAGCTACCCAGTAATCAAAGAGGACTACTTATTTCCCACCAGAGTTAAAAGAAAGGATTAGTTCTGGTAACTTCTCTAACAAATTTCAGTCACTGTTAACAAGGTGGTGTCGGCTTCTCTACATCCATACCAAATTCAAAAAAAACTCAGGAAAAATGGCAAACAAAAGCTGCTTTATTATTGTATTTGAGCAGCATCCACCTTTCAAGGAACAAATGCTTTCTTTTTTCAAATTTCAGTGACACTTAAAAAGTTGTAACCTCTAAGAAAAAAGTGAAATTTATTCAGAAAGAAATCTATAAAGAAATTTTCCCATTCACAACACTTTTCTTAATATACAAGATAAATTCTGGGATCAAAAGTTTTTAGAACCCCACATAGTTTGAAGAGCCTCAGATTATAAATTCAATTAAAATTTAAAAAAAGAAAAGACTAGCAGTGGTAGAAAGAAAATTTAAAACAAAGATTTGTACAGGAGAAGGTAAATGGTAACAGCTACAACACAAAGGGAAACTATGCAGAGGACAGACAAGGCCTTTACCAGTGAAGTGAATTAAAGTTGTCCATAACACAGGCAGCATATCCATACTGCCTTCCATCTTCTTGGACATAAAGAGATAAGTAGGAGTCAAACAGTTACTGGGTACCTTTCTAGATTCCTTACTTGTATTATTTTATTTTCCTCTCTAAGCCTTAAGTCAAAGAAGTTAACTCATCAAAGATCACAAAACTGACTACTTAATCCCAGGTCTCTATTACTCCAAAACTCATACTGCCCTATTATACCATGCTGCTGCTCAGGAAATACTTCACATGAATCAGTTTCTTGCTGATACAATTTTAAAAACCAGTCTAGCACAAATATTCCCCTTCTAAACGGATTCTTCCTAAAAACTACACTAATTTTCTTTAGCAACCTTCTAGTAATGCAGGGCCCATGGGAACTTCTGCTGTCCTTGCTACCTTTTTCTGAAAAGTATCTGTGCCACAGGATAAATAGGGGCAGTTTGTTTGCTTATGACTTGCTCTAAGGCCTCACATTTAAGATAAGTAGGTAATCTTCTAGATTGCTAAATTTATGCCAAAAGGTAGATAAACAACAAAGTCCTCAGAACTAAAGCCCTATCCTGCTATTATCTTTCCTGTAAAATATGGCATCCAAATCATGACAGATAAGATAAGGTAAAGAATAGAAAGAACCTGTGAGAGACCAGGACCTCCAACTCCCAAATATTTCAAACCCCAATTCCAATCTTCCAAAAAACCTCTACAATATTCTGACAAATAGTCCTCTTGCTAAGTCTGGAAGGTGATTAAAGCTGCAGCTTCTGGAATTGGACAACACTGAAGCTCAGTTTGTCCATGACTTGTCATGATTATGACCTTGGGCAAAAGAGTTAACCTCTTAAAGCCTCAGCTTCCATAGATATAAAGAGAAGAAACCATAATAACGATGTAAGTTTGTAAATCCTAAACTACACTGCCTGGGTCACACGTACTTCCTAAGCATTAGCTGTGTCGTCATCATCTGCATGAACATCTTTGTTATGACATGGAAGACATCAACAGGGCAACCGAAGGGCTTTTGTAAATCTTCATGGGGCCAATATTGATTTCAGTTTTGGAGAGTCTTAGGAGATTTAGGAAGTGAGTAGCAGAGATGGAACTGGCAAGGCCTGAAAGGACTGAAAAAGAAGCAAGCACAAATTCCACAGGGAAAGGAAATCTGTATAGTTTAAAAAAAAATTGTATCTACAAAGACTTACACTATATATATTTGGAAAAGGGATTACAAGTGAAACACTATCTCATGCAGTAAAACAAACTGCTCATTTTTCTATTACCATGATAGGGACGCCAATGTCAGGCCACAGAAGGTCCTCCGACGGTAGCTTGGGCGAATTCCATACCACCACTACCTTGTTCAGGTAAGGGAGGCCATTCAGTCTCTCTAGAGAGTTCATAAGCACTTCCTCCCGCTCATAGGTCAACATCACCACTGTGAACTGCTCTCGTGGAACATTGCCTCCAAGTGCTGCCTGAAACTCCTTGCCAGAACCCCCAGCTCCACCACCAATAGGCCGAAATCCAGTCCCTGAGCCCAAGAATTTGGCTTCTGAGGGCAACACGGGGTCAAAGGGTGTGTGGGGGAACAGATGGAAAGGCCCTGGAGCAGAGTTCCAGCTGCGGTAAAAATCAGTGACAGTCAATGTAAAGTTGCGGAGGTATTTGGGTGAGGCATAAGGCGGCTCCGTCTCCACTGGCCCCAGGTCCAGGTCCCCGTTGTCGGCCATGTTAGGGTCAGTTCCAGCCGCCTTGCCTGACCGATGGGGGATCTCAGCAGCTGCCTCTTCCCGGATGGGAGCAGCTGGGATCTGTATGCGAGTCCTAATCATAGCCAGCACGGTATTAAAAATACTGTCAGCGGTGGAGAAGTAAGTCTCCCAGAGAAAGCGGCCTTGCCGCCGCATAGCCAGCAGATCACTATCTGAGAGGCTTCGTAACAGAAAATGAACCTCAGTAACGCGTGGCTTGGGAACCACCAGGGCGGCCTCATTCCACTGCAGCATGTCCTGGTAAGGAAGCTGTACCTGCTCCCCCAGCACAACTGGGACAGCACCGACTTCCAGGGCTTCAAAGAGCCGTGTTGCACACCCAGACGAAATAACCAAGTGAGGGTCCCCAGGAGTGATAATGAGGGCGAAGGTGGAAAGCTTCAGCAATTCCAAGCGGTCCTCACGCTCACCACACAGTGCCCACTCGGTAGGCAGACTGGGCTTCGGCTGGTTTTTGCAAGTAAATTCTACCAGGACCTGATCTAGCCTGCTGTCCTGTACAGCCTTTAAGGTGGCAATGATTCGATCATCATAGTCAGCTGGAGGGTCACCTTCCATTTCTTCTTCAAAGGAGCGGGCCTCCTGAAGGCTGGATCTCAGTGATTCAATCTTCTCACCCTGGAAGGTGAAAAGATATTTCCGTTTAACTGGCACCTGTGGTGGGATTTCCATGAAGTTGGGCTCCGACATGGCATGGACTAGTGGCGACACTACCAAATCAAAGCCAGGTCTGTATTGGGAAGCATAGAAAGTAGACTGAGCCACCATGGCACGGCCTGTACTAACATTATATAGTAAGTTCTGTGTATCTGACTTCCGTGACAGATTGATGATGACATGGTTGTGTCCATCTGTCCGCCAATGTGGTAGGGAATAGAGTTGCTTCTCAAGTTCGGCAGGCCGAAGCACTACTGGCTCCTGTATTTCTCCCACTAGTATCACATAAAGGCAGGCAATGTCTGCATTTTCTGTAACATATACATTGGCTCGTGCTGTAGCTTGGAAAGCCTGCTTGACTAAGGGATCCAGGTAGCTGCCAAAGGCAAACTGGTCACTGTCATATACATAGACTGGAAAACCGGAGGTGAGAGGACAACGAGAATAATCAAAACAATTGTGAAGCCGGCATCCCCGTATGACCTTTGGGGGAGGAAGACCAGCATCGTCCTTCTCTGGAAGCAGCCGGATAGGCAGAGAAAGTTTGGGCTGATTCTGAGCCATCAGCTCTTTATAAGAGTGCTCAGTCTGGCTAATGACATTCTTGAGCTGAAGCAGGTCCTGCTTGGCATTCTCAATACTCTTCTTACAGGCTTCAATCTTCAGATTCAGCTTGGCAATTTCACTGTTCAGCTCTTGCCGCTTGGCTTCCAGCTGCAAGAGCTCCTCACTCACAGACTCACGAATCCGGCAAAGATCCAGCACATGCTTTACCTCGCAGAGTTCGTTACCAGCCCTTGGGCCAAAAATCCGCTTGCCGGCCTCATCAGCCTCATCCAGAGTGGTGAGATAATAGTGAGCAATGAGGGGGAAGAAAACCAGAATAATGAAGAGCGTAAAACTGAGCCATGTGAGTCGGATCCGGTTGGACCACCGTAACATACAGGTTTGACCTCCATTCCCCACTCCCCCATTCCGCAACATGGTATAGCCCGTCATGAGTTCCTGTGTGGCTTTTGCCCCCTCTAGTCACGTTGGGTCACTCGCCATAACCATGAGTTTCTAGTAAACAAACTCAATCTCTTTTCACTCACACCTTTCTGGTAAGAGTTAGTGTGCTCCCTGTACAAGGCACGGAATAAAATGGAAATTTCATTTTCCTCAGCTGTAATTGAAATAGTCTCTGACCTTATTCCAGCAGATTTTAAGTTCTGATTGCTGACCAGTGGACATGTCCTTACTCTTTATCGAATGGTAAAAGGTACCACATTGTTGATGAGATGAAAAGGAGAAGGTCCCTGATGATGAAACCCAGGAAAAATAACCTGGAATCAGACAGGCTTTTTCAACTGCCATAGCTCTTGTTCCTCGATTTTGCTGACCAACAAATACACATAGTTACTATTCACAGTTATAAAGTAGCTGGTTAGAACAGAAAGAAATGCCAGCCTCTTATCGATGTCATTGCCAACAATCAGGCCTGCAAAAGAAAGAGAACCATGTCAGTCTTGAAAAGATTATGTCCAACAACCCCACCTTCCCTCACGTTTCTAGAAAATGCTTCTATCTTAAAAGATAAAGGAACAGCTGGAACATTGGGCATGTGTCTCATAGGACATTTTAAGTTCAGTTTAGGTTGCCTTCATATGGATATTTTCCTTGTGGTTAATAAGAAATGGATAAGGAGAAGTGTCCAAAAACAGCCTCATATTTTATACACACAGATATACATACCCCTTCCTCCTATTTAACTGGATATAGAGCAGAATTAGAGCTCTATAAAATGAAGATCAACCACATTCAACAGAGTGCAAAGATGTCTGCAACAATTTTTATTTAAGACTGAAGCAGCATCTTTAGATGGAGAAACACCACCCTATCCAGACTTGATAGCCAGTTCTACTCCTAAGATGAGTCTCTTTTTGAATTACTTAGGGAAAAAAAAAAGACTCTGAGAAGCTCAATGTTTTATATTCAGAGTTGAAACGAGTTGAAGAGAATTCTTTTGATCTTTACCCAGTAGTAGGTGCATTAATCCAGAGACAAAAATATATTTCCCAGGTTCCTTCTCATTTATCTTCTGCTAGCAGACATCATGTGCTCCTTCTTAAAATATAAATAGTAACTTGGTCTTTTAGAAAGACTACTATACTTAGAAATGAGGGCCGTTATTTCTTGTCCTTTGGAGACAGATTTGCTATCAAACTTTATACCTCAGTTTCCTAATCTCCCAAAATGGAGAGAAGTGTACGGAGACAGAAACAATATATTGTGTTGCTATGACAAGAAAGGACAGAGGATTTAGGATATTTTCAGCTAATAAATCTTGAAACAACATTCCCACTCCTGTTCATTTACCAACTTTATAGCTACAAAAGCTTTTCACTTCTTTCATCTCAAACTTAACATATGTAGAACTGAACTCCTAATATTCTGTGCCAAAGAAAAATCCCAATTTCTTCCATTCATTTCCTCCAAAAAGTATTTATCATACTTTTGACATGTCTGAGACATATTCAGTATAGCTGGGAGAAGGTAGAATGCAAAATAATCTTTGAGGGAACCTCCTTTAACCTGAGATACAAGATGTAAACGAACAGCAAGGGTATTACTACAAGGTAGGATAATGTACATAACCCACCAACAGGTCTCATTTCACAATCCTCTCTCTAGCTTCCATGTTTGGTACAAAATTATTAAAGTCTGGATACAGTTTTCTCTCCTTTAAATAAAAAAAGTTGCCAATGTTAATAAAAGGCTTGCGTAAGTAGAACAAGAGATACAGACAACAGAAAACAAAACTATTGATCACAAAAAATTTGTGATTAAATTTGGTGGATCAAACCCTGGATAATTAACAACTAAGCAAATATCCCAGAGAATGTTAAATCAGTATTTCTAAAGCACTATCCTTCTAATTCAAATGTTAAAAATCTCTCTGTTTCCAAAAGAATACTCTCTGCACCTTAAAATCGGATTATAACAAAAAAATAAGAAGTGGAGGAAATAAAGGAATGCATAATCAAGAAAATTCAGTTGATTCATTCCCTCCTTACCATGTGTTTCTGGATCCTTTCTTTTTCTAACTCATGCAGCATTTTATTTCAGTATACAGTTTCTTGAAATAGTGAACTCCAGGTCCCAGGGCTTGTTCTCCTGATAGAAAACAGAAAAGTGACATGCCATTAGAAAAACACTCAATACTGGGCAGCCTGGGTGGCTCAGACAGTTAAGTTTACGCCTTCCGCACAAGTCATGATCCCAGGGTCCTGTGATTGAGCCCCGTGTTGGGCTTTCTGCTCAGCCGAGAGCCTGCTTCTCCCTCTCCCTTTGCTGGCCGCTCTGCCTACTTGTGCCTTCTCTGTCAAATAAGTAAATAAAATCAAAGAACGAAAGAAAGAAAGAAAAATGCTCATAAACTAAAGGTGCTATTAAACAATGTATTTACTAAAGGGGGAAGACGCTGTGGGAGTAGAAAAACCCTAGGCTTGCCTCATGGTCCCATGAACACAACTAGATAACTACCAAATCATCCCAATACCCCAGAAATCAGAAATTGACCTGAAGACTGGCAGAACAAACTCCACAACTAAAGGTAGAGAAGAACCCATACAAAGAAGGTATGAAGTGCAGAGACACGGTTTGGGAGAAGTGGATCCTGGCCCCTGCAGTGAGCAGTGAGCCACCGTGGCGAAGAAGGGTAAGAGACAGACTAGCCCCCACGTGTGGAACACAAATTCCCATAGCAATGGCTTGGAAACCAAGAGGGGTCAAATTTCATGAGTTCTTGCTAACAGTGGAGCTTAAAGCCTGGAGTTCTAAAAGTCTGCAGGCTTGGCTCAAGGAGAGCCTAGCGGGCACTGGGACTGTTCTTGGAGAGAAGGCAGGGTGAAGAGCCCGTGGAAACAAAAATCTGAAGAGCACCTGGGGCACACAGTGGGGAGATTATTTGCTCATCTAAATGGCAGTGTTTGCAGAGAGACCTCTCCAGGAATGAAGGAACTGGCCTGCACCACCAACCCCGGCCCCTGCCCACTCAGCATGAGCACTAGGTCACCTGCAGAACCAGCACACTCCTCACTGCTTAACTCGCTTATAGCAAGCCCCACCGCACCCACTGAGCTAGTAGAACTGGCGCTCCCTTCAGGCTTGCCTCAATCCCAGCACAGTGGGCTCCCTACCCCTAAAGACTGGCACAACCTCCTGCCCACACCACATCTCCCAACCCAGGAGTTTTGTAGGGCCTCAGTTCAGGCAACAGTGGCAACAGGTCTTATTTCACAAGCAGATGAGAGCACATTTAGTAAAAACTCATCACATTCAGGCCAGGGACCAAACATTGCTCACAACAGGCAAAGACAGCCTCTGCAAATGACTGGCCTAAAGGATAAAGTAACCAGAACACAACAGGAGAGAGCAGGCAGCACACAATGGAGACAGTCCCTGAAGTGCGAGACCCTGGGGAACAGGGGACACTGCACTGTAGGGCAGTACTAGACCAATTTCTTCATAAGGCCATTACTGTCAAGAACAGAAGACTTAACTATCTTCCTAACACAGAGAAATAGGCACAGGGACCTAGAAAAAATGAGATGACAGAGTTATGTGTCCTAGAGGAAAGAACAGGACAAGGCCACAGCCAGATATGAGATATAAGTGAAACAGATATAAGTAAGATGCCTGATAGAGAATTTAAAGTAATGATCATAAAAATAGTCACTGAACTTGAGAAGAGCGGAAAGCATCACCAGGAGGATTAACACAGAGATAAGGAATACCATAGCAGAGGTAAGGGGCTCAATAAAAGAAACAAGAAACACCCTTGATGGAATGAACAGCAGGCTGGAAGAAGCAAAGGAACAAATGAATGACACAGAAGGCAGAATAATGGAAAGTAATCAAGCTGAACAAAAGAGAGAAAAAAGAACTATGAAAATGCAAACAGATTTAGGGAACTTAGTGACTCCATCAAACAAAATCACACTTGTATCACAGGGGTCCCAAAAGAAGAGACAGAAAAGGGGACAAAAAGTTTATTTGAATAAATAAGAGCTGAAAACTTTCCTCATCTGGAGAAGCAAAGATATCCAGATCCAGTAAGTACAGAGAACCCCCAACAAAGTCAAGAGAATCCACACCAAGAGATACTATAATTAAAATGGCAAAATGTAGTGATAAAGAAAAAAATTTTAAAGCAGCAAGACAAAAGAAAACAGAAACAGAAGGGAAACCCCATAAAGCTGTCATTGGATTTTTCAGAACTTTGAAAGCCAGATGGAGTGGCATGATATATTCTAAGTACTAAATGGGAAAAACCTCCAGCCAAGAATACTCTATCCAGCCATGAATACTCTGAACAGCAAGGCTATCATCCAGAATACAAGGGGAGATAAAAAGCTTCTCAGAGAAACAAAAATTAAAGGAGTTCATGACCACTAAACCAGCCCTGCTAGAAATATTAAAGAGGATTCCTTGAGAAGAAAGGAAAGACCAAAAATGACAGTATGATTGTAAGAAACATAAAAGCGGTACAAAAATGATTATTTCTGTAAAAATTCAGTTAAGGAACTCACAAAATAAAAGGATTCAGAGTATACACCATATACCTAAAATGTGGGGAGGAGAGGAGTAAAGAATGGTTCCAATTTAAATGATCAACTTAATATAGACTGACATATGCAAAAGATGTTATCGATAAACCTAATGGTAAGGATGCCGGGGTGGCTCAGTTAGTTAAGTGTCTGCCTTCAGCTCAGGTCATGATCCCCGTGTCCTGAGATCAAGTCCCACATTGGGCTCCCTGCTCAGCAGAGAGCCTGCTTCTCCCTCTGCCTGCTGCTCCCCCGGCTTGTGCTCTAACAAATCAATAAATGAAAACCTTTTTTTAAGTATAAATAAATAAACCTAATGGTAACCACAAATCAAAAACTACTAATAGATACGCAAAGAATAGAGAAAGGAATCCAAATATAACACTAAGGCAAACTAGTGAGCCATGAAAGAGAAAGAAAAAGCTCAGAGAAAAACTTCAGAAACAATCACAAAACAAGGACTAAAACAGTAATAAATGCACATCTGTCAATAATTACTTAAAAAAAAAAGATTTATTTTAGAGAGAGGGGGAGAGAGTGCGCAAGTGTAGACACAAGGGTGCAGGGGTAGGGGCAGAGGGGGATGAGAAAAATCCTTAAGCCAGCTCCTCACTGTGCACTGAGCCCAGTGTGGGGCTGACATCATGACCCGAGCTGGAAATCAAGAGTTGGACGCTTAGCCAACTGAGCCCCCAGGTGTCCCTATCAATAATTACTTTGACTGTAAGTGGACTAAATGCTCCAATCAAAAGACATACAGTGACAGAGTGAGTAAAGAAACAAGACCCACCTATATGCTGCTTACAGGAGACTCATTTAAGACTCAAAAACACCTGCAGACTGAAAGTGAAGGAATGGAGAAGCATTTATCATGGAAATGATATCAAAAGAAAGCTGGAGTAGCAATACCCACATCAGACAAAACAGATTTTAAAACAAAGACCATAATAACAGACAAAAAAGGGCACTATACCACAGTCGCCAAACTGTGGAAAGAACCAAGATGCCCTTCAACAGACAAATGGATAAGGAAGATGTGGTCCATATATACTATGGAGTATTATGCCTCCATCAGAAAGGATGAATACCCAACTTTTGTATCAACATGGACAGGACTGGAAGAGATTATGCTGAGTGAAGTAAGTAAAGCAGAGAAAGTCAATTATCATATGGTTTCACTTATTTGTGGAGCATAACAAATAGCATGGAGGATATGGGGAGATGGAGAGGAGAAGGGAGTTGAGGAAATTGGAAGGGGAGATGAACCATGAGAGACTATGGACTATGAAAAACAATCTGAGGGTTTTGAAGGGGCAGGGGGTGGGAGGTCGGGGGAGCCAGGTGGTGGGTATTATAGAGGGCACGTATTGCATGGAGCACTGGGTGTGGAGCATAAACAATGAATTCTGTTACACTGAAAAGAAATTAAAAAAAAGTTACTTTCATCCCCAAAAGGGGGGGGCACTATATAATAATAAAGGGTACAATCCAAGAAGATACAACAATTGTAAATATTTATCTACCCAATATGAGAGTACCCAAATGTATAAACAGTTAATAACAAACAAAAAACCTAATCAATACTAATGTAATAATAGCAGGAAAATTTACTTACTTGCTTATTTATTTATTTATTTTTCGGCAAGCTCTACACCCAACATGGGGCTTGAACACACAACCCTGAGATCGAGTCACATGTTCTACCAACTGAGCCAGCCAGTGCCCCAATAATAGTAGAGGACTTTAACACCTCACTTACATCAACTGACAGATCATCCAATCAGAAAATCAACAAGGAAAAATGGCTTTGAATGACACCAGATCAAGGGGATTTAACAGATATATTTAGAACATTACACCCTAAAACATAGAATACACATTCTTTTCAAGTGTACATGGAACATTCTCCAGAACAGACCATATATGAGGCCAAAAAACAAGTCTCAACAAATTGAAAAGGACTGAAATCATACCATGCATCTTTTCTGACCACAACACTACACAACTAGAAATCAACCACAACAAAAATCTGGAAAGACCACAAATACATGGAGGTTAAATAACATGTTACTAAACAATGAAAGGGTCAACCAAGAACACAAAGGAGAAATCAAAAAGTACAAGGGAACAAATGAAAATGAAAAAACATGGGGTCCAAAACCTTTGGAATGCAGCAAAAGCAAAAAGGTAGGCAGTTTACAATACAGACCTACCGCATGAACAACCTAAACTTACATCCAAAGGAGCTAGAAAAAGAACAAACAAAACCCAAACCCAGCAGATGGAAGGAAATAATTAAGATCAGAGTAGAAATAAATGATACAGAAACAAACAACCCCCCCCCAGTAGAACAGATACATCAACCAGCAACTGGTTCTTTGAAAGGATCAACAAAATTCATAAACCTCTACCCAGACTCCTCAAAAAACAAAGAAGGGGGAGCCTGTATAGCTCATCTGGTTAAGCATCTGGTTCTTGATTTTAACTCAGATCATGATCTCAGTGTTGTGAGCTCAAGCCCTGCATCAGGCTCTGTGCTCAGTGTAGCATCTGCTCCAAAATTCTCTCTCTCCCTCTCCCTTTGCCCCTCCCCTTACTCTCTCTCTAAAATAAATTACTAAAAAGAAAAAGAAAAAGAAAAAAAAAGAAAGGATTCAAATAAAATTACAAATGAAAGAGGAGAAAAAACCAACATCACAGAAATGCAAACAATTTTAAAAGAATATTATGAAATACTACTACCAACGAATTGGACAGTCTAGAGGAAATGGATATATTCCTAGAATATATATAGCCTACCAAAACTCAATAGGAAGAAACAGAAAATTTGAATAGATCAATTACCAGCAAGGAGATTGAATCAGTAATCAAAAATAAATAAATTAACTCCCAAAGAATGAAAGTCCATGACCAGACAGCTTCACAGGCAAATTCTACCAAACATTTAAAGAAGAGTTAAGGGGTGCCTGGGTGGCTTAGTGGGTTAAAGCCTCTGCCTTCAGCTCAGGTCATGGTCCCAGGGTCCTGGGATCGAGCCCCACATAGGCTCTCTGCTTGGCAGGGAGCCTGCTTCCTCCTCTCACTCTGCCTGCCTCTCTGCCTACTTGTGATCTTTGTCTGTCAAATAAATAAATAAAATCTTAAAAAAAAAAAAAAAAAGAAGAAGAAGAAGAGTTAATATTGATTCTTCTCAAACTATTCCAAAAAGTAGAAGAGGAAAGAAAACATCCAAATTCATTGTATGAGGCCAGCATTACCCTGATACCAAAACCAGATAAAGATACCCAAAAAAAAAAAAAAGAGAGAGAGAGAGGGAAAGAGAGAGAACTACAAGCCATATCTTTGATGAACATCAATGCAAAAATCCTCACAAAATATTCATAAACAGAATCCAACAATACTTAAAAAAATCATTCACCACAATCAAGTAGGATTTAATCCTGGTATGCAATGGTGGCTCAATATCCACAAATCAATCAATATCATACATCACAACAATAAGAGAAAACACAAAAACCACATGATCAACTCAAAAGACGCAGAACAAAATCTGACAAAGTACAGCATCTATTAATGATAAAAGTCCTCAACAAAGTAGGTTTAGAGGGAACATACCTCACATAATAAAGGCATATATGAAAAACTCACAGTGCACGTCATAGTCAATGGCGAAAAACCAAGAGCTTTTCCTCTAAGGTCAGGAATAAGACAAGGATGTCCACTCTTATCAACAGAGTACTGGAAGTTCTAGCCTCAGCAATCAGACAAAAAACAAAAGGTATCCAAATTGGTAAGGAAGAAGTAGAACTTTCACTATTTGCAGATGTCATGTTATTCTACACAGAAAACCTAAAGACTATACCAAAAAACTACAAGAACAGATAAATGAATTCAGTAAAGTTGCAAGATACAAAACAAATGTAGAGAAATCTGTTGCATTTCTATACACCAATAATGAAGCAGCAGAAAGACAAATTAAGAAACAATTTCATTTATCACTGCATCAAAAATAGTAAGATACCTAGGAATAAAGCTAATCAAAGAGGTGAAAGACCTGTACTCTGAAAACTATAAAACACTGATGAAAGAAACGTAAATGACATAAAGCAATGGAAAGATATTCCATGCTCATGGAATGCAAGAACAAATATTATTAAAATGTTTATATTACCCTAACGCAATCTACACATTTAATGCAATCTCTACCAAAATACCAACAGTATTTTTCATGAACTAGACCAAAAATAAAATCCTAAAATTTATGTGGAACCATAAAAGACCCTGAATTGCCAAAGCAATTTTGGGGGGGGGGGACAAAGCTGGAAGTATCACAATTTCGGACTTCAAGTTATATTACAAAGCTGTAACATTAAAAACAGTATGGAACTGGCACAAAAACAAGACACATAGATCAATCGAACAGAACATAAAAACCCAGAAATGAACCCACAACTGTATGGTCAATTAATCTTCAATAAAGCAGGAAAGAATATCCAATGGGAAGAAGACAAACTCTTGAACAAACGCTGTTGGGAAAACTGGACAGCAACACGCAAAAGAATGAAACTGGACCACTTATTTACACCATCCACAAAAATAAACTCAAAATTGATTAAAGACCTAATCCAAATGTGAGATCTTGAAACCATAAAAATCTTAGAAGAGAGTACAGGCAGTAAGGTCTCTGACCGTCAACTGTTGCAACATTTTTCTAGATATATATCCTGAGACAAGGGAAACAAAAGCAAAAATAAACTATTGGGACTTTATCAAAATAAAACGCTTCTGCACAGCCAAGAGAAACAATCAACAAAACTAAAAGGCAACCTATGGAATAGGAGAGGTTATCTGCAAATGACATATATGATACAGGGTTAGTATCCAAAATATATAAAAAACTTATACAAATCAACACCCCAAAACAGATAATCCAATTAAAAATGGGAAGAAATGAACAGACATTTTTCCAAAGAAGACATACAGATAGCTAACAACATGAAAAGATGCTCAACTTCACTCATCATCAAGGAAATGCAAATTGAAACTATAATATCACCTTACACCAGTCAGAATGGTAACAATCAAAAACACAAGAAACAACAAATGTTGACTAGGATGTAGAGAAAAAGGAATGTCTTGCTTGGCTGGCGGGAATACAAACTGGTCCTGCCACTGTAGAAAACAGTACTGAGGTTCCTCAGAAAGTTAAAAATAGAACTATCTTGTAATCCATTAATTATGCTATCAGGTATTAACCAAAAAAAATACAAAAATTCTGATTCAAAGGGATACATGAAGCCATATGTTTATAGCAGCAATATTTACAACAGCCAAATTATGGAAGCGGCCCAAGTGCCCATCAGTAGATGAATGGATAAAGATGATGTGGTGTGTGTGTATATCTATATAATGGAATATTATTTGGCCATAAAAAAGAATGAAATCTTGCCACTTGCAATGACATGGATGGAGCTAAAGAGCATAACACTAGGTGAAATAAGCCAGTCAGAGAAAGACAAATACCATATACCATATGAGATTTCACTCAGATGTGGAATTTAAGAAACAAAACAATCAAAGAAAAAAGAGATAAGCCAAGAAACAGACCCTTAACTATTGAGAACAAACTGATGGTTATCAGTGGGGAGATGGCTGGTGGGGGTAGGTGAAATAAGTGATGGGGATTAAGGAGTACATTCTTTGTGATGAACACTGGGTGATGTATGGAATTGGTGAAACACTATTATATACCAAAAACTAATATAACACTTTATGCTAACTATACTGGAATTAAAATAAAATGAAATGAAATAAAATAAAAAATAAAATTAATGTATTTACTGACAACTATGAAAAGCCTTCCCTTATATGTATTAGGTGACCACAGAATTTAATATTCAAACAGACACACTCTTAAGTGAAAAGGGGTGATATTTGATAATTATACTGGAACAAGAAGCATATAAATTGACATTTGAAGACAAACCATCCACATATACAGTTACCTGTTTATGTGCTCAAAGAGGGAATAAACTAAAATACTGAATTGTTTTTAAAAAAAAAAATCCCTACCTATTAGAAGTATATACTGAGGTGTTTTTTTTTTTTTTTTAAGATTTTATTTATTTATCTGACAGACACACCAACAGAGGAACATAAGCAGGGGGAGCAGCTGAAGGAGAGGGAGAAGCAGACTCCCCGCCGAGCAGGGAGCCCGACACAAGGCTCTACCCCAGGACCCTGGGATCATGACCTGAGCAGAAAGCATATGCTTAACAATAGAGACACCCCAGGCGCCCCTATACGGAAGATTTTTACAGAGAAAACAATTTATCCAGAATTTGCTTAAAAATAAACAGGATGAGTGAGGGTGGTAAAGTGTGTTTGGAGGTACAGATGAAACATGATTAACCATGAGCTAACTATTATTTGACACTGCATGATGAGGATATATGGAAGTTTATTATACTGTAGTCCGTATTTACATATGTTTAAAATTTTTCATATTTAAAACTCTAAAATGTATTACACAGAGTCTAAACAAAAATTTTTTTAAAGTCATTTGCTGACTGACTATACTAAATCTGATATTGTTAGTGCTACCAACTTACATGAACACAGGTGGAAACAGAAACAAATGGGAATAATTCAAAAGAATTTTCCCATCAAGTTCCATCCCTTTTATTAGAATAAAGCAAAACTACTGTCAGTGTCCAAGAGCATGAACTTTCTTTCCTAAACAGACAATTAAATTATTCCAAGCACAAAAGAAAAAGAAAACCCTCAGAATCTCTTCTGTAAAAAGAAAAAAAATGAATCTCTTCTTTCATTCTCTGTAAAATGACAATGAAGTTCTTAGGATATAGAAATAAATGTCACTGAAACACTGATAAGGAAAAATCTCCAGAGATTTTCTTTACTCCAAATACAATATAACCTGCCTTATTCTCTGTCATCTGCCCAGCAGTGAACACCTAGCTTGTCAGCCTGCCCCTACAAAGCATTCTATACATAGCAACCAGAATCATCATCTTAAAACATGAATTAGAATTTTGGTGGTTCAAGAGCGTAGTATAAGAAGACACTGAACTCACCTCCTACCAAGGTCACACTGAATTTATACCTACATATAAAGCAATTCCTCCTGAAGAAGAACTGAGGGCTCACTGAAGAGTTTCTGCACCAAAAAAAAAGAGGGAACACACTTAGAAAACAGAAGGAGACAGAAACACTGTAACAACAGAAATCCCACCCCAAAACACCATCCTGCAGTGGGGAGCCATATTACTGAGGGGCCTGTGACTGATTCATGTATCTCAGGGCACAGCGAGAGAACAGTGATTTCAAGGGCAACTACACCACAAGTGAAAGAAATTCATTTACTAACTCTTGAGCATACACGAAACAGGAGGAAAATTGCTCAGATTCTGTGGGGTCAGAGGCATTAGCAAGCCTCTCCACCCGATAGCATGAACAGGAGCAAGGTATACATGTTCTAGCTGGCGTGCTAAGGCCTCCCAGCACACTCCAGACCCCAACCCACCCCAGCTCCAGGTGTCCCACCAGGGCAGCTCCTGTGCAACATGCTACAGGCTCACTTGGCCTATGCCCACTCCAGCTGGCCTTACAAGGAATGTTAAGGAGTCTTTAAGTGGAAAAGAAAAGGCCATAACTAGAAATAAGAAAATCAATGATAACTACAATAAATAGTTAAGGGATAAAAAAATGAACATATAAAGTATGAAGTCAAAGACAAAACAGGGTAAAGGGTAAAAACATAGCGTTTTTAGAATTTATAATGTGTCTGAACTTAAGTGACTATCAGCTACATATAAAGATCAATATATATGAACCTCACAGTAACCACAAACCTAAACCTACAGAAGATACACAAAAAATAAAGACAAAGGAACCCAAACATAACACTAAAGAAAACCATCAAACCACAAGAAAAGGGACAAAGAGAAGAAAGGGACAAAAAGAGCTACAAAAACAACCAGAAAACAATTAACAAAATGTCAATAAGCACGTATCTATCAATAATTAATTTAACGTAAAGAGACTAAATGCTCCAATCAAAAGATATAAGGGTGGGGGTGCCTGGGTGGCTCAGTGGGTTAAAGCCTCTGCCTTCAGCTCAGGTCATGATCCCACAGTCCTGGGATTGAGCCCCACATCGGGCTCTCTGCTCAGCAGGAAGCCTGCTTCCCCCTCTCTCTATGCCTGCCTCTGCCTACTTGTGATCTCTGTCTGTCGAATAAATAAATAAAATCTTTAAAAAAAAAAAAAAAAGATATAGGGTGAACAAATTAAAAAAAAGATCCATCTATATACTGCCTATAAAAGACTCCAGATCTCAAGACACACAAAGGCTGTGAGTAAAGGGATAGAAAAAGATACTCCACACAAATGTAAATGAAAAGAAAGCTGAAGTAGCAATACTTGTATCAGACAAAACAGACTATAAAACAAAAACTGTAACAAAACACAAAGAAGGAGGGCGCCTAGGTGCCTCAGTCAATTAGGCGTCTTCCAGTTCAGCTCATGATGCCAAGGTCTTAGGATCGAGCCCCAAGTCATCAGGTTCTCTGCTCAGCAAGAAGCCTACTTCTCCCTCTCCCTCTGCCTGCCACTCCCCCACTTATGTGTGCTCTCTCTCTCCGACAAATAAATAAAATCTTACACACACACACACACACACACACAGAAGGGCATTACATAATGATAAAAGAGTCAATCTGATAGGAGGATACAACATGCATATTTATATACCTAACCTAACAACAGGAGTTGTTTTAATATTAAAAACAAATATTAATAGATATAAAGGGAGAAATGGACAATAATACAATAACGTAGGGAAAATTATACTCCCAATTATATCAATGCATAGATCATCCAGACAGAAAATCCGTAAGTAAACACTAGCCTGAACCACCACCACAAAAAAAAAGGAGTAAGTTACAGGTCAATATCCTTGATGAATACAGATGCAAAAAACTTCAACAAGATATTAGCAAACTGGGGAGAGAGGTAAGATGGTGAAGGAGTAGGGGAGACTCATTTTATCTGGTTCCTGGAATTCAGCTAGATAGCTATCAAATCATTCTGAACACCTGTGAACTCAACCGGCAATCTGAGAAAAGAATTGCTGCAATTCTACAAATAGAAAAGCAATCACTTTTTGCAAGGTAGGAGGTATGAAAAAGTGAATCTGAGGCAATATATCATCAGAAGATAAACTGTAGGGGGAGGAAGCCTCTATAAGCCTCAAAAAGTGATATAAGCAGTGGAGAACAAAAGCGGAACTTTTAGAAGTCTGCTCCATTAGGGGATGCCCCTGCCTGAAGGGCACTCAGGTGGCAAAGTGGAGCAGAATCCCAGGTGCGACAGTGTGATCTCAGGATACCTGGGGTCACAAAAAAACGGGGGTACCTGAGTGTGGCAGAGTTTACAAGTATCAGAGCAGGGAAGCCAGCTGCAAGTAGTAAGCACAGGTTTGAGCTTTGTGCTCAATGTTGGCATAAACTGCAAAACGAGGCCCAGTCGTGTGACTACTCTGCAAGCAGGAGCCCAGCAAGAGCAAGACCATGGCAAGACCCCACTCCCTACCCCAGGAGGACCAGCACTGGCTTGCACCACTGGAGTCCATAAAGTTTGGAGACTTGAAACGGGGTCACATGCCTGAGATAAAAACACTTGATCATGGGATGCCTCGGTGGCTCAGTCGGTTAATCGGCTGCCTTCAGCTTGGGTCATGATCCTGGGGTCCTGGGATTGAGTCCTACATCGGGCTCCCTGCTCAGCAGGAAGCCTGCTTCTCTCTCTGCCTTTGCCTGCCACTCTGCCTACTTGTGCTCTCTGACAAAAAAATAAAATCTTAAAAAACAAAACAAAATGCTTAATCATAGGCTGCTTGAACACTGAATGCAGACAGAAACCAGGGAGAGAAGAGTGACTGCTTTTCTCTGAGGGCACACTGAAGAATCAGGGGTGCAAACTTTCAGCTCCAGGGCTGGATATTGGGAAGCTGCAGTTTTCATACCCCAAATTGGTGCTGAAATCAACCAGTTTAGATTTTAGAGAACAAAAGCCACACAGAGCAATCTGGGGTTGCTTACACTGAGCTTGGCCCCTGGTAAGGGGGATACAATTCCACTCAGGCAAAGACACCCGAGAAAGAGCCCAACAGGCCTCTTCCCCAGAAAACCAGCAGGAACTTCCAGCTAATACCAAGTTTACTGAACTGCAAAACTCTGGGGGAAATCAGAATTTGTGGGGTTTTTTTCTCACAATTCTTTAGCCTTTCAGTTTTAAGTTTTTTCCTTTTCAGCCAATTCCCTATTTTGTCAACTTTTTAAATTTCCATTTTTACATTTATGTTTTTTATATATATATATATACATATATATATATACACACACATATATATATTTCATTTTTGGCTTCCTTTCATTGCATTCAGTTTTATTTTTGTATAGGTATATAAGCTTTTATTTTACAATTTTGGGATCTAGTTCCTAGTTTTGAATATTCAAACCAAAATACACCCAAGACCTATTTTAATATTCTGTTCTGTTCACCTCTGTTTGATTTTATTCTCTATTCTTTCTTTTTTGCTTTCTCATCTCTTCAGATTTGTTTAGTATATATTTTTCTGGTGTCATTGTTGCTATTTTTTTATTTTTTTCTCTCTCTCACCTATTCTTCTCTAGACATAATGACAAGATGGAAGAACTCACTGTCAAAATAAAGAGAACAAGAGGCAGTACTCACTGACAGGGATTTAATCAATATGGGTATAAGTAAGATGTCAGAACTAAGAATTCAAAACAATAATTATAAAGATACTAGCGGGGCTTGGAAAAAACACAGAAGACACTAGAGAATCCCTTACTGGAGGAAAAAAAAAAATCTAAACAGGTTGGTATCAAAAAGGCTATTGCTGAGATGCAATAAAAAATGGAGGTCCTAACTTCTAAGATAAACGAAGCAGAAGAGTCAGTGCTATAGAAGACAAAATGATGGAGAATAAACAAGCTGAGAAAAGAAGATAAACAACTACTGGATCATGAGGGGAGAATTTGAGAGATCAGTGATAGTATAAAGTGAGACAATATTAGAATAATTGGGATCCCAGAGGAAGAGGAAGGGGAGGGGTTAGAAGGTTTATTTGAGCAAATTATACCTGAGAACTTCCCTAATATGAGGAAGGAAACAGGCATTCAAGTCCAGGAGACACAGAGAACCCCCCTCAAAATCAATAAAAATAGGTCAACACCTTGACATATAATAGTGAAATTTGCAAATCTCAAAAACAAAGAGAAAATTCTAAAAGCAGCTCAGGGACAAGAGGCCCATTACCTACAAGGGTAAAACATAAGGCTGGCAGCAGACCTATCCACAAAGACCCAGCAGGCCAGGCATGACGTATTCAGGGTGCTAAATGAGAAAAACATGCAGCCAAGAATACTTTACCCAGCAAGGCTGACATTCAGAACAGAAGAGATAAAGAACTTCCAGGACAAACAGAAACTAAAAGAATTTCTGATCACTAAACCAACCCTGCAAGAAATACTAAAGGGGATCCTTTAAGTGAAGAAAGAATCCAAAAGTAACACAGGCCAGAAAAAAAAAAAAAAAAACAAAGACAAAAGCCCAGAAATAGTGACTTCACAGGTAATACAATGGCACTAAATTCCTATCTTTCACTAGTTACCTGAATGTAAATGGGATAAATGCTCCAATCAAAAGACACAGGATATCAGAATAGATTGAAAAAACAAGACCCATTGATGTGTTGTCTGTAAGAGACTCATTTTAGAACCAAAGACACCCCAGATTGAAAGTAAGAGGGTGGAGAACCATTTATCATACTACTGAACAATCAAAAGAAAGCTGGGGTAGCACTTCTTATATCAGACAAATTAGATTTATTAATTTATTACCAAAAACTGTAAGAGGAGATGAAGAAGTATACTGTATCATAATTAAAGGGTCTATCCAACAAGATCTAGCAATTGTAAATATTTAAGCCCCTAACTTAGGAGCAGCCAGTTACATAAACTAATTAATAAAAAAATTAAAGAAACACATTGATAATAATACAATAATAGTAGGGGACTTTAATACCCCACTCACTGCAATGGACAAATCATCTTAGCAGAAGATCAACAAGGAAACAAGGGCTCTGAATGACACACTGGACCAGACGGACATCACAGGTATATTCAGAGCATTTCATCTTAAAGCAACAGAATACACATTCTTCTCAAGTGCATGTGGAACATTCTCCAGAATAGATAACATACTGGGTCACAAATCAGGTCTCAACCAGTACTAAATGACTGGGATTATTCCCTGCATATTTTCAGACAACGATGCTTTAAAAATTGAGCTCAGGGGCACCTGGGAGGTTCGGTTGGGTAAGTGGCTGCCTTTGCCTCAGGTCATGATCTGGGAGTCCTGGGATTGAGCCCCTCATTGGGCTCCCTGCTTGGTGGGAAGTCTGCTTCTCCCCTTCCTCTCTCACCCTCCGCCACGCTGCTTTGTGCTTTCTCTAATTTAAAAAACAAAACAAAACAAAACCGAACTCAATTACAAGAGAAAATTTGGAAGGAACACAAACACATGGAGGATAATGAGCATTCTACTGAAAAATGAATGGATCAACCAGGAAATTAAAGAAGAGTTCAAAAAATTCATGGAAACAAAAGAAAATGAAAACACAATTGTTCAAAATCTTTGGAATGCAACAAAGATGGTCCTAAGAGGGAAGTATATAGCGATACAACCTTTCTCAAGAAATAAGAAAGGTCTCAAATACACAACCTGAACTTACACCTAAAGGAGCTGGAGAAAGAATAGCAAATAAAGCCAAACCCAGCAAGAGAAGAGAAATAATAAAGAGTAGAGCAAAAATCAATGAAATAGAAACAAAAAGAACAGTAGAACAATTAACAAAACTAGGAGCTGGTTCTTTGAAAGTATTAGTAAAATTGACAAACACCTGGCTAGACTTATCAAAAAGAGAAAGGACCCAAATAAATAAAATCATGAATGAAAGAGGAGAGATCACAATCAACACTGAAGAAATACAATTATATGATCATATTATGAGCAACAATATGCCAACACATTAGGCAATCTAGAAGAAATGGATGCATACCAAGAAATATTAACAACCAAAACCGAAACAGGAAGAAATAGAAAACCTGAACATACCCATAATTAGCAAGCAAATTGAAGCAGTAATCAAAAATCTCCAACAAACAGGAGTCCAGGGCCAGATGGGTTTCCCGGGGGACTTCACCAAACATTTAAAGAAGAATTAATACCTATTCTTCAGAAGCTGTTTCAAAAAAATACAAATGGAAGGAAAACTTCCAAACTCATTTTATGAGATCAGCATTACCTTGATCCCAAAATCAAACAAGGACCCCACCAAAAAGGAGAATTACAGACCAATATCCCTGATGAACACAGATGCAAAAATTCTCATCAAGATACTAGCCAATGGGATCCAACAGTACATTAAAAGGATTATTTGCACAACCAAGTGGGATTTATTCCTGGGCTGCAAGGGTAGTTCAACATCTGCAAATCAATCAGTGTGATATAGCACATTAATAAAAGAAATAACAAGAACCATATGATCCTCTAAACAGATACAGATACAGATACAGAAAAAGCATTTGACATAGCATCCTTTCTTAATGAAAACTCTCCACAGTGTAGGGACAGAGGGAACATACCTAAATATCATAAAAGCCATATATGAAAAGCTCCCAGCAAATGTCATTCTCAATTGGAAAAAACTGAGAGCTTTTACCCTAAGGACGGGAACACAGCAGAGGTGTCCACTATCACTGTTGTTATTCAACATAGCACTAGAAGTCCTAGCCTCAGCAATCAGACAACAAAAAGAAATAAAAGGCATCCAGATGGGTAAAGAAGAAATCATACCCTCACTCTTCACAGATGACATGAAACTCTATGTGGAAAACCTGAAAGACTCCATTCCAAAATTGCTAAAAGTCATAAAGGAATTCAGCAAAGTGGCAGGATATAAAAGCAATGCACAGAAATCATTTGCATTCTTCTACACTAACAATGAGACAGAAGAAAGAGAAATTAAGAAATCAGTCCCATTTACAACTGTACCAAAAACTGTAAGATACCTAGGAATAAATCCAACCAAAGAGGCAAAGAATCCATTCTTTGAGAACTATAAACACTCATGAAAGAAATGGAGGAAGACACAAAGAAATGGAAAAACATTCCATGCTCATGGACTGGAGGAACAAATATTGTTAAAATGTCTATGCTACTCAGAACAAACTATACATTCAATGCAATCCCTATCAGAATACCATAACATTTTTACAGAGCTGGCACAAATAATCCTAAAATTTGTACGGTACCAGAAAAGACCCCCAAATAGCCAAAGGAATGCTGAAAAAGAAAACCAAAGCCGATGGCATCACAATTCCAGACTTCAAGCTCTATTACAAAGCTGTAATCATCAAGACAGTATGGTACTGACACAAAACAGACACAAAGATCAATGGAACAGAGAACCCAGAAATGGACCTTCAGCTTGATGGTCAACTAACCTTCAACAAAGTGGGAAAGAATATCCAATGGAAAAAAGACAGTTTCTTCAACAAATGGTGTTGGGAAAATTGGACAGCCACATGCAAAAATGAAACTGGACCATTTTTTTACACCACACACAAAAATAGACTCAAAATGGATGAAAGACCTCAATGTGAGACAGGAATTCATCAAAATTCTGAAGGAGAACACCACAGGCAGCAACTTCTTCAATCTCAGCCACAGCAACTTTTTACTAGACACGTCTCCAAAGGCAAGGGGAAAAAAGCAAAAATGAACTACTGGGACTTCATCAAGATAAAAAGCTTTTGCATAACAAAGGAAACAGTCAACAAAACCAAAAGACAACCTACAGAATGGGAGAAGATATCTGCAAATGTTTTATCAGATAAAGGGCTTGTATCCAAAATCTATAAATAATTTACCAAACTCAATACCCAAAAAAGAAATAATCCAGTCAAGAAATGGGCAGAAGACATGAATAGACATTTCTCCAAAGACATACAAATGGTCAACAGATACATGAAAATGCTCAGCATCACCTGGCATCAGGGAAATGCAAAACCACAATGAGATACCACCTCATTCAGCCAGAAAGGCTAAAATTAACAAATAAGGAAACAACAAATGTTGGCAAGGATGCAGAGAAAGGGGAACCCTCTTACACTGCTGGTGGGAATGTAAGCTGGGGCAGCCGTTCTGGAAAGCAGTATGGAGGTTCCTCAAAAAGTTTTAAACAGCTACCCTATGACCTGGCAATTGCACCACTAGGTATTTACCCAAAGGATACAAATGTAGTGATCCGAAGGGGCATGTGCACCTGAATGTTTATAGCAGCAATGTCCACAATAGCCAAACTACGGAAAAAGCCCAGATGTCTACCAATAGATGAGTAAAGAAGATGTGCTAATATATATACAGTGGAATATTAATTAGCCATCAAAAAATGCAATCTTACTGTGTGCAACAACACAGATGAAACTAGAGAATATTTTATGCTAAGAAATAAATCAATCAGAGAAAGACAATTACCATATCGTTTCACTCATATGTGGAATTTAAGGAACAAAAGACGATCATGGGGGAAGGGAGGGAAATATAAAATAAGGCAAAATCAGTGGGGTGCCTGGGTGGCTCAGTGGGTTAAAGCCTCTGCCTTCGGCTCAGGTCATGATCCCAGGGTCCTGGGATCGAGCCCAAGTCGGGCTCTCTGCTCAGCAGGGAGCCTGCTTCCCCCTCACTCTCTGCCTGCCTCTCTGCCTACATGTGATCTCTGTCAAATAAATAAATAAAATCTTAAAAAAAAATAAGACAAAATCAGAGAGGGAGACAAACAATAAGAGACTCAACTATAGGAAACAGACTGAAGGTTGCTGAAGGGGAGAGAGTTGGGAGGATGGGTATCTAGGTGAGGGGTATTAAGGAAGGCACATGATGTAATGACCACTGGGTGAAGTGGCAGGATACAAAATTAACATACAAAAATTAGTAGCATTTCTATACACTAATAACGAGTGATTAGAAAGAGACATAAAGAAAACCACATTTACAATTGCAACAAAATGAATAAAATGTCGGGGCACCTGGGGCTCAGTCGTTAAGCCTCTGCCTTCAGCTCAGGTCATGATCCCAGGGTCCTGGGATCGAGCCCCATATCGGGCTCCCTGCTCACTGGGAAGCCTGCTTCTCCCTCTCCCACTCCCCCTACTTGTGTTCCCTCACTCACTGTGTCTCTCTCTGTCAAATAATAAAATCTTAAAAAAAAAAAAAAAAAGAATAAAATGTCACTTTTATCCTTGCCTCTGCTCTCTGCTGATGTGCTATGTTGGGGGTTCCGGAACAGTTAAGTGGTTCACAGCCTCTTGAGCACCAGGCAGGGCACCAAGGCAGGGGTGCGTGGCTGTAGCTGGGATGGGTCTGAGGATCCCTTGACCTGAATGTGTGGAGGGCAGCAGCCTGGCCTAGGCCACATTGTTAATGGAACACTAAGAGGTCCCCAACAGGACCCTAGTCTGAGATCCCATGCCAGGATAGGAGGAGATTGATTTGAATGCATTTTAGTTTACTGGTCATCAACTGTATGCCAAGGAGTTTTTAATATAAGCAGAGCTTTCTTCCGTGTGAAAGAGAGGCCTCACTGTACAACTACATGTATGCCTGCCCTATCACAGCGTGAAATCAAGTCAACATTCAAGTAAAGTGCATTTAAGGTTTTATATCTTGATAACTGCTTCAAGTTGTAAAACTCTGCAAAAATCAAATGAATATCATCAACTATGCAGGTGAAAGATGTATGCTTGAAACACAGACTCCTGCTAAATGAATGCTTTCTGGGCACACGAAAGGTGACTGGAGGATGTCCCTGGTAAAAAATTTGAAAACTTGATCTTCACAAGAGCTTTTCAGATCATTTAAAAAATTTCCAGAAGTCTGAGTGGTACTAAAACTATTGCTTTTGGACAGTCCATAAATATACATTTAAAACAGTGGGACTACTGAAGAAATATTTCAGTAAGCTTCTTGGAAAAAAAGAAAGAATAAAATACTTAGAAATAAATTTCACCAAGGAGGTAAAAGATGTGTACTCTGTAAACGACAGACAACATAAACAAACAGAAAGATGGTCTTGCTCATGGACTGAAGAGTAAGTGTTGTTAAAATCTCCATACTACCTGAAGCAATCTGCAGATTTGATGCAGTCCTCATCAAAATACCAATGGCATTTTTCACAAAAAGAATAAACAATTCTAAAATTTGTATAAAACAACAACAAAAAAAACCACCTTCAAATAGCTAAAGCAATCTTTCTTTTTTTAAGATTGTATTTATTTATTTATTTGACATAGAGAGAGAGAGAGAGAGAGAGAGACCAAGAGAGGGAACACAATCAGGGGGAGCGGGAGAGGGAGAAGCAGGCTTCCCATCGAGCAGGGAGCCCCATGCAGAACTCAACCCCAGGACCCTGCGATTATGACCTGGGCTGAAGGCAGATGCTTATCGACTGAGCCTCCCAAGAACCCCTACAGCAATCTTGAGAAAGAAAAAGCTGGAGGTATTATGCTCCCTGATTTCAAACTACACCACAAAGATACAGTAATCAAAACAGTATGATACGGCCACAAAAACACAATAAAATCAATGGAACAGAGAGCCCAGAAGTAAACCCATGCATATATGGTCAATTTACAATGGAAGCACCAAAAATATACAATGGGGAAAGGATATTCTCTTCAATAAATGGTGCTGGAAAAACTGGGCAGCCACATACAAAAGAATATCTTACACCATACAGAAAAATAAATTCAAAATGGACTGAAGACTTGAATACAAGATCTGAGACCATAAAACTCCTAGAAGGAAATACAGGTAGTAAGCTATCTCACATCAGTTCCAGCAATATTTTTTGGACCAGTCTCCTTGGCAAGGGCAAGAAAAATGAAAATACACAAATGAGATTATATCCAACCAAAAAGCTTTTGCACAGCAAAGGAAACCATCAACAAAATGAAAAGGCAACTAGAGAATGGGAGAAGATATTTGCAAATCATACATCTGATAAGGAGTTAATACCAAAAGTACATCAAGAACTTATAAAATTTAATATCAAAGAACCAAACAACCTGATTAAAAAATGGGCAGAGGACTTGAATAGCCATTTTTCCAGAGAAGACATACAAATGCCCAAAAGGGACATGAAAAGATGCTCAACACCATTAATCATCAGGGAAATGCAAATCAAAACCACAATGATATATCACTTCATACCAATCAGACTGGGTATTATCAAAAAAGACAAAAATTACAAGTGTTGTTGAGGATGTGAAAAAAAGTACATCATGAGAAGGTAAACTGGTGTAGCTATAATGGACGACAGTATGGAAGTTCCTCAAAAAATTTAAACTAGAACATACCATCCAGCAATTCCACTTCTTTGTATTTATGCAAAGAAAACATAAACAGCAGTTTGAAGAGATATATACACCTCCATGTTCACTGTAACATTTTCACAATAGCCAAGAATATGGAAGCAAAGTGCCCATCAACAGATAAATGGATAAAGATGTGGTATATATACATACAATGGAGTATCACTCAGCCATAAAGAAGAATGAAATCTTACCACCTGAGACAACATAAAAAACCTAGGATATAATACTAAGTGATATAAGTCAGACACAGAAAAACAAATACTGTATGATTTCATATGTATGTAATCTAAAAAGCAAAATAAACAAAAGAGAAATGGACTCAAATACAGGAAACAAACTGTTAATTATAAGAGGAGGCCTTGGTGGGATAGGGGTGGGCAAAATAGGTAAAGGGGGTTAAAATGTATAAATTTCCAGCTACAAAATAAATAAGTCATGGGGTTATAAAGTACAATTTAGGGAATATAATCAATAATATTGTAATAACTTTGTAATGTAACAGATATAATCAGATGTATTGTCATCTGATTCATTTCAGGAATCATTCCACAACGTATAAAAATATCAAATCACTGTGATGTATTCCCAAAACTAATAGGATATTATGTCATTTACATATCAATTAAACAAATAAATATGAATTAGACTATGTCTCTCCCCTCCTTAAAAATTTTCAGGGGCAGGGCACCTGGGTGGCTCAGTCATTAAGCATCTGCCTTCAGCTCAGGTCATAATCCCAGGGTCCTGGGATTTAGCCCCATATTGGTCTCCCTGTTCAGTGGGAAACCTGCTTCGTCCACTCCCTCTGCTTGTGTTCCCTCTCTTGCTGTCTCTTTCTGTCAAATAAATAAATAAATAATAAAAAATTTTTTTAAAAAACTTTTTTTTTCAGTGGCTTCCCACTGTACTGCCCAGGCTCTTCATAACTAGATCCTGATCACCGACCTAATCTCATTTGCTATCACTGTTCCACTTCCTTCCTCAACTTTAGCTACACCGGCCTCCCTTCAGTTCCTTAACTACACCAAGCTCTTTACTGCCTCTCAGAACTTTTACACCTGCCACTCTTTTAGTCTCAAAGGCTCTTCCCCAGGGTTTCTCTGGCCAACTCTCATCCTTCAGTTTTTAATTTTCTTGCTATTTCTGCTTAAAGCAGTTTCTTACCCCCTGACACTTTCTGACATTGATCTACTGATTTCTTTTGTAACATATTTCATTTAATTCATTTAATTCTTGAGGACAGGAATCTCATTTGCTTGGCTCACTGCTGTATCACCAGTACCCAGCAGTGTCTGGCACACTATAAGTGCTCTATAAATACCTGTTAAATAAATGAACTATATCACCCATCATCTTCTCATTCTACTTTCTACTTGATTTCCCAGGAAACCATACTTCCTGGTGTTCTACCTATTTCCCTGACTTGTTCTTTCTTTCTGCTTTGTTGGCACCCAGTATTCCTCCTACCTCATAAGGAAAATGATCCCCAAAGGTTTTCAACATACCTGATAATGAATCCATCCACTTAAATGGTGTCAACCCCCAGACCTATTACTCCGACCCTACCCTTTCTGCTCTGCACTAGTAGACCAACATTTCCAATGCCCTAAAGGATACCTCTCCTAGGATATATATCACAGTCATGACTCCCAATATCTCATCTCTACAGAAACTTGCAGTTCTGCCCATAATACCACATTCTTCCAGTCTTACCAACTAGAAACAGTGTGATATATAGGTAGGAGTATAGACCTCGGGGCTCACCAGACCTGGATCAAATCCCAGCTTTATAAGCTATTAGATGGTCACTTAACCATTCTGAGCCACAGTTTTTCATCACTAAAATGGTAACAGTGATGGCTCAGGATTGTTGAGAATTAGAAATAGTAAATAAAAATTAACCTGCACAGTATCTGACATATAGTAGGCTATTTACCAGCCACAAGTCTTAGAATTATTTTTATTTTTTTTTAAAGATTTGAGAGAGAAAAAAAAATGAGAGAGAGAGAGCACTAGTGGGAGGGGCAGAGGGAGAGAGAATCTCAAGGACCATAAGAAACCATAATGCCTAATTTCCACACTCCATCAACTTACCTGTTTCACTCTAACTGAATATTTTTTATTTCATCTGATAGTGCTTCAGCTTGAATAATTTCAATTGACCTTTGAATTCACCAAACCATTCTTCTGTTATGTATAGTCTATCATTCATTTCATTCAGTAAAGTCTTTTTTAAAAGATTTTATTTATTTATTTGAGAGAGAGAGCACGAGTGGGGTGAGGGGCAGAGGAAGACAGAGAAGCAGACTCCCAACAGGAGTCTGGGAGCCCAACACAAGGCTCAATTTCAGGACCCCAGGATCATAACCTGAGCTGAAGGCAGATGCTTAGCTGACTGAGCCACCCAGGAACCCCTACAGATTTCATTCTAATTGACTATTTTTCCTCTCTTAATCAAGGGCCGTATTTACTTGTTTCTTTGCAATCTCAGAATTTCTTACTATGTGGTAAAATATATGGCTCATAAAGTTTGCCAACTAAATCATTTTTAAGGGTGCCACTCAGCAGCATTAATTACATTTACAATGTTGTACAACCATCACCACTATGTATTTCCAAATCTTTTTCATGACCCTGAACAGAAATTCTTGTAACTATCAAGCAGTAACTCTCTCTTTCCCTCTCCTCCCAGTCCCTGGTAACCTTTAATTTACTTTCTTTCTCTATCAATTTGCCTATTCTAGATATTCATCTAAGTAGAATCATACAGTATCTGTCCTTATGTGCCTGGCTTATGTTACTTATAATGTTTCAAGGTTCGTCTACATAATAGCATGTCTCAGAACTTCATTCCTTTTTATGGCTGAACAATATTCCACTGTATGTATATACATCCATTTTGTTCATCCATTCATCTGTTGATGGACACTTAGGTTGTTTCCATCTTTTCAGATACTGAGGTATTAGTTAATATTGACCTAATTTAACTTTTCCCTTTCTTTTTCTAGCAAACATTCTATATCCATGTGTTTCAGGTACCTCTTACAAATATTTGAGAATGAGATTTCACTTTTTAAATAATATTCCAATATAACAATCTTTGTCTCTAAACTAGTGTTTGGTCCACTTTTGCTTATTGTGATACATTAAGATTTACTTATAACAATCTTAATCTGTGTTATGTTTGTCAGTGCTCCTCACTGCTATCCTGTCTTGTTAGTTATCAAGCTTTTTTCTTCTTTTTAAACCCCTCCACCAATCTCTAAGTTATAATTTCAAATTTATCTTCTTTAGAAGTTACTCTTAAAATGTAACATGCATCCCTGACTTAAGTCAAAACCTTACCATATCTCTAATGTTTCCTCCCTCTTCTCAATTAATTAAAGATCATCTTCACCTATGCTGATCTACCTCCTGATTTTTTCATCATCACTTGCTAACATTTTATTGGTTTTTGCCTTTATTATTACTAGAATTCACACGTGTTTAGATTCACTCATATATTTACTGGTTTCCTTACTCAAAATTCCATTCCTTTTTGCATCATTCCTTCCCTCTGGTTTTCTTTTTCCTTAGGTAGTTCTTCTCAGTGACAGATTGTTGGTGGTAAACTGTTTTATGTGAAAACACTTTATTTTACCTAAATCATGGCAACGATCTAGCTGGATATAAAATTCTTGGCTCACAATTCTTTTCCACCAAAAGTGAAGAATCCTCTGAATTTCATCACTGTTGCTGAGAAGTGAAATGTCAATCTAATGGATGTACCTTAAAATCTGACTTTTCATTCTGGTTGTATTTAAGATCCTTTCATCTATGGAGTTCTGTACGTATCTACATATACAATGGGGGCAATAGGGGGAGGGACACTCAGCATTCATTAAACATTGATTCTTAAGATTTATGTCTTTCATTAATCTAGAAAATTCTCTGCCATCATCTCTTTGAATTTTGGCTATCCCTCATTCTCTCCTTCTTGAACTCCCATTAAATGACTAGATACAAGTTAGACTTTTTCATTCATTCTCCATGTCCTTAAGTCTCTCTTTTAAAAATTTTCTTTGTCGGGGGGAGGAGTCAAGATGGCAGAGAAGTAGCAGGCTGAGACTACTTCAGGTAGCGGGAGATCAGCTAGATAGCTTATCTAAAGATTGCAAACACCTACAAATCCAATGGGAGATTGAAGAGAAGAACAACAACAATTCAAGAAACAGAAAATCAACCACTTTCTGAAAGGTAGGACTGGCGGAGAAGTGAATCCAAAGCGACGGGAAGATAGACCGCGGGGGGAGGGGCCGGCTCCCGGCAAGCAGCAGAGCAACGGAGCACAAAATCAGGACTTTTAAAAGTCTGTTCCGCTGAGGGACATCGCTCCAGAGGCTTAACCGGGGTGAAGCCCACGTGGGGTCAGCGTGGCCTCAGGTCCCGCAGGGTCACAGAAAGATCGGAGGTGTCTGAGTGTCGCAGAGCTTACAGGTATTAGAACGGGGAAGCCGGCTACAGAGGCAGAGCCGAGGAGTGAGCTCTAAACTCGGGGTTACCTTGAACCGGTCGCAGGCTCGGTCAGCTCGGAGTGCGGCCGGAGGTCAGGCAGACAGGAGTAAATGGGCGCTGTTCTCTGAGGGCGCACTGAGGAGTGGGGCCCCGGGCTCTCGGCTCCTCCGGTCCGGAGACTGGGAGGCCGCCATCTTCATTCCCGTCCCCCGGAACTCTACGGAAAGCGCTCAGGGAACAAAAGCTCCCGAAAGCAAACCCGAGCGGATTACTCAGCCCAGCCCATGGTAAGGTCGGTGCAACTCCGCCTGGGGCAAAGACACTTGAGAATCACTACAACAGGCCCCTTCCCCAGAATATCAACAAGAAATCCAGCCAGGACCAAGTTCACTTACTGAGGAGTACAGTTTCAATACCAAGGAGAGCAGCGGAATTCCAAAGGAGGAGAAAGCAAAGCATGGAACTCATGGCTTTCTCCCCATGATTCTTTAGCCTTGCAGTTAATTTAATTTTTTTTCTTTTTCAATTTTTTTTTCTCTCTTCTTCTGCCAAATTTTTTTTAACTTTTACCCTTTTCTTTTTTAACTAGTTTATCTAATATATATATATTTTTTTCTTTTTTATATTTTTTCTTTATTCGTTTTCTTTTTTAATTGTTTTGTTGTTTTTTTTTTTTTTTCCTTTCTGAACCACTTTTTATCCCCTTTCTCCCCCCTCACGATTTGGGACCTCTTCTGATTTGGTTAAAGCATATTTTCCTGGGGTTGTTGCCACCCTTTTAGTATTTTACTTGCTCCTTCATATACTCTTATCTGGACAAAATGACAAGGCGGAAAAATTCACCACAAAAAAAAAAGAACAAGAGGCAGTACCAAAGGCTAGGGACCTAATCAATACAGACATTGGAAATATGTCAGATCTAGAGTTCAGAATGACGATTCTCAAGGTTCTAGCCGGGCTCGAAAAAGGCATGGAAGATATTAGAGAAATCCTCTCGGGAGATATAAAAGCCCTTTCTGGAGAAATAAAAGAACTAAAATCTAACCAAGTTGAAATCAAAAAAGCTATTAATGAGGTACAATAAAAAATGGAGGCTCTCACTGCTAGGATAAATGAGGCAGAAGAAAGAATTAGCGATTTAGAGGACCAAATGACAGAGAATAAAGAAGCTGAGCAAAAGAAGGACAAACAGCTACTGGACCACGAGGGGAGAATTCGAGAGATAAGTGACACCATAAGACGAAACAACATTAGAATAATTGGGATTCCAGAAGAAGAAGAAAGACAGAGGGGAGCAGAAGGTATATTGGAGAGAATTATTGTAGAGAATTTCCCCAATATGGCAAAGGGAACAAGCATCAAAATCCAGGAGGTGCAGAGAACCCCCCTCAAAATCAGTAAGAATAGGTCTACACCCCGTCACCTAATAGTAAAATTTACAAGTCTTAGTGACAAAGAGAAAATCCTGAAAGCAGCCAGGGAGAAGAAGTCTGTAACATACAATGGTAAAAATATTAGATTGGCAGCAGACTTATCCACAGAGACCTGGCAGGCCAGAAAGAGCTGGCATGATACATTCAGAGCACTAAATGAGAAAAACATGCAGCCAAGAATACTATATCCAGCTAGGCTATCATTGAAAATAGAAGGAGAGATTAAAAGCTTCCAGGACAAACAAAAACTGAAAGAATTTGCAAACACCAAACCAGCTCTACAGGAAATATTGAAAGGGGTCCTCTAAGCAAAGAGAGAGCCTAAAAGTAGTAGACCAGAAAGGAACAGATACAATATACAGTAGCAGTCACCATACAGGCAATACATTGGCACTAAATTCGTATCTCTCAATAGTTACCCTGAATGTGAATGGGCTAAATGCCCCAATCAAAAGACACAGGGTATCACAATGGATAAAAAAACAAAAACCATCAGTATGCTGTCTACAAGAAACTCATTTTATACCCAAGGACACCACCAGATTTAAAGTGAGTGGGTAGAAAACAACTTACCATGCTAATGGACATCAAAAGAAAACGGGGGTGGCAATCCTTGTATCAGATAAATTAGATTTTAAGCCAAAGACTATAAAAAGAGATAAGGAAGGAAGGACACTATATCATACTCAAAGGATCTGTCCAACAAGAAGATCTAACAATTTTAAATATCTATGCCCCTAACGTGGGAGCAGCCAACTATATAAACCAATTAATAACAAAATCAAAGAAATACATCAACAATAATACAATAATAGTAGGGGACTTTAACACTCCCCTCACTGAAATGGACAGATCATCCAAGCAAAAGATCAACAAGGAAATAAAGGCCTTAAATAACACACTGGACCACATGGACATCACACATATATTCAGAACATTTCACCCCAAAGCAACAGAATATACATTTTTCTCTAGTGCACATGGAACATTCTCCAGAAGAGATCACATCCTCAGTCCTAAATCAGGTCTCAACCAGTATCAAAAGATTGGGATCATTCCTGCATATTTTCAGACCACAGTGCTCTGAAGCTAGAACTCAATCACAAGAGGAAATTTGGAAAGAACCCAAATACATGGAGACTAAACAGCATCCTTCTAAAGAATGAATGGGTCAACCAGGAAATTAAAGAAGAACTGAAAAAATTCATGCAAACAAACGATAATGAAAACACAACGGTTCAAAATCTGTGGGACACAACAAAGGCAGTCCTGAGAGGAAAATATATAGCGGTACAAGCCTTTCTCAAGAAACAAGAAAGGTCTCAGGTACACAACCTAAACCTACACCTAAAGGAGCTGGAGAAAGAACAAGAAAGAAACCCTAAACCCAGCAGGAGAAGAGAAATCATAAAGATCAGAGCAGAAATCAATGAAATAGAAACCAAAAAAACAATAGAACAAATCAACGAAACTAGGAGCTGGTTCTTTGAAAGAATTAATAAGATTGATAAACCCCTGGCCAGACTTATCAAAAAGAAAAGAGAAAGGACCCAAATAAATAAAATCATGAATGAAAGAGGAGAGATCACAACTAACACCAAAGAAATACGGACAATTATAAGAACATACTATGAGCAACTCTACGCCAACAAATTTGACAATCTGGAAGAAATGGATGCATTCCTAGAGACATATAAACTACCACAACTGAACCAGGAAGAAATAGAAAGCCTGAACAGACCCATAACCAGTAAGGAGATTGAAACGGTCATCAAAAATCTCCAAACAGGGGTGCCTGGGTGGCTCAGTGGATTAAAGCCTCTGCCTTCAGCTCGGGTCATGATCCCAGAGTCCTGGGACCAAGCCCCGCATCGGGCTCTCTGCTCAGCAGGGAGCCTGCTTCCTCCTCTCTCCTCTCTCTCTGCCTGCCTCTCTGCCTACTTGTGATCTCTGTCTCTCAAATAAATAAATAAAATCTTTAAAAAAAAAAAAAAATCTCCAAACAAACAAAAGCCCAGGACCAGACGGCTTCCTGGGGGAATTCTAGCAAACGTTTAAAGAAGAACTAATTCCTATTCTCCTGAAACTGTTCCAAAAAATAGAAATGGAAGGAAAACTTCCAAACTCATTTTATGAGGCAAGCATCACCTTGATCCCAAAACCAGACAAGGATCCCATCAAAAAAGAGAACTGCAGACCAATATCCTTGATGAACACAGATGCAAAAATTCTCACCAAAATACTAGCCAATAGGATTCAACAGTACATTAAAAGGATTATTCACCACGACCAACTGGGATTTATTCCAGGGCTGCAAGGTTGGTTCAACATCCACAAATCAATCAATGTGATACAACACATTAATAAAAGAAAGAACAAGAACCATATGATACTCTCAATAGATGCATCAGCATCCCTTCCTGATCAAAACTCTTCAAAGTGTAGGGATAGAGGGCACATACCTCAATATTATCAAAGCCATCTATGAAAGACCCACCGCAAATATCATTCTCAATGGAGAAAAACTGAAAGCTTTTCCGCTAAGGTCAGGAACACGGCAGGGATGTCCATTATCTCCACTGCTATTCAACATAGTACTAGAAGTCCTAGCCTCAGCAATCAGACAACAAAAGGAAATTAAAGGCATCCAAATCGGCAAAGAAGTCAAACTATCACTCTTCGCAGATGATATGATACTATATGTGGAAAACCCAAAAGACTCCACTCCAAAACTGCTAGAACTTGTACAGGAATTCAGTAAAGTGTCAGGATATAAAATCAATGCACAGAAATCAGTCGCATTTCTCTACACCAACAACAAGACAGAAGAAAGAGAAATTAAGGAGTCAATCCCATTTACAATTGCACCCAAAACTATAAGATACCTAGGAATAAACCTAACCAAAGAGGCTAAGAATCTATACCCAGAAAACTATAAAGTACTCATGAAAGAAACTGAGGAAGACACAAAGAAATGGAAAAATGTTCCATGCTCCTGGATTGGAAGAACAAATATTGTGAAAATGTCTATGCTACCTAAAGCAATCTACACATTTAATGCAATTCCTATCAAAATACCATCCATTTTTTTCAAAGAAATGGAACAAATAATCCTAAAATTTATATGGAACCAGAAAAGACCTCGAATAGCCAAAGGAATATTGAAAAAGAAAGCCAAAGTCGGTGGCATCACAATTCCGGACTTCAAGCTCTATTACAAAGCTGTCATCATCAAGACAGCATGGTATTGACATAAAAACAGACACATAGATCAATGGAACAGAATAGAGAGCCCAGAAATAGACCCTCAACTCTATGGTCAACTAATCTTCGACAAAGCAGGAAAGAATGTCCAATGGAAAAAAAACAGCCTCTTCAATAAATGATGTTGGGAAAATTGGACAGCCGCATGCAGAAAAATGAAATTGGATCATTTCCTTACACCACACATGAAAATAGACTCAAAATGGATGAAGGACCTCAATCTGAGAACGGAATCCATCAAAATCCTTGAGGAGAACACAGGCAGCAATCTCTTCGACCTCAGCCGCAGCAACATCTTCCTAGGAACATCGCCAAAGGCAAGGGAAGCAAGGGCAAAAATGAACTATTGGGATTTTATCAAGATCAAAAGCTTTTGCACAGCAAAGGAAACAGTGAACAAAACCAAAAGACAACTGACAGAATGGGAGAAGATATTTGCACATGACATATCAGATAAAGGACTAGTGTCCAAAATCTATAAAGAACTTAGCAAACTCAACACCCAAAGAACAAATAATCCAATCAAGAAATGGGCAGAAGACATGAACAGACATTTCTGCAAAGAAGACATCCAGATGGCCAACAGACACATGAAAAAGTGCTCCATATCACTCGGCATCAGGGAAATACAAATCAACACCACAATGAGATATCACCTCACACCAGTCAGAATGGCTAAAATTAACAAATCAGGAAACGACAGATGCTGGCGAGGATTCGGAGAAAGGGGAACCCTCCTACACTGTTGGTGGGAATGCAAGCTGGTGCGACCACTCTGGAAAACAGCATGGAGGTTCCTCAAAATGTTGAAAATAGAACTACCCTATGACCCAGCAATTGCATTACTGGGTATTCACCCTAAAGATACAAACGTAGTGATCCGAAGGGGGCACATGCACCCGAATGTTTATAGCAGCAATGTCTACAATAGCCAAACTATGGAAAGAACCTGGATGTCCATCAACAGATGAATGGATAAAGAAGATGTGGTATATATACACAATGGAATACTATGCAGCCATCAAAAGAAATGAAATCTTGCCATTTGCGACAATGTGGATGGAACTAGAGGGTATCATGCTTAGCGAAATAAGTCAATCGGAGAAAGACAACTATCATATGATCTCCCTGATATGAGGGAGAGGAGATGCAACATGGGGGGTTAAGGTGGTAGGAGAAGAGTAAATGAAACAAGATGGGATTGGGAGGGAGACAAACCATAAGTGACTCTTAATCTCACAAAACAAACTGAGGGTTGATGGGGGTAGGGGGGTTGGGAGAGGGGGCTGGGGTTATGGACATTGGGGAGGGTATGTGCTATGGTGAATGCTGTGAAGTGTGTAAACCTGGCGATTCACAGACCTGTACCCCTGGGGATAAAAATATATTATATGTTTATAAAAAAATAAAATTAAAAAAAAATGTTTGTCCTTTGTGCTACCTTCTGGAAACTTCCTCAGAGCTATCCCATTTAGGAGTCGGGAAATTTTTTTGGTAAAGAGCCAGAAACTAAATATATTAGACTTTGGGAGCCACATACAGTCTATGTAGAGAGAATATTTTCTTTTGTTAGGATGCCTGGATGGCTCAGTCAGTTAAGCGTCTGCCTTTGGCTCAAGTCATGACTCTGAAGTTCTGGATTTGAGTTCTGTATCAGGCTCCTTGCTCAGAAGGAACCTGCTTCTCCCTCCACCTACAGCTCTCCCTGGTTGTGCGCTCATGTGCTCTCTCTCTCTCTGACAAAATCTTAAAAAAATTTAAGGAAGAATATTTTCTTTTGTCTTCTTTTTTTAAAAAAACAATCCTCTAAAAATGAAAACACCATTCTTACCATGCAGGCTTTACAGAAAGAAGCCAAAACCCAGATTCACCCAATAAACCATAGTTCATCAAATCCAGATCTAGTTCATTAATTCTCTCTTCTGTATCTAAGCAGCTGTTTATCCTACCCACTGGATTTTGTTTTTTTCCTACCCCCTGGGTTTTAATTTCAATGACTATTTTATGTTTCCAGAAGTTCTAATGGCTCCTTTGTTTTCTAATATGCTGTTGTTTATGATAGCACCTACTCTTTCTCACGTTTCCTGTACCTATCCTTCATGTGTTTAGTTTGTTCTATCTGCTAATTCTTGCTTAAAGACAAATAATGGATTGTTTACTCACATGCTGTATAATTCTATATTGAGTTCATTTTTGGTAGTGCTTTATTCTAGGAAACACACATGTTCTGGGTTGAGGATATGTGCCTCTAGAACGAGTTCTGTTTTCCAGACACCTCTGTCATATTAACAGGTTTAAACCACTTTTTTAATATCAATTTTCAATCTGGAGGTTCTACCAGATCCCACAGGTATTGCAAATTTGAACATAATAACCATATGAAGGAAAGTCATGGTCTCGAGCTCTCTGCAGATATTCCCTTCCCCAATGAATCCAGGATTCAGGCTAACAGAAACATCTCTGTGCTCACAGGCAAATGTATAATTTTTTTTTGTTTTTGTTTTTGTTTTCTTTTCAACGTAACAGAATTCATCGTTTATGCACCACACCCAGTGCTCCATGCCCTCTATAATACCCACCACCTGGCTCACCCAACCTCCCACCCCCCGCCCCTTCAAAACCCTCAGATTGTTTTTCAGAGTCCATAGTCTCTCATGGTTCATCTCCCCTTCCAATGTCCCTCAACTTAATCTACCTACTCCTTCAGTGAATGTTCAGCCCTTTGAATATCTATAGTCTTATGTGGTGTCTCAATTCTAACACTCACAGGCCTAAGGGTTTTTCTCTTATCTCTATGAAAACTAAAATGCAAGTTACCAAGATTAGCAAACAAACACTCTAAGGGGACTATAAAATCAAACTGCACACCATATGCTTTTTCAATCCCAACCCTCCCTGCTCCCACCATACTTTTACTTTTTTTTTTTTTCTTGAGAGCAAAATATGCATTTTGTAGCAGCGGGGATTTCTATTTATCTAGCCTGCTATTTTGCCAAAACCAGAAACCTCTTCCAGTCTTTTCTGTATGCATGAATAGACATGCTTACAAAAACATACAAAATGTTTCAAATCATGACTCTTTTAAGCTGTCCCAATACAAAGAATGAGCTGGCTCAAGCTGTGCTCTTTTCCAATCTTCATCTCTCCTCCCCAACAACCATGCCAAAAGACACTTGGATTGGTATTCTTTGTCTTTTCCATTTATGCACTAATTTTTTTTTAAGATTTTATTTGTTTATTTGACAGACAGAGATCACAAGTAGGCAAAGAGGCAAGCAGAGAGAGGGAGAGGCAGGCTCCCTGCTGAGCAGAGAGCCTGATTCAGGGCTCGATCCCAGGACCCTGCGATCATTACCCAAGCCAAAGGCAGAGGCTTCAACCCAATGAGCCACCCAGGTGCCCCGACGCACTAATTTTGGGGGGCCATTTTTAAAGACTTACCTCTTTCATAAAGGTTTCTCCAACTACACTAGATTACTCAACTCTCTAAACACACATTGTATTCAGTATCAGAGAATTCAGAACTTATTCAACTGTTCATTAGTTTTATTTAAGTAATTTATTTCTCACCAGCTGGATTAAATCTCCTTGAAAGAAACTATTTTTACCACTTTTGAAATCCCCTCTACTAAACACTACAAAGTTCAGGTACCTGATCACTGCTCAATAAATGGATGATACTAGCTCTAAGTCATAATTTACATACTCACTCTCCTTCAAGTTTAAGATTTACAGCCTAGATAGTCTTGGTTCAAGGAAAATAAAATATTGTAAAATAAGGGAATTTCACAGCCAGGAGGAGGCTTGAAGGCCACCTGGACTTGCTCAGGAGTCCACACACTTTCATAATTTAGGAATGTTACATAATTTCCTCCTTAAAGTGATGCTGAAAATCCCTACCTACCTCCAGAGGATTCAATAACATACATGAAAAATATTTGTGGGACACAGCTAAAACGGTGGTGAAAAGAAAATTTATGCATGGAGAGCCTACATTAGAAAAGAGGGAAAGTCTCAAATCAATAACCTAGGCTCCTACTTCAAGAACCTAGAAAAAGAACAAAATAAACACAAAGCAGAAGGAAAGAAATAAAGAGCAAAAATCAATAAAAACCAAAAATGAAATATCAATAGAACAAAGAGGTTTGTCAAGAGTTTTGACAAACTTTCAAGACTGACAGAAAAAAAAAGGGGGCACTTGGATGGCTCAGTTGGTTAAGCATCTGCCTTCAGCTCAGGTCGTGATCCCAGGGTCCTGTTATCAAGTGCCACATGGGGTTCCCTGCTCAGTAGGGAGTCTGCTTTTCCCTCTGCCCCTCCCCTCTGCTCCTGCTCTCTCCCTCTCAAATAAATAAAATCTTAAAAAAAAAAAAAGACTAAGAAAAAAAGACAAATTACCAATGTCAAGAACGAAATAGGGAATATCACTACAGTGCCTGTAGACATCAAAAATATAATAAGGGAAAAATGAAAAAACTCTACACACATAAATTTGACTTAGATGAAATGGAACAATTCCTTAAAAAACACAAACTACCACAACTTACCCAATATTAAAAAATTAATTTTATAATTATTAAATAAATTAACTTTATAATTCTAAAACTCCCCAAAGAGCAATCTCTAGCCCCAGATAACACAATCTCTACCACAGGGAACACTTTCTAGTTCATTTTATAAACCTAGCATTTCCCTAATACCAAAACCAGACAAAAACAGCACCAAAAAAAAGAAAGCTACAGACAAATAGCTCTCATGAATATAGGCACAAAACCACTTAATAAAACATCAGTGAACAAAATTCATAATATATTTAAAAAAAAAACTAAATTGTGTTGCATTTAAGTAGGGAAGTATTATTTTCATATAGCTAATCTTACCCAGAATAATGAAAATCCTCTCCATTTATTCACACCTTCCTTGATTTCTCCTATCAAAATGTTCTGTCATTCACACACACACTACCTCATACTAGTTAAAATTTTTATGTTTTTAAATCATCTGTTTTCTTGGTTCTTCACCCCAATAGCTTTTTCTCTGACTCCTTCACAACTTTTTTTTTTTAATTTATTTGGCAAAGAGATACAGAGAGAGCCCAAGTAGAGCAGCAAGCAGAGGGAGAGGGAGAAGCGGGCTCTCTGCTGAGCCAGAAGCCCAATGCAGGGCTCAATCCCAGGACCCTGGGATCATGACCTGAGCCGAAGGCTTAACCAACTGAGCCACCCAGGTGCACCTCCTTCAGCACTTTTAAAGACAGTGGTTCTTCACCAGTTCCTCCTTTGTCCTCTTCTTTCAGTCTTCACTTCCTAGACCTAGCCAATTAGCTTAAATTAGCTGTCCTAACTGGATAACTGGATGACTCAAATTTACCTCTCTAAACTTGACCTCCTCCTGATATCTCTTACACATGTTCAGCAACAGAGACATCCATACCTTAATGTTCCAATGGCAGTAAGAGTACATCTATGATTACAAGGAGGTTACAGTACCAAGTTTCTTCTCCCAGCAAAGAGAGAGAAAAAAAAATTCTAACTACTTGTACATAGAGATTTACCATGCAGATCATGGCTGATGCCCTACTTTCTACTATTTCCCTCCTCAAAAAATTCTGCTGGTAACTACAAAGTAGAATTCTTCATCTGTTAGCCACTCACTCCAAGGCTTGAAACAAACTATGTTCCTGGAAAGCAGAAGTGGTAAATAACTCAATTCAAAAGTCCCAAGAGGTAGGGCGCCTGGGTGGCTCAGCCAGTTAAGCATCCATCTCTTAATCACAGCTCAGGTCACGATCTCAGGGTTCTGGGAATCAGGCTCCACACCCAGCAGGGAGTCTGCTTGAGGATTCTCTCCCTCTGGCCCTCCCCCTCTCATGCTCTCTCTCTAAAATAAATATCTTTAAAAAACAAAACAACAACAACAACAAAAGAAATCAAAGTCCAAAAGGTAAGCTGAGAAGTTGGAGTTCAGTTCTAATTTAGAATTCTGCATGCATTTGTACTCCCCTCTCAACTTCTCACGACTATAACTCAATATACCAATGCCCTCTATTACTGCTTTTTCTTTGCAGTGGCCTTCTAACATTCCTTATCACAACTGCCAAACTATCAGCTGGAACATTACCTGTGATCAGGACTCGGCTTTCAAGAGTTTGATGACACAAAACCATCCTACCAACTACTGACTGGACTTTTCTTCTTTTAAAACCAGAACACTCTGATACTGAAACTCCCTGTCATGGACCTCGGATATCTCTGCGTATTCAGGTCTTCTTTTATGACTTTCAATAAACTTGTATAATTTTCTTCATGCCAGAAAAAAATCAGCAAAAATAAACTAAAACACTCAATGGAAGATAAAAAAAAAAAGCAGAAGGGAAGAAAGAAGGGAATGGCAGGTTCCATTTGGGCTGCCATCATAGATCATATCTGAAAGGTATGAAGAGAGAACGGGGCAAGAAAAAGAAAAAACTCAACACTTTCCAGATTTTCTCACGTGAGGAAACCAAAGCACAGAGATTAGGTAATTTGCCTAAGATCACCCATACTAAATAAAACTTGGCTTCAAATCAAACTCTTAGACCTGCTTTGATGTGAGGGTTGATTTTAGAGTTGCCCACACTCTTAATCCCTTAACCATTACGATGAACTGCCTGTGATATTAACTCAAGGAACACACATAAGGAACATGCATATCATGCATAAATTATTTTAAAATTATCCATATTACTATTGCTTCACTGTAATTGTGGATAATAATTACAACACAGTAATATTACTTCAGAACCTAGAGCTAACACTACATTCATATTTAAAATATTTAACTGCTCTATCCCAGAAACTAATAATACACTGTATGATAAATAAATTGCATTTAAATAAAATTTTTTTTAAAAAGGAAAAAAGTATGTATCTGCTTTAAAAAAACAGAGAGAGACAATAATATACTCAGAAGAAAATATCTTTGCCAGTGTACCTATGATTTACCTGTTTATCTGGTGCATGTAGTACTTTTTTTTTTTTTCATCTAAGACAAACTTGCCCATCAACGAAGCAGAATTTTGCTATAACCCAGGTGCAGGTTCTACAGATTTGTTTGTACGTTGTTGCTGTTACTGCCACAAGCCCTTCAAATTAGGTAAACATAGTTCTGTACAGGAAATCACTTCAGCAAGGTTGCTGAAAGCAGTATTTCAGAGGCTTTGTTTTGTTTTTAAATACTAACAACCCAAAAGAACATCATTTCCTGATTTCCTACCAAACACAGGCATGACAAATAGCCTGTTACAGCAAGATAGCACCTAGTTCAAAAATCAGGAAGTATGTTAATAATTACTAAAACAATTCTAGAATACTAGCACTACTGTTAAGAGTCTGACTACTCTCTTTTATTGTTCAAAATAACAAAAGGCACTTTTCAGAGAAGCTAACTATAGATAAAGCATGACTGGTAAGAACTGCATGTAGGCACTTCACAAGGTAAAGGAGATAGTGGCCATGTGTTGTTGTTTTTTTTCCTCTAGGATTACTTTTTAAGCTTTTATTTAAATTCCAGTTAACATATAGTGTAACATTAGTTTCATGTGTACAACATAGTGTTTCTACACTTGCATACAACACCCAGTACTCATCACACCAAGTGCACTCCTTAATCCCCATCACCTATTTCACCCATCCCCCCACCTACCTCCCCTCTGGGAACCATCAGTTTGTTCTCTACACTTAAGAATCTGTTTCTCAGTTTGCCTCTCTCTTTTTTTTCCCCTTTACTTGTTTTGTTTCTTAAATTTCATATGTGAGTGAAATCATATGCATCGTATTTCTTTTTCTCTGACTTAGTTCACTTAGCGTAATACTCTCTTGCTCCATTCATGTCACTACAAAATGACAAGATTTCATTCTTTTTTATTGCTAAGCAATATTCCATTGTGTGTACACACACACATACACACACACACACACACGTCTTTTTTATCTATTCATCAGTCGATGGACACTTGGCTGACACTTGGGTTTATAATTTGGCTATTACAGATAATGCTGCTACCTATAAACACTGGCATGCATGTATCCCTTTGAATTAGTGTTTTTGTATTTTTTGGGTAAATACCTAGTAGTGCAATTGCTGGACTGTAGGGCAGTTCTATTTTTAATTTTTTTCAGGAACCTCCATACTGTTTTCCAGAGTGGCTGTACCAGCTTGCATTCCCACCAACACTACATAAGGGTTCCTCTTTCTACATCCTCGCCAACATCTGTTGTTTCCAGTGTTAATTTTAGCCATTCTGACAGGTGTGAGGTGATTATCTTATTGTAGTCTTGATTTGTATTTCCCTGATGATGAGTGATGTTGGGCATCTTTCATGTGTGTTAGCCAACTGTATGTCTTCTTTGGAAAAATGTGAATTCATGTTTTCTGCCCATTTCTTAACTGGATTGATTTTTAGGTGTTGAGTTTGGTAAGTTCTTTACAGATTTTGGATACTAACCCTGTATTAGATATGTCAAATATCTTCTCCCGTTCCACAGGTTGCCTTTTAGTTTTGTTGATTGTTTCTTTTGCTGTGCAGAAGCTTTTTATTTTGATGTAGTCTCAATAGCTTATTTTTGCTTTTGTTTCCCTTGCCTCAGGAGACAGATCTAGAAAAATGTTGCTACAGCTGTCAAAGAGGTTATAGCCTGTGTTCTCCTCTAGGATTTTTTATGATTTCAGGTCTCACATTTAGGTCTTTAACCCACTTTGAGGGTTGTGTTTGGTGTAAGCCAGTGGTCCAGTTTCATTCTTTTGCATGTAGTTCTCCAGTTTTCCCAACACCATTTGTTCAGAGACTATTTTTTTCCCACTGAATATTCTTTTTTGCTCTGTTGAAGATTAATTCACCATATCGTTGTGGATTCATTTCTGAGTTTTCTATTCTGCTCTATTTCTATTCTGTTCTGTTCCATTGATCTGTGTCTAGTTTGTGCCAGTGCCATAGTGTTTTCTTCACTACAGCTTTATAATATATATTGAAGTCCAGAATTATGATGCCTCCAGCTTTGCTTTTCTTTTTCAAGGTTCCTTTGGCTATTCAGGGTCTTTTGTGGTTCCATTCAAATTTTAGGATTATTTGTCCTAGCTCTGTGAAAAATGCTGATGGTATTCTGATAGGGATTGCATTAAATGTGCAGATTGCTTTGGGTAGAATAGACATTTAGCAATATTTGTTTTTCTAATCCATAAGCATGGAATATTTTCCCATTTCTTTGGGTCGTCTTCAATTTCTTTTATCAGTGTTTATAAAATTATAGTTTCCTGAGTATGGGTCTTTCACCTCTTTGGTTAGGTTTATTCCTGGGTATCTTATTGGTTTTGATGCAACTGTATATGGGACTGGTTCCTTAATTTCTCTTTGTGCTACTTCATTATTGATGTATAGAAATGAAACACATTTCTGTACATTGATCTTGTATCCTGCGACTTTACTGAATGCATTATCAGTTCTAGCAGGTTTTTGGGATGTGTGTTTTTCACAATACAACAACCACAATAGCTTATTTACTGGACAAACTCAATCTGGATATAAAAGAAGGGAAAGAGAAAGTTGTCACCAATTAAAAACCAAAATGAGGTAAGAAAAACTGATTGTACTCTGATCTACAGTTGAGAGTTAAGATAAAGATCCAGAGAACATCATCAGTAAGCGACCCTTATTACAGAGCTTTTAGAAAGAGAAAAACAGGTATTCTTTGGGCTCAAGAGCAGATTTCTAAGGCCAAAGATGTTCCACAAATACCACTCACAGACAAATCAAGGTATTAACAAGTAAACAAAGATTCTTGATTAACCCAGGTCATCTGTTTAGTCTGTGATAAACCTGAAACCTGAAGTCTCAATACCTTGGTAAGTCTTCAATTTGAAAATTATCCCATTTCCTATTATCTATTTCCCTTACTACCAGTTTGATAACATCCCACAAACCGAAATCATATTGTCTCACCAGTTTTTAACTAAGGTTACAAACCAGATTCACGACTCACTCAAGAATTTCTTTCAAATGACAGACCCAGGCTCAGCCTACATTAACTGAATCAGAACTTCAAAGCATGGGGCCCAGGCTCCTACACTTTGACAGAACTCCCAAATGATTTTAAAATAGGGTACTCAACTCTAACTCAAAACCACTGGACTAACAAAGAATTAATGACAACCTCCATCCTGATAAATGACATCTGACTCAATGTAATTATAGATAACTAAGGAAGACAAACAACACCACACCTTATTCATGAAAGAATTCTACAGACTACATCATACACCTTTGAAGACATAGTATGGGAGACTTTCATTTGTTATAAATTATATTTATTTATATTTACAGCATACTCTAGATAACATACTTTACACATATTATCTCATTTCATCCTCACATCAACCATCTGGGGTTGGGGATTGTTATTTATCCTTTATAGATAAAGAAATGGGAATCATTGAGGTTAGGCAACTTGTTCAAGGCCATACAGAATGCAAGTTGAGGAGCCCAGGTACAAACCCAGGTCTATCTGACCTATAGCCTACTTACTACTTACATGTTTACTCTTTGTTTACTCAACATTCATTTTGCCTTCATTCATTTAAAAATAAGCATGTGTTTTATAAAGAAAAATATTATCTCACTGCAGTCGTTTCAAAGTACACCACACTAGATTTTTCAATAAATAATGTGACAATCAGCTTTTTGGAAAAAATAAAGTCAGATTCCTGCATGACAAACCAAATCCAAAAATGAATCCCAATGGATTCTAGAGGTAACTGTAGTAAGTGAAACCATAAAAAGAACAAAAAGAAAACATGTAGTATCATCTCAAAGTTAAGTACAGCCACTTCTATAAGAAATCAAAGAAAAACAATCTGTAGAAGTTCCACAGATGTAACTACATACAAATCAAAGGCTTCTATGTATTTTTTAAAAAGGTTTAGATTCACTAAAAAGACTGGGAGAAGCATCTGCAACATGACTTCACTTTAAGAGAAGTAAAAGCAATACAACCACGATCAAAGGAAATAAAAAGGAAATTACAACGCATACTTCATTTTATTTTGCTTCATTTAATTGCACTTCACATGTACTATGTTTTTACAAGGGGAAGGTTTTCTGCAACCTGAATCAAACAAGTCTATCTGCCATTTTTCCAACATTTGCTCACTTCATGTGTCTATGGCACATTTGGTAATTCTCAAAATTATTTTAAACATTTTCATCATTATTTTAGTTGTTAAGGTGATCTATGATCAGTTGATGTTACTACTGTAATTACTCTGGGGCACCAACAAACTGTGTCCAGCCAGAACAGCAAAATTAATAGACAAATGTGTGTGTGTTCTGACTCCTCCACCTATGCTCCACCTATGCTGTTCCTTTGTCTTTCCCTCTCCTCAGGCCTCCCTATTCCGAGATACAACAATACTGAAAATACACCAGTTAATAACCCTACGGTGGCTCTTAAGTGTTCAAGTGATAGGGAGAGTCACACATCTTTCACTTTAAATCAAAACCAAGGAATGATTAGCTTAGTAAGGAAGGCATACTGAAAGCCATGGAAGACATGCTGAAAGTTGAGACAGGCCAAAAGCAAGGTCCCCTGTGCCAAACGACCAAGCTGTAAATGCAAAGGAAGAATTCTTAAAGGAAATTAAAAATCTTCATACAAATAATAAGAAAGCAAAATAGCCTTATTGCTGATACAGATGGAGCAAGTGGTGTGGATGGAAGATCAAACCAGCCATGTAACATTCTGTTAAACCAAAGCCTAATCCAGAGCAAGGCCCTAACAGTCTACAGTTCTGTGAAGGCTGAGAGAGGCAAGGAAGCTGCAGAAGAAAAGTCTGAAACTAGCAGAGGCTGGTTCAGGAGGTTTAGAGAAATAAGCCATCCCTATAACATCAAAGTGCAAGGTAAAACAGCAAGTGCTGCTGTAGAAGCTGCAGCAAGTTATCCAGAAGATCTAGCTCAGATAATTAATGAAGATGGCTAAGCTAAACAATAGATTTTTTTTTTTTAAAGATTTTATTTATTTGACAGACAGAGATCACAGGTAGACAGAGAGGCAGGCAGAGAGAGAGGAGGAAGCAGGCTCCCGGCTGAGCAGAGTCCGATGCAGGGCTCGATCCCAGGACCCTGGGATCATGACCTGAGCTGAAGGCAGAGGCTTTAACCCACTGAGCCACCCAGGCGCCCCTAAACAATAGATTATTAACGTAGATGAAATAGCGGCCTACTGAAGTATGTCACCTAGGCCTTCCATAACTAGAGAAGTAAATGCCTGCCTTCAAAGCTTCAAAGGACAGACTCTCTTGTTAGAAGCCAATGCATCTAGGCTGAAGCCAATGCTCAATGATCGTTGTGAAAATCGTAGGGCCCTTAAGAATTGTGCTAGATTTACTCTGCCTGTGCTCTATAATGGGAAAAAAGGCCTGGATGACAGCACATCTTTCTCCAACACAGTTTACTGAATATTCTAAGCACACTGTTAAGACCTACTGCTCTGAACAAAAAAGACTCCTTTCAAAATAGTACTGCTCATTGACCATGTTACCTGGTCACTCATGACCAAGAGCCCTGATGGAGATGGTAAGATTCATGTCGTTTTCATGCCTGCTAACACAACATCCATTCTGCAGCCCACAGATCAAGATGTCATTTCAATTCTCAAGCCAGATTATTCTTAAATAGTACATTAAATAGCTACCAGAGATAGTGATTTCTCTGACAGGTTCTGGGCAAAGTAAATTGAAAACCTTCAGGAAAGGACTCACCATTCTAGGTGCCATGAAGCACACTTGTTGATTCATGGGCAGAGGTCAAAGTATCAACAAGAGCAAGTCTGGAAGAATCTAATTGCAATCTTCATGGAGGACTCTGGGGAGAGGGGTTTCAAGACTTCAGTGCTGGAATAACTGCAGATGTGGCGGAAACAGAGAACTAGAATTACATGTGGAGCCTGAAGATGGGAGTGAATTGCAGCAATCTTGTGATGAAACATCAATGGACGAGGAATTGCTTTCAGATGAGCAAAGAAAGTAGTTTCCTGAGATAGAAACTACTCTTGGTGAAGATCCTGTGAAGACTATAGAAATGACAACAAATGGGTCAGAATATTACAGAAACTTAGATGGATAACATAGTAGGGTCTGAGAGGACTGACTCCAGATTTGAAAGAAGTTCTACTGTGCATAAACTGCAAACAGACAGCATCACATGCTACAGAGAAATTGTTTGTGAAAGAAGAATCAACTGATGTGGCAAACTTCATTGCTGTCTTATTTTAAGAAACTGCCACAACCACCCCAGCCTGCAGGACCACCACCCTGATCCATCAGCAGCTGTCAGCACTGAGGCAAGACCCTTCACTAGCAAAAAGACTGACCTGCTGAAAACTCGGATGACAGCATATTTTAGCAATAAAGTATTTTTTAATTAAGGCTTGTACATTTTTTTAGACATAATGCCATCATACACTATTTTAATAGACTATGCTGCAGTGTAAACACAACCTTTATGTGCACAGGAAAACAAAAAAAATTTTCATCTGACTTGCTTTATTGTGGTATTCATTTTATTGCAGTGATCTGGAGCCAAACCTGCAATGTCTCTGAGGTGTGCCGGCATACAAAAAGAAGGGGCCCAAATAATAAATAGTTTTAAATGATTAATTATCCTGGCAATCATAGAAATGTTCAGATAAACAAGAAACAATGACATTATCCACATACAAATAAACAAAGAGTTGTAAAATTAGAATATATGGTGCTAACCAGGATCAAGGATAACATCTCCACACTCTGCTGCTGGGAGTGAAAATTGGCAGTCCTTCCAGAACACAATTTGGCAGGAAGTGATAAGTGCCCTGAAACTGTGCCTCCACTCTAACCCCACAATTCCACTTCCAGAAATTATTACTAGGTAAGAATCACAAATGAGACAAAGGATTTAACTTCAAGAATATTCACACTACAACATTAGAAAGTATACCACTTAACAGTACTGTATATCCCTGCACTACAATGGCAGCTACACACTGTGGCAGGAACTCTTGCTTGTATTAGTAGGAAGGTAAACAGAAAAGTAATTTGCCACTTGTAACAGAAGACTTTAAAGTGTACAGCAATTTCACTTTCTAGGAATATATTCCATGTGAACACAGCTTTCTTTTTAACAGCATACAGAAAAAGAAAATTTAAATTAAATGTTCAAAATGAGAAGCATGGTTAAGTATTAATTATGATAAAATCCATGTCATTAAAATGATTATCAAGCTGTCAATAAGCTTTTCAATCATTTTATATAAAATTGCAAAATGTTCACAATACAATGCAAAGTGGAAAAATACTGATTCCACTATACTGAAGAGAGGGGGAAGAAAAACAAGTTTTCAAAATTAAGATCTTCAGGGGTGCCTGGTTGGCTCAGTGGGTTAAGCCTCTGCCTTCAGCTCAGGTCATGATCTCAGATCCCTGGGATCGAGCCCCACATCGGCCTCTCCGCTCAGTGGGGAGCCTGCTTCCCCCTCTCTCTCCACCTGCCTCTCTGCCTACTTGTGATCTCTCTCTCTCTCTCTGTCAAATAAATAACTAAAATCTTAAATAAATAAATAATAAAGTGTCTTCCTGGAGCAGTCACTTTGACATGCAAGTGCCTGGAGTATAAATTAATTTTTCCAAGGTTTTCATGTCTCAAGAAAACATGATTTTTATTTTACACTATGAATGAGACAGAGAACTGAAGTAAAAGTGGCGAAGTCATACATAAATCAGCTTTATGACTCAGGCATCCAACTCAACCTTCATGGGTGAATTCAAATTGAGACTCCACAGTTTTCCTGCCCCTCTCTCATTACTCCCTGATTCACTGGGTCCCCCTAACTTCAAAATTTCTTGTCCTTCTGGACTCATATACTCCTTATCCTTTTTTAATTCATAAATTAAAGGACTGAACTAAATGACCTCAAAGGCCCTTTTAGATTCTTGGACCCCACTGATTTACAACCAACTGGCACACAAAAAGCACATACATACCTATTTTGCTGTGGGGTAAAATATTACTCACATGTCAACTTAGGGCAGCAAGGCTCTTCCCAAGACCTCCTTTTGTTTCACCTCCAAGATTTTAAGCATAATGCTTTCTTTGAAGGCCCCCCTTAATTTTCCACTGATCCCATTAATAACAGGGTGCCCATCAATTACTTTCTAAGCCATAGTGCTTCTATATTTTACAGCTCCACTTCAGAGTTAAAGACCTCACCTTGAAAAGTAAGTCAAGGCTGGAAAAAACTTCAGGATACAAAAAGATTTTATCAGTCTGGACTACCCAAACAGATGAAATTTAATAGAGATAAAGGCAAAGTTCAGCACTGTATCTTAAGACTACATGGAAATGACATGGTTTAACAGTAGCATAGACATAAATACAGAGCTGTGATTTCAGTTGACGAAAATTTCAGGAAGTCAAGAATATAGGACTGCTTAGGGAAAGACAGACCTTACCATCTCGTTTTTCTGCCTTTTTCTTTTTTTTAAACCTAGTGTCAAAATGGAAAGGAGTAATGGTTACTCTCTGCTCTGTAAGGTAACACTGTATGTTGACTACTGTAAGCTGTGCTGAGTCTACTTTAAAAGGGACATTAACAAAGTAAACGGAGGGCAGAGGACTAAGAAGCTGATGAAGGGATTTGAAACTGTCAAGTAAGAAACATCTGAAGGAAATGGGAATATTTAGCCTGTGCAATAGAAGAGCTAGGAAAAGGAGAGCAGTAACTACGGAAGCCCTCAAAATGAAGCAAAAGAATGAAGTCAGTAGGTAGAGACTTTAGCAAAATGGACAGTATATTACCATGAAAGGGAGATTACCACAGTTAGAAATGCAAGCTCTGTATCACTGAATCCTCTAATTTTCTTTCCTCAAGGAAAGCCAGAAATTTTTATCTGAAATCTCCCCATTTCTAAAAGTCCACTACTAATTTAAGTTTTTGCATAATCTGGGCAGCCAAATGATATGTATGCAGGCCTCTTTTGACAAGGCACACCAGTTTGCAATTTGTGTCCTGGGAAAACATGATGGCTACCTTCCAACATCTGAAAAACTGTCACAAAGAAGAGGCAGAGACATGTTTTACACTGCCCTAAAAGGTGACAATTACAGAGAGGCCAACTGCATGTCAACAAGGGAAAAGAAAACTAGTCTACAAATACCAATGGGACATATTCAAATGGAGACAGGTCAATAAGTAGTATTGGCCGGGTCAAGAATTCTGCACTTATTACCACTGGCCTTGGTCAAATAACTAAACCTCCCCACATTTCAGTTTTCTTTCTTACCTTTCCTTCCCCTCAAAAGAAGAAACAGTACTAACATTCAGCCGTCTATCTCTCAGAGTTACTGTAAAAATCAAAACCCATGTAACAAAAAAAGAAATACATGAAAGTACTGTATGATGGCAAAGAACAATAGTAATTATGACATTATCATAACCTGCCATTGTAAGGTATTCATCTATTTCTTTTATTATACAAGCTAAGGGTATACTCCCAATCAAATTCATTTCCTGCCACAGAATATCAAACATTTGTTGAAAAAATGTTTAAAGTGTTTTAAAAATGCTAAATGTTGAGAGAACAAGGTTAAAATGATAACAATAAAAGAAGATAGGATAACAGAGAAAACAGTCACCAAAGCAAACATTCAGGATGTTAATCATTAACATCACTGACTAGTCTAAAAGAAACTGCACACAACTGAAGGAACACCCAAAAGTAAGGACACATGTATGAGGGGCTGATGCACTAGGGCAGACAGTGGTAAACTACAGCCAGCTGCCTCTTTTGTAAATAAAGTTACACTGGAACACAGACTTGCTCATTCAGTTATGGATTACATGTTTGTACTACTGTATGTATTTATTATATATACGTATTATGTATATGCTGCTTTCGCTCTACAGCAGCAGAGCTGAAGAGCTGCAAAACCTAAAATAGTTATTATTTGGTCCTTTACAGAAAAATTTACCTACTTTTCTGTAAAAGTACTCTTAGGTTGCAAACCACACAGGTGGCTGAATGATGAGATAGCTCATCTTCCTGTGGCTCCATCCCTAGGATTTTACTGGGTCGTTTCGATGCATGTGAGCAAAATCCCAAACTAAACATTACAGCCTGAGTATAGGGGAGGTAAATGTACGCTAAATGGAGAATCCATATTCCTCTACACACTCACGATTACAAAATTTTTAATACTATCTCTCTTCTACCTAGTAACATCACCAAAAAGATGTGAAAAATTCCCAATGTACAAGGAGTGTGGGACTGATTCAGGCAGGAAAAGATCATGCTTACAGGTAAATCTACCTCCATCCCTCTTAAGTTCTCAAACTCCCATATGTCTGAGCTCCACTATTTGCATGGAACATACAAATGCATGAAAAATCTTCTTTTGGTTATCCTATCATTACAGGTTTTCAAAGGAGTTACCAAAAATTAAGAGGGAATAAAAATAAAATGGAAATAAATATGCTAACAGAAGTTTTCTGATATAAGCTTAATATCCAGCAGAAATAAGTGCAGTTTTAGGACTTCATGGAAGATTCATATTCTTTGGCTCATTCTGAACTTATCACATGCAAAGTCGCTCAAATCTCTACCAATGGTAGATTGAGACAGATCTTCATTTTCCTAATACTGACTCTACTTCTATTTCCGGCAATATTTCCAGCCCTCCTCCAAGGCATTACTTGCCAGTCTCACCTCAGATAAGGAACACACACACACACACACACACACACACACACACAGCCCTTCCATCATTCTCTCCCGCACCAAGACTTTTCAATCAACAGATAGCCTAGTGCCCAGAGGGAAAGGGCAAGTCCTTATCTAATCCCCACATTCTTCTTACAGCTTCCAACCATCCTTTGAACCTTCCACTACGTAAGTCCACTACTCAGGCTTACTCCATGCCTTATTTCTCTCTAACCTGCTCATTTAAAGTCTTTTTACTCATAGGTTAAAACTCAGAGACCTAATCATTAAGAGGTTCCAACTATATGCCAAACATTTAATGCCAGTTTTTTTTTCCCCTAGAAAATGGAGAGAAATATGAAGGAATGAAGACACACTCTTGACAACCATTTGGTTAACAGGCATGCCCCCTGAGACCACAGACCACATCTTCAGGTATTAAATAAATATTTCAAGATTCCAACGATCCACAATTCTAATTCTCCTCCAGAAAGCATTTAAGCGAGTTTCCCACATACTTATGAGTACTTACAATTCCTCAGCCTCCCGCAGAGGTGGAAGATCAGGAAATTCCCACAGGATAAGGTATTTTTTACTCACCAAATAACAGTTTTAGATGAGGAAACATTTAAGTCCCCCTGCTAAATAAGTTGTTGAGAATGTTTAGCTTTACTAAAGACTATCAAGACTCCACAGGTTACTATCCCAGGCACTCCAGATATGCCCTATAATAACTGCATAGAGTGCAAAATTAATCTTGAGCAAAACAGGGTAAAATGCTGATAGTCTCGATGATCGCAACACACAAAGATCTTTTAAAAACAAGGAAACATGAGGAGCCCAGCCTTCAAAACTGAAGCTACCTAAATTAGAGCAAAACAGGACAAAGTGAGGGGAAGAACACCTCTTAAGTAAATCACATAATGGGGGGAAAAAAAGGTCATACGCTGTTCTGATTTCCTCCTCCGCCTCCACTGGAGTTGAACTAAGAGGACTCGTAGAAGCCCTTAAGAATTTTTTAAAAGGAAAGAAAAGAAGTCCAGGCCAACAAATTCAAGTCTTTTGAGAGCTACAGATAACAAAGAGGAACTGAACCACTGGCTCAAAGTGGAGAAGAGATACACACACTATCTGCAGTCTGGCAGCCCCGCCTGATCTTCAAAGCGCTCAGGATTTGTACTGTCCCCTGCAGCGCGCGGGTCGGGTCACCGGCTAAGATTTCAGTAGTGTGGACAGGCACTCCGCAGTCCCTCTCCTGACCAGGCAGCGCTAGGCCCATCGCTACAGAGCTGGGCCTGGGCGCAAGAGTCCCAGACGCAGAGAACAGCGGCCCCTGGACCCTCGGACAGGAAGTGGCTATTCCGACTGCGGGTTTATGATCAAAGGAGGTGAACCGCTGAAAAGAACCAAAGCAGGAGCAGCTGCAGGCGACTGTGTGTGAACGCGGCGCAAAGCTGATGGTGGGAGTGTGTGCACAGGGAACAAGGAACGGGGGCAGACCCGGGCTGCCCCTTCGTCCACAGAAGATGCTCTTACCCAAGCAGCTGGACAAACACAGGGGGCAAAGGAAGGGTGGAGGGCTTAGGCAGAAGACCCTGCACAGCTGAAGACGAGCTTCCAGAAAAAGGGGTGGAGGTGGATACGCGGCAACCCCAACGGGCTACAAGGGACGCCGGGGAAGTGGGAGGGTCGTGTTGAGAGCCCCCGGAGCCCGGTTACCCCTCCTCGCTGGTGGCTAAGGCCCTGGAGGTCCTCCCCCCCAGACCCCCGAGAAGGCTGGGAAGGCCTACTCCGAGGCTGCACGCCCCCGCCGCGCAGGGCAGCAGCCTCCCCGCGGCTCCCGCGGCCCCAGCACTGCCGGACTCGGTCCCTCCCTCCCGCCCGCCCGCCGGCCCGCCCGGTGCCCAGCGCTCGGGGCCAGCCCCCCGATCCCTACCACGAGCGCTTCCGGGCCGCCGCCCCCGGCTGCTCGGAGGTCCAGCCGCCGCCGCCGCCGTCGCCAGGAGTCCGACCGGCTTCCAGTTCAGGGACGAGCCGCCGCCGCCTGCGCGAAACTCGGGTACCCCAAAGCCGCTCTCGCCGCCTGCTGTCCGCCTTCCAGGCCGCGCCGGATCCTCCGCTCCCCCTGCCGGCGGGCAGCCATTTCCGACAAGCGACTGCGGAACTTGCCGAAGTGCGCCGGGCCGGAAATGGCCGAACCTGGGCGTTCGGGAGCACGGGAGGCGGGGGGCGGTCGCCACTTTCCGGACTGCGCCCGAAGTGCCGCCGAGGCCTCGGGCTCCGCCGCCGGGCTCGCCTGAGTCCGGGAGCCGCGGTGGCGGCCGCGCCGGGGATTGTGGGAAACGCGCGGCGAAAGCGAGGGCGAGGGCGGCCCGCCGGAGGAGCGGGAAGGAAGGACGCGGCGGGCTCCGCTGGGCCCTCAGACCGGCGCCCTACAGATGCCCCTCACCCCTTAGAAGAACCTACCTAGGGAGTGCGGAGAGAATGCCTCCGACAGCTCTGGAACGGGTTCCGACTCCGAGAAGCTCAGCCGCTTCGAGCAGGCTCGGTGAAATCCAAGTCCAAAAATAAACCCAAACCGGTAGAAAAGGCCTTCCTAAAAGAACGGACCGTCCCCAGCAATGGTCTGGAGTTTTGAAACACTTTGAATGTAACAACAAAGAAAAGGCGCGGCAGCTTGGATGCTTAACAAAACAACAACAAAAACCCCCGGGGCTTTACAAAAACAATAGCTTAATCCAATCCTGTAGCAAGATCAACCAAAACTAGGAGGAAAAAGCAATACCGTTTGGAATACTGAAGAGCCAAGCCCTGTGAACCTGCAAGGGCCCCTATCCTACATCCTAAGAGACCCTCACACCTGCAAAGTCAGCACAAGACTTTTCCGCGAACTGAAACAATGGGGGTGGGCGAAGCAATTCTACCAGTCCGAAAAGACACACCTGATCATTATTGTTAACTCAAGAAGGAGTTTAAACATTATTTAAAATCTATAAATGGATTCAATATTTTCTTAACATGTTTTTAATCCCCCAAATGGGCAGGGCTTCTGCTCCAAGGTTTCCTGAGCAGGGAACCCAGAACACACCAGAACCGAGAATAGCTGGGGAGGGCCAGCGGCAGGCTCCTATCCCTGTGCGTGGGTGGTCTGGCACTCTAGCCGAGCTGCACCCCCAGAGACAGCTCCACAGCTGCCATAACCCACCCATACACCCTTCCTGATGGAGCCCAGGCCCACGCTCTAGCTAGGAGGACGAGAAAACACTGACGATTGATTAGTTTCCCACAGGGGACAGTTTAAGCTGAGGATTCCACCCCCCCAAAAAACTTTAAGAAACCTAGCAAACTGTTTTCCAGAACACACCCTTCATTCCTCCTTCTGATCCTCCTTTTTCTTCTTTCCTGACACCTCCTTACCCCTATTTCCCTTTCTCCTCCTATCTCACCATTTTCCTCACCTTTATTACTCTATGCTAAGTTTATCACTATGAACAAATATTCAAAGTCCTACCACTATCATGTATGTACAACCTTTCTAACTTTTAACCAGTGTGTTCAGGAAAGGGGGGGAGCAAATTTTTAAAAATCAGAAGCATTCCAGGAAATGAAAATGAGGAAGACTTGCCCAAATAACCCTGAATAATCTAAGGTTGTCTTTTTTTCCTCTCTTTTTTTTTTTTTTAAACAGCTCATCTTCTTGGCTCTCCTCCAGAGCTCTGTGGCAGCAGGCAGAAGTCTGGCAGTTTGGGAGGAGACACACAGAAGCCCAGAAGCCATGGTAAGTATTACCAGGTATTGGTTCATCTCCAGACTGACAAGAGAGGGCCTGCAGCTAGCTGCTACCTAGAGGACTCAGCCTAAATGTCTCCTTGCACATCCAAGTGACTTACCACATGGTTGTCCCTATGGTTGATTTCCTTGATGCTGAAGATAAACTTTAAGAAGAAAAAGGGCACCCAACAGAAATTTGGTGTCTCGACTTCAGTAGAGCTCTGGGTGCTAACCATCCTCTTCCTTTGGATCTTTTGAGCCAGTCCTCTCTCTCTCGCTTTTTCTTCTTCCTCTCAAACAGTTCCATATTCAGTCTCTCCCTCTGGCTCCTGTTCCTTCTCCTGTCTCCTAAGAGACGTTGTTCCCTGAAAAGTAATGACAGGCCACTTTCTGATTCCTCTCCACAGTCTCTTCGTTGCCAATGTCAACAGCTCCCTTGCATCGCATGCATTCTCCTCTAAGCAGATTCCTGTCTTTGAGTCCCTGTCTTCGAGCTGCACTCCAGACATAAGCACACCATCATCATCATCCTATCAATACATGTTTTATGAATACTTAATTGCCAAGCAATAAGCTAAACCTTTTGTAGGCATTGTCTCATTTTAACCCTTACAGAGAGCTATCAGTGGGGAACAGAGACTTGAAGAAGCCAAATAAGTACAGTGCCCAAGATCACAGAGTGGGGTACAAAGTACAACAGGAACTCCAAGTCCTCTGAACTCTAAAGCTGGTATTCTTGACCAGAACAATATGACTGTCTCGCCAGGACTTTAAACTTACTATATCCAGCATTGAACTTATCTTTACCCCCTCCCCCTTTGCTCTCCTCAAATGTCCCTGTTTATAATGGTGTTACCATTATCTTTCCTAACATAGAAACTCAAAACCTGGCACCATCTTCATTTTTCTCTTCACCCTCACATTAAATCAATTTCTAAGACCTAACAATTTCATGTATAGGATCTCTACCACCTCTTCTCTGCAGTCCCACACTTAGTTCCCTGGTCCAAGTCCTCATTATTCCTCTCTTGGGCTGTTGCCTTAACTCTGCAGTTTCTGGCTTGGAAAATACAATCACATTCACAGTAACTGTCCTCAAGAAAGAAAGCCAAGACGGTAGGATATGCAATGAAATTAGTTTACTGATCTCTCCATATTGTGACCTTTTACAACATTTATTGTCTCTACTTTGCATTTTGGAACTCAATCAAATAGTTTTGCTCTGTTATTTAACTGTCATATATGCAGATCTTTATACGCTTCAAGGAACCCAGTGTGCCTTTGGTACCAAAGCAGGAGCCTGTGGGTCTTCTCTCTAGAGCACAGTCATAGGGACTCCGCAGTGCCCAGTCTGCCTCTTTTTGTTCCAGATTTTAAATTCCTGGAAAAAGAGACATGATTGTCCTGGCTTGGGTCCTGTGCTGGCCCCTTCATCAATCAGCTTTGGCTAAGCAGCAGGTCAACCTTGTCTAAATACAGCAATGAGAGCCTCTCCTATAAATACGGGATGTTCCCAGAAAAGGAAAAGGCATACACCACTGTTTGTTTATTCATTCATTCCATCAACAAATAGTTGAGCATTCTCTCCAAATATATGCAGGGTTTTTTGCACATATGCAAAATGTTTAAAACATAACCCTTCCCTCACACCATGAAACTCATAACATAAAAAGATAAGAAATCACCAGATAAAAAGCCTAACAATATTCACCCGTTAAGAGACCCTCAATTCAATTATATATGATGGAAAATAATTCAGCACACCCTGCATGAGCCTGTGGTGGTAAAAGTAATCAGGAGTAATGTGTGCACAGTCAACAAAACAAATTCACAACAGCACCACAAGGAATAGACAGACACAGAAAACAACCTCGTGTCCATCAGGGATAGACTAGATCAACAAAGTGTAGTGTACTCACCCAAATGAATACTTTACAGCAATGAGAATGCCCTGCAAATATATACGATACTGGGGAAGCTCGCAAACAACATTAAGCAAAAGAAGCCAGACAGGAGGTAAGTACCTGGGCTGTGATTCCATTTATGCAGAGTATCAACACAGGCAAAACTAATCTACCCCAAGGAGCAATGACCAGAAGAGAGTGAAAGGAGCTACGTGTGTGCTGGCCACGCTCTGTTTCTTGAGTTGCACGCTGCTTACACCTGTTATCAGTTTGTCAAAATTCATCAAGTTGTACACTTATGTTAGTGTCCTTTTCTATTATATATAGATTTTTCAAGTAATAAAACAATTTTTCAAGTGAGTCATTCAGCCCACAACACGAAGCCTTTAAGCACCTTGGAACTTTGTCACTATGAATATCCCAGCGTTGCCAGTACTGCCACCCCACCCCCACCATCACACCACCTCCTTAGAAACCCTTTGGAAATAGCCACCATTCTTATCTCAAGGCTTTATCCTTTCTAGCCCCAGCTGATCCGACTTCTCATCTGGAAACTTGGGAGCAGGAGTCAGGTGATAAGAGTGCCTCATCTAATAAATTGTATGGATTTGGAGGAAAGGATTTCTGGACATGGGCACAGTGATAAGCCAAGAACGCTGGTCTGCAGAAAATAGAGCCAACACACAGAGGGAAGCAAACAGGCCTGTGGGAGATGGAGAAGCCTCAGAGGTTGCGCACTCTTCCAGCTCTGGTCGCATATATCCCAGGTGTCACTGGGTATCCTTGGGATTGCTCACGTAGCCTTGTTATTGAAAAACAGAAAGAAAGAAAGGAAGGCAGGCAGAAAAGTCTTACTTATTTAAGCTAGCGTCTCTGTTTGTGGAATGTATTATCTCATTTAGTCCTAACAACACTACATAGTAAGTACCGTCACGATTCCCATTTCACAACTGAGAAAACTGAAGCCCAGAGAGGTTATGTAACTCGCCCAAATCACACAGCTGGTCAGTGGTGGTGCCAGGATCTGGACCCAAGTACTCTTGACTCCAGAGGCTGAAATCTTAACAACCATATTACAGCGCATTGCAAGAGAAATGCTGGAGATGGCAATGTGAATTGTATGTTGCATTAATGGATTGAACAAACAGAGGCATCCGATTCTGTTAAATGAGTTCAAATGGTACAAAAGATTGAAAGATTGGCTGCTTAAGAATTTGGTATTTATTTCTTTCACAAGGGAATTATACTTTGAGTCATAGATGTTAGAGAAATAGAAAATGCATGGAGTGTGACAGATTATACTAATGAGACTGTGTTGTTACATCAGGAAATTTATTTTATAGATTTCAGGAAAGAACTCCCTTCGAAGATCCTCACTGATGACCTGTTTTTCCCAAAATGTTAACATCCAGGAGAAAGGGGCTTTACTCCTATAGAAGGAGAAATCGATAAAAGTTAACTTCAAGTCATAGAGGGAGAGAGGCACCGGTGGTCACTTTCCATGATGATGGCTGCCAGACCCACAATCCACTCAGCAAGGCTTCCAGAACAATCACCAGCAAGCCACTGGTGACCCCCAGCAACCTTCAAAAGGTATGATTCAGGAATTATCGGTGAGTTTAAGTCAGATAAGAACTCGTTCTATCTGTAGTGCTTTGATTTTAAAGGAAAGTGCTGACAGCCACTATTCAAGATCCTTTCTATATATAAATGATTGAGCAGTTTTGTGGCTTATAATTAGAACAATGCATGACAATTCCTAGATTAGAGTTCCAAGGTTACTCTTTTTTTTGGTCCATCAATGCCAAAAAGAAGAAAGGTCATCTTCTGAGGCTCCATGGATGGCACTCACTAGCCTGCTAAGTGGCTCACTCTGAAAGTTCTGGCTTTGATGTTATCTTTTAAAAGGGGCTCTTTTTTATCTGGCAAAACCTGAATAGTTTGGACGGTTTGCAAATAATTTGTAGTAAGAATACTGAGTTAACTTCACCTCTAAAACAGAGCACACATTACTGTCAAAAGAGGATTTGTTGGGGCACTTGGGTGGCTCAGTCAGTTAAGTGTCTGCCTTTGGCTCCAGGCATGATCCTGGGGTCCTGGGATTGAGCCCCATGTCTGGCTCCCTGCTTCCCTGCGCCACAGGAAGCCTGATTCTCCCTCTCCGCCCCCCCCATTCATGCTCTCTCTCTCTCTTTCAAATAAATAAATAAAATCTTAAAAAAAAAAAAAAAGGATTTGTTAACTCCTTGCCTCATGTCATAGTACTCACTACCTTGTATGTGGCTGTGAAAAAGAAATTTTATACTAGTTTCACATTCATTAGGATGCTTAGCCTGATTGAAATCGGTTACCTACATAAGAAGTGTAATCTGTAATGACCAGTTAACATTTCAAAAATTAGCTGTCATCCCTAAAAATATAATGTATCTGCCTGTAAGGTCCCTTCTTCCTTCAAGTGCTGTCTCTTCTGTGACTTCTTATTCTCTCCCTACCATGTCAGCATAGCTTTGCAGGGGCAGTCATGTTTGATGATCAGTAGGTATTAAAATGCCATCAAAATTTCCTAAGCTTGTTCCTGGAAGTTCCAAGTAATAATACATATGTTCCCCACCGCAAAAATACAGGTTCCTAACATTTACTCTAAATTATGCTAGTGAGTGCAAAAATGTGCTCAGCTAGACACAGCATGCCCCAACATAGCATGTCTGAGTGTTTGCAGAATTTCACACAATGAGAGCTGTAACCAGAAAAAAAGAAGAAAAATTAGGGAGAGCATTGACAGCTGAGTTCCAATGTCACACTATATGCAGCTCTATGACTTCAGGAATGTCCTTACACCAAAAAAAGCTACCCATAGATTCAAAAAATCAAATGCTTGCTATGCTTTCACTTAAAAATACCTCAAGTAAACAAAGCATTCCAATTGAAAATTGGCAAAATGTCAAAGAAGTACTTATAGAACATCAATTAATTTCTTTGTTTACCAATTTGGTTATAAAATCAAAATTGAGGGGCGCCTGGGTGGCTTAGTGGGTTAAGCCTCTGCCTTCAGCTCAGGTCATGATCTCAGGGTCCTGGGATGGAGTCCTGCATCAGGCTCTCTGCTCAGCGGGGAGCCTGCCTCCTCCTCCCTGTCTGCCTACTTGTGATCTCTCTCTCTCTGTCAAATAAATAAATAAAATCTTAAAAAAAAATGAAACCAAATGAAAATATGACATTTCTACAAATCCATCAATTCTGGGGGCCACAATTAACAATCCAAAGCTCACCTCTAATGGATAGTGTCAGATATGTCATCTCTTTTAAGTAATCTCTACACCCAACATGGGCTTGAACCTACAACCGCCAGATCAAGAGTCACGTGCTGTGCCAACTGAGCCAGTCAGCGCCCCCAGATAGTTCATCTTCTGTAATAAGGGACACAAATAATAACTTTGTTATCACTGTTATTATTATAATATTATAAAGAAATACACACCTATAAAATGAAGAGGTGGTTATTTAGAAAAAAGGGTAAATGAGATAAACAATGCAAGTAATCCAAAAATACATTAATTATATGTAAAATATACTAAATATGAAAATAAAAGTTCAAACAGCACCATGCATTTCTAATACTTTTATTTACATTTAAATATGCTGCAATTGATGTTCACTTTTTTTTTTTAAGATTTTATTTATTTATTTGACAGATAGAGATCACAAGTAGGCAGAGAGGCAGGCAGAGAGAGAGAGAGGAGGAAGCAGGCTCCCTGCCGAGCAGAGAGCCCGATATGGGGCTCGATCCCAGAACCCTGGGATCATGACCTGAGCCGAAGGCAGAGGCTTTAACCCACTGAGCCACCCAGGTGCCCCATGATGTTCACTTTTTATATATTTCCTCTTTCATTAGCTTAAATAATAAACATCTAAATATCGGTAGGAATACAAATTAATAGCAAAAAACACAGAAACTGATAAATATTTGTCAGTTCGGGGGCTTCCAGCCTACGAGCATAATTTTATAAAATTGCTATCTTTATGTATCAGCCATTTCAACAACTTCTTTTTGCTTTGTTGTGTTCATTCTCATCTCTAAAGGCACTAGAACATTCCATGTCTATTCTCAGTGGTCCCTGAATGACAGTCTGTGGACCAAGATTAGATAAAATTTTTGTCAGTCCACAGTTCAATGAGAAAAGCAAAGGCAAGTTATTGAGCTTTTAATAAATTTTAATAAATTTTTTACTTTTAGTAAAGTAAAAAAATTTACTCAATTTAAAGATTGTCCTTTATTTTGAGATTATCTCTCTCCCCCTTTCTTATGTTAAAATTCCTTTTTAAAAATAAAAGTGATGGTAAATGGCAGCTTTTAAAAAATATTCCCTACATGACAAAATCCTGAGACATACTTATTTTGGTGCCCCCCCGCAACTAATTATTTGTTATTTTACCAGTTCTAATATTAAATCCAGAAGTCGGCTAACTATCTAACTATACCCTCTTCCTGGCATTTTAAGGTATCAGCCCACACAGAGATACACACACACACACACACACACACACAAACGTTTTTGGAAAGACTTCTGTGGTAACCAGCCTCCAAAACATCCCCAGCGATCTCTAGCCCTAGTATTCATAGCCTCATGTAGTCCCTGTCCACACTGTACCACAGATGATCTCTGACCAACAGAACACTGCAGAAATGATGGTATGTCACTCCTGAGATTAAATTATATAAGGTACTTCAGCTTTCACTGTGGTGGGTTTATTTCTTCGATCACTCGCTCTGAAAGAAGCTAGAGACCATGTCATGAGCAACACTGTAGAGAGACCCATGTGGTAAGGAACTGAAGGTTCCTGCCAGCAACCATGTGAATGGGATTGGCAGCAGATCCTCCAGCCCTAGTCTGGCCTTCAAATGATGTAGCCCATGAAAGATCCTGAGCCAGAACCAGCCAGCTGAGTTGCTCCCGAATTCTTGACCTACAGAAACTGAAAGATAATAACTAGTTGTGTGTGTGTGTTTAAGATTTTATTTATTGATTTGACAGAGAGAGAGAGAAAGAAAGCACAAGTAAGCAGAGAGGCAAGCAGAGGGAGAGAGAGAAGCAGGTTCTCTGCTGACCAGGGAGCCCTATGCGGGGCTCAATCCCAGGACCCTGGAATCACAATCCAAGCCGAAGGCAGCCACCCAACCAACTGAGCCACCCAGGCACCCCACTAGTTGTGTTTTAAATTACTACATTTGAGGTCATTTGTTAGGGGACAACAAACAACTAATGTGACTCCTTTGTCCTTTTTCAGCTGCAAGATGAACAGCTATCTAGGCCCAGAACAATGCTGAAACTGCTGAGCTTGTATGTATTCATGCCTGTGTTGGGAGGATAAAAAGGATTAGCAAGGACTGTGATCTCCATTATCCTGACTTTAGTTTACTTACACTGACTTTTCCCTTCTCCATTGCTTTTTCTACTTTTCTCATATTGACCAGAGCACTCAGTAAACTGAATAATTCATCTCCAGCCAGAGAATCAATTCTACTCGTTTGTAGTCTTAATTTAAGGAATCATTCTATGTAAATATGGTATTTTATCATATTTTAGAAACCTGGTAAATTTCTTTGTCAGAATCCCTCACCTTAGCTGTCAGATCTCTCCTAGACCCATTCCTACCTCAACAGAAAAGTACATCTCATATTCACTGAGAAAATAGAAGCAACAGACATAATCCCTTTAAGTTCTCTTCTCCCACATTTAAACCATCTGTAAGTACTGAGTGAAAAGATTATTGTTTTATTATGGACATTGGGGAGGATATGTGCTATGGTGAGTGCTGTGAAGTGTGTAAACCTGGCGATTCACAGACCTGTACCCCTGGGGAAAAAAATATATGTTTATTAAAAAAAAAAAAGAAAAGAAAATATAGGGGAAAAACTTCATGAAAAAAAAAAAAAGATTATTGTTTTAGCAGCTGATGCAAAGTTCCTCTCAGGGATAGACAATGCCTTATAGAGGAAACTACCTCAATATTACACTTGGAGTATGGAAGAAGAAAGCTTGGCTTGTAATAAAACTGTGAAACAAAGAGATTGCTAAACAGATCTGCATTTTAAAAAAGAGGAAGACTATGAAGTCTGGAACAGGGCAAAGGGGAGAGGAAATGGGAGGAGTGAAAGGAGAGCTGGTGCTTAAATAATGGCGTGGGAGCTTGAAGCTTGGGGAGAGAGTTCCAGGGAAGGGGGAGCGGAAATCATGTTTAAAATAGAATCTTCTATTACTGGACTTCACATTGTTTTGTGTTGCTAAGGATATAAAATCCCTGAAGCCTTCAGTAATATCTGACACATGCACAAATGCCTTTTGTGAGTGATTTGGGGGAAATCAAGGAAAGAAGATGCAGAGGGGACAGGTCTGAGTTCTACAGCTGGGTCAGCCTGGAACCAAGGAATAGAAACAAGGAAACTGAATTACAAGTGAGATGAAGAATTTAGTGGAAGTAGAAACTCAAAAGCCAAAGAAACCACATGATGAACTTCCAGAAATTAACAAAAATCTTGGAGAAGACACTGACCTTTCAAATGAAGTTCCAAAGTGGAATGGGAACTTTTTTAAGTAAGCCAATTTTTACTCAAATCTCAAAAAAAAAAAAAATCTACCTTAGCTGACATCTAGTCCATATTCATGGATTCTTCTCTCATCTGTTCTGGCCTTTGACAAAAAAGAGATGTCCAAAAGTGGGCACTTTGTTTTTTAGCATGATCTGATATTCCTCCTTTCTGTGACCTTGCTCCATCAATCATTCCCTTTATAAATATAGTCAATATTCTCCTCGATCCCGGGATTTCCCCCACTGCTTATACACAGGCTCTGGCCCCAACTACCACCATCTTGCAACCCCAGATTTGAACTCTGGAAGATTTAGATTTTGAATCCTTGATCTACTGTTAGTAGTATAAACCTTGGGCTTATTACTTAACCTCTATAAATTCTCTTGGCTACAATTTCCTAGTGACAAAATGACAAAGTAATGATAGCATATACCTCATAGAGGTTATGGATTAACTTGGTTAATGAGCGTAAATTATCAGCCCAGTGCCTGGCCAATAGTAAGCACTCTTACTTAACTGGTGTCATCATCACCATTCACCAGAATTCTCAAGAGTCATCTCTACTCTATGCCCACTCCTCTCCCACCACTCACTCTGTAACATCCAGAAGGCTGGCTTCCACCAAACTACTAAAATTGCTCTCATTATGGTAACCAAATACTTCCTCATTGAGTAAATACCAGTGAATCTTTTTAGGCCTCCCTTTGCAATTCCTCTTCAGTACTTGGTAGTTCTCATCACCCAGCTTCTTAAAATGGTCCAATCCTGGCTTCTCATCACATCACTCTCTCACCACACTTTCTCTTTTCTCCCACTGACTCTTCTTTCCCCACCACCTTTAAATGAAGGTGTACCAAGAATTCTGCCCTTCACCATCTTCTGTTTGCATTCAGCACTCTCCTGGCTATATGCATTCATGACTTAAGCAGCCACATTTCTACCCTAATCAAGACCCTTCCAAGCTCTTGAGCCAAACTGCCCACTAAGTATCTTCCCTAAGTCTTTCATATACCCAGCCACCCAAACCACGTTTATAGCTACTGTTAACACAATCACCAGTTTCTCTGACCTCCCCAGTTCTTTCCCTTCCCTAGTAGTCATTTTCATGACTAACACCAGCTGGGATCCTTCTTGTCTCCATTCCTCATGATCTCACTGTAGTTCCGAGTGAGCCTTAGAGTCACATGGGCCTGGGTCCAAGTATTAACTACAATAATTCTTGGCCATATTACTTAACCTCTCTGACCTCTGGTTTTTGTGATAGTGAAATGAGATATCATATGCAAAATGGCCAGCGCATAGTAGGAATTCAGCAAACATTCCCCTCCACCCCTTCTTTCGGGTCTCTTCACCAGCTGCTTCAGTGCATTACCCACCTATTTGGTTTCTCTTGCCCCTTCCTCCTCCACAGTGCCCTAGAGTTAATCTTCCTAAAGAAAATAAATGTGATACTACTATCTCTTTGCTTAAAAATCTTCAACATGTTCTTTTTTCTTATGGAACAAAGTCCAAATTCCTTAACATGGTTAAGTTCCAACTGGCTTTCTTGTCCCTTCTCCAGACCAGTTACTCTAAAATATTGGCTAGTCACCAACTATTTCATGTACATACTGGTTTACATCTCTGCACATTCGGAGCCCTCTGGCTATAATTCCCTTCCCATGCCCAAGTTCTTCTGTCCAACAGGCAAGCTTCTTCACCCCCCTCAAGACCTCCCCAAAAAGCTGTCAATTATATGACAACAAAAGCTCAGTCACCAAAGACAGAAGTTTCTACATGGCAAAGAAAACAATCAATAAAATGAAAAGGCAATCTACAGGTTAGGAGAAAATATTTGCAAACCATATAACTGATAAGTGTTAATATCTAAAATATATAAAGAACGCCTGCAACTCAGTGGGGGAAAAACAAAACAAAACAAAACAACCCAATTAAAAACTGAGAAAAATCCTGAACAGACATTTTTCCAAAGATGGTATACAAATGGTCAACAAGTACAAAAAAGGTGCTCAGCATAACTAATCATCGGGGAAATGCTTATCAAAGCCATAATGAGATATCACCTCATACTTGTTAGGATGACTATTATCAAAAAGATAAGAGATAACAAGTGTTGGCAAGGTGTAGAGAAAAGGGAACCTTTGTACACTGTTGGTGGGAATATAATTTTGGTACAGATATTTTGGAAAGTAGTATGGAGGTCACCATTCCCCACTCAAAAGAACTATTCCTTAGAAACAAAACTACTGGGAAGCCTGGGTGGCTCAGTCGGTTAAGTGTCCAACTCTTGATCTCAGCTGAGGTCTTGATCTCAGGGTTGTAAGTTTAAGCCCTGTGTTGGGCTCCATGCTGGGTGTGGAGCCTACTTTAAAGAAATTATTCAGTTAAATAGAATCAAAAAATCAAATTAAATTAAAAAAATCAGAACTACCGCAGGATCCAGCAATGCCTAGTCTGGGTATATATCCAAAAGAACTGAAGTGCAGGTACCTAGAAGAGGTATCTGCACTCCCATGCTCACGGCAGCATTATTCACAATAGCCAAGACAGGGGAAAAACCTTAATTATCCATCCATGAACAAATGCATTAAAAAGTAGAGATGTACATATATGCCACAGTTGTATTATATCTGTGTCTATGTGCACACACACACACATGCACAGACACGTACAAACAATAAAGTATTATTCAGCCTTAAAAAAGAAAGAAATCCTGCCATTTGTGACAACCCGGATGAACCTGAAGGACATTAAACTGAGTGAAATAAGCCAGATGCAGAAAGAAAAACACTGCATGACCTTACTTATATGTAGAATCTAAACAAGTCAAATACATAGAAGCAGAGAGTAGAATGGTGGCTGCCAGGGGTGCTAGGGGTGGGGGAAGTGGAGAGATGTTGGTCAAAGGCTACAAAGTTGCAGTTATACAAGAGGAATAAGTGTACAGATGTAATGTACAGCATAATGACTATAGTCAATAATACTGGATGTGAATACTGGAAATTTGCTAACAGGTTAGATTTGAGGCGCTGTCACTACAAAAAAGAAAAAAATGGTAACTCTTTTCAGGTGAAGAAGTGGATTTGTTAATTAGCCTGACTGCAATAATCCTTTCACTATGAATATACATACAAAATCATGTTATATACCTTAAATATGTAAGTTTTTTAATCTAAGCTGTCATTAAAAGGGTGACACTTTTTCTTTATTGGTTCAGAATTTTAAAAAAACAACAACAAACACAACTATTCTAGGGGGTGGGTGGCTGGCTCAGTCAGTGGAGCATGTGACTCTTGATCTTGGGATTGTGAGTTAGCCCCATATTGGATGTAGAGCTTACTTTAAAAAAAAAAACAAAACTATTCTGTACACACAACACACACACACACACCAAACACACAAAAAGGGAGAAGGAGAGAGGAAGAAAGAATGATAATGTGGATGTAGCACATGTCAAAAATTGGTGAATCTGGGTAAGAATCATTTGGAACGGGGTGCCTGGATGGCTCAGTCGTTGGGCATCTGCCTTTGGCTCAGGTCATGATCCCACAGTCCTAGGATCAAGCCCCACACCAGGTTCCCTGCTCAGCTGGAAGCCTGCTTCTCCCTCTTCCACTCCCCCTGCTTGTGTTCCCTCTCTCGCTGTGTCTCTCTCTGTCAAATAAATAAATAAAATCTTAGGGGAAAAAAAAATCATTTGGAACTTACAAAAAAGTTGCAAAACTCTATATAATTCTGGCTTTTATGTAAGTTTGAAATTATTTCAAAAGAGAAAAAGAAGAAATCATGAAGCAATCTAACCAGGCGGTAACAATCAAACAAACCCAAGTTGAGGAACATTTCACCAAACAACTGGCCTAGATTCTAAAAATGTCAATGTCATGAAAAAAGAGGAAGCCAAGAGGGAAGGAGGGAGGTGGGGGATGGGCTGAGGAAATGCCGAAGATCAAAGGAGACTAAAGAAACATGACAACTAAATGCAATGTGTAACCCCGGGTTGGATGTTAAATTGGAAAAAAATTGCTAAAAAACACATTATAGAAACAGGTGGTGAAACTTGAAAATGGACTGTTTATTATAGAATAGCACTGTATGAGTATGTAAGAGAATGTTCTTGCTCTTAAGAGATATATCCTGAGGGATTTAGGGACAACTTATGGTAATGTCTGCAACTTTATTTTGTTTCAGCAAAATTCATAGTAACAACTAAAATGCATGTATTGAAAGAGAGTATAGCAAAATGTTAACAACTGGTGAATTTGAGTTAATGTTCCCTTTCTTGCAACTTTTCCATGTTTGAATTTTTTTTCAAAATAAACAGTTTTTTAAAAAGCTATTGCTTATTTAAAATCTTTTCCCCCTCTCCCAGATAGAATTGATGCTGCCTCCTCTAAGCTGCTATAAATGTTTTAATTTTGACTCAAAAATGCTCAGATTGGTTATAATTATTTATATAAGCATTTGGCTTATTCCATTAGATTGAGAGCTTTTTGGGGCAGGAACTAAAATTGCCTTTTGGAAATTAATAATGGCAGAAGTATTCTAATTCAGGGCCATTTTATTTGCTGGCATGGTATTAGTAGAGTACTCTGACACTACATTTAGGGCTCAGGGCCAAACACGGCTGGACATTCCTGAGTGGAGAACCAGAAAAGAGCATAGGAAAGTGCTGGAGTTCATCTACAACATAAGTCCCTTTATGGAGACTTCTGCTGGCTAAGCTGGGCAGTCTCTGGTCCCAGGCAGATACACAGGGTGCTCTATGTTTGACGGAGAGTCCCATGAAAGTGGAGCCAAATTGCCCCTGATACCTGGAACACGCCCGCGCATATATCTGTCTTACCACTTCCAACACGTGTGTAACAAGAGAGCAGCCCCATCCTCGGCTGGCCATGGGGCTAATTATAAAACCCATGCATCAGAGAGGATCAAACTATTGGAGAGGGGAAACCATGCTCCTCCCATCTCCCCAGTGCTTGCTTTGATCAAGAATATAGGAAACTGTCTTTCTCCATAGCACTAAGAGGAAACCTTCTATCCTTCTCTCTGCCCACTTCCCTTACTTGCTCAAGGAAAGACACAAATTATTTCTATGATGGATGAGACCGTGTACAGGGTCATAATGCACGCACTACCCAAGGGCCATGTGTTCTTCTCTCCTCATGCAGCGGCAGGTAAAGCCGGTTCCAGTGACCTTGCCTATGTCCAGGGGGACAGTTCAGTTCCTGGAGGAAGAAACAAGAAGCCATTGTTGGCCTTGGGTGCAAGCCACATTGTCCAGACCAGCTTTATCCAACATGAAAGATGGTATTTCAGTCCCAGTCTGTTTCTTCTAACTGTATCGTTTTGGTCGATATAGCACTTAGAAAAGAAAGGGGCATGAGGGTCCTCTCCGAATCCCCACAGGATTTTACTAATCTTTGGATCTCGGTGGTGGCTTGTTTTATGAGAAGCCCTCAATAAATCACTGTTGTCTTGAACTCAGACAATGTGACACGCACACAGGCATATGACTGCTCACAGCTATCCTTGTGGTGGGGGTTGTGTTTTTTCATTGTACAAAGTGGTTTTTGAAGCTTTTCTAGTTTGAGGGCTCGGAGGCTACAAGGAAGCAGGCTTTCGTCAGTAGAAGAGAGACAGCTGCGTCTCTCTGCTTCACTGTGATTGCAGTACCGGGCCGTGATAGCCCAGGGGAGCTGTCAAGCAGCTCTTGATGGCAATTCCAGCAAGAAGGTGGTAGAAACCCAATTTTAGCAATAATGATCAAACGGGTTTTGCAATTTTCCTTTATCCTTGAAACGCCTTGTGTTGCTGAAAGTCTATTCATTACTGATCATTCATCTGTAGCAAGTCATCTCTTTATGTATCCGTGCATGGAAGTGACAGTGCGGGGAGGATTTTGACAGAGAGATAAAGGCTCCTAGGCACGGTGGGGGAGCCAGAAAGGTAAAAGTGAACAGCAGCTCGAGGAGGCAGGTGATGGAAACACAACAGAGGAAGGAGAAGCCACAAGAAAGTCATCTTACTTGAAGGGGGCTTTGGTTTTTAAAGTGGAGACCACAGTCCTTTAATATGCTTACTGGGACCATCTCTGGTACCTCCATCTTCTTTTGGGTCCACTCATCTGATCTCATCCACGAATCACTGCTTTTCTCTCCAGGATGTCCAACTTCTCCCATCTCCTTCGCCTCAACTTGTAAATGTGCCCCAGGTTCTTACATCCCCAGAAGCCTCAATACCCTCCAACGACCACTCTCTTGCCTCCTCATTGTACATTCTAGTGTCCCCCCAAAGCATGGCTTGTGGCCAGCAGCATCAACAATGCATGAGAGGACATTCGAGGTGCGATCCTCAGGCCCACCCCAGACCTACTGACTCAGAATCCCCACAGGTGTGGGTGCAAGATCTTGTGCCTTACGTTGAGGCTCTCCAGGTGATTCTGAGGCACACCTGAGTTTGCGAAGTGCTTGCTGCCGGTCTGCCATGGCTCTGCTTCCTCGCCATTTGGGGACACCTTCTTCTGGCCCTTCAAAGTTTTTCTCCAAGGCTGTCCTGGCCTCTTCTTTTCTTGAGTTATGTCCTTTCTCTAAGTGATCTCAGCCACCTGAAGACTGATTTAGTAATTTGAACACAGGTGTGCATAAATTTGAGAATTACTCCATCCCTGGCCTCGTCTCTGAGCCTCCAGCATGTCCAGCTGCCTTCTGGACCTTTCTACCAAAATACAGCACAGTTTTCTAAACTTGGTTTGTCTAAAACAAACCCAGTATCTCCTCCTACACCCACTCTGCATCTGTTTTAACACACTGGGTTGTAGGGTAGCACTACCACCCACGTAGTCACCTTGAACTCCTCAGCAGCCTACTTCCTTTCACCCACCCCTGGCCAGTCTCCAAGCACAGTTCCACACCCACCACTTCCCCAGTGTGCACCCTGTCAATGCCCATCTTCACGAATCAGTCCGTCCTTCATGCCGCCAACCCATCACCTCCTCACTTAAATCCCTTTCATGAATCCCAACTGTTTACCTGATAACTTCTAAGCCCCTTACCCTGGCCTCACCTCCAAACATACATCCCATCCATTCCCCCTTCATCGACACACAAGCATTTCAGTAATAGCAAATGACCCCTTGTTTTTGGAATGGCCTGTGCTGCTTCACAAGCTTGTGTCTTGGCACCTACTGGTACCTGATTCTGATATGCCCTTCCTTCTGTATGTCTTCCCAACTCACCTGATCTTCCTGGCAAACTCCTATTCAACCCCTAAAACCCCACTCCAAGGTCAAATCCTCTGTGAAGTCTTCCTTACACTATATATAGAGTACTTACTAATGTGTGTCCCCTCAATAAGACTAGATCACCTTGATGGCTGGAAGCCTGTCTTATTTGCCTTTGTATAAATAGCACCAAGCTCATGCTCTAATATTGAGAGTGTTTTAAAAAACATTTTTTTTCTCCCTTAGGTTGATTCATTCACCCAACAAAAATCCACTGAACATATATCATTCAAGGAGCACCATGGATACAATGGGCAAGACAAAAACTCTAGGCCCTCTAAGAATTTATCATCCAGTAAGGAAGCTAACAAGTAAGCCAATAATTTTAACAGTGTACTCAGTGCTACACATGAGGGATAAGCTTAGGGAGTTATGTGGGATGACACCTAAATTAGTCTTGAGGTAATCTTATTGTGCCCTTGGTAATACAGGCAGTCTTCAGATCTGCAAGGAAAAATGATCATATATATTTTTAAAAGAATATCACAATATCAAATTGTTAACGTTCCTGCCAATAACAGGCATATTTGTCCTTCTTGAGTAGATCTCCCTCCTTCTGCTTAAATCTGAAGAGGGAAGATGTGAAAATAACTCTCCACATGATTTTCTCCTTGGCAGCTGCCATGCAGGTGAACGAGAGCCCCTCAACAGCTTTTCTTTCAAATAGGACTGAGGAAGCAGGAAGACCTCTGGTGGTTGACTGGCACTGTGTGTCCCATTACTACCCACCCCCCACCCCCCACGGTTTCATGAGCTTCTTGAACCTAACCTTCAGAAGCTCTGTCAGCCAGCAGAGAGGTAAGACGATGCTAAAAAGGCATAATGTCAACAACAAATCCGCCTGCGTATGTCTCTTCTCCCTCATCCATTTCCCACCATTTGAGCCACAGGAAGTGTAACCTGTGTTTCGTGACTAAAGGACATCAAGCTATGACAAATTCTATTTGTGGGTGATCCTGCCTTCTTCAAACTGACAGCCAATAAAAACATATGAAAGAACATATAAATAAACTGAGCAAGGCTTATATTCACCATACAGTCATGACAATATCTGCTTCGTGGGAGGCTGGGTGGCTCAGTTAGTTAAGCGTCTGCCTTCGGTTCGGGTCATGACTCCAGGGTCCTGAGATCAAGCCCTGCATCAGGCTCCCAGCTCAGTGGGGGAAGCCCGTTTCTCCCTCTTCCACTCCCCCTGCTTGTCTTCCTGCTCTCGCTGTCTCTCTCTCTGTCAAATAAATAAATAAAATCTTTTTTTTTTAATGAGGAAAAATGTTTTCTGTATAGTTATGGAATTCTTTAGAGTGATGGATTACATACCCGGCTAATGGTTATGGTTGCCTTTCTAACTTTTTGTTCAAATTCAAGATATACACATCACCACCAAGCATTAATTGCCAACATTCTAGATCAGCAGTTCTCAAATCTGAGCATGCATCAGAATCACCCAGAAGGCTTATTAAAATGCAAACTTTTGGGTCCCATCCCTAGAGCTTCTGACTCAGGGGGTGGGACCAAAGATTTTCTAGTTCCCAAAAACTCCCAGGTGATGCTCCTGCTGCTGCTGACCCAGGGACTACACTTCAAGAACCAGTAAAGTCAAGGGTATAACTGTCAGCTGTACCTGACAATCTTTACCACCACTAAGACAGATGAATCTGATGTGCCTCAAGAAAACTGTACTGTAAGAAAAGCAAATAATCGCTACAATTATACATTTTTTAATGATTTTATTTATTTACTTCAGAGGGAGAGAGTGCAACATGAGGAGGGGTGCAGAGGGAGAAGAAGATCCCTGCTGAGCAGGGAGCCCAACAAGGGACTTGATCTCATGACCCTGGGATCATGGCCTGACCCGAAGGCAGACACTTAACCGACTGAGCTACCCAGGCGCCCCTACGATTAGACATTTTAACAGCCTCTGCCTACTCCATGCTACCTAAGGGAGGAAAACATCATCTGGTATTGGCAAAGCTAAGTGTTGGAAAGGCAAGAGGAACACAGGTTCCAACACTCCCAATTCTATTCTCTTCCAAAAAACAATGACAGCAAAGGCAGAATACCCGTATAATAAAGAAATCACTCCCAGAGGCTCCCATTCTCCTGAGGTTTCCTTCTTCTCACAGAGTGGTGCTAGTGGAAAGAAGAATTTTGGTAACTACTCCTTTTATCCTCATTTAGTGACTGATGTGTTAACATCAGGTGAGTTTAAGCAAAGGGTCCAACTAACATTTAAAACAGGTGCCATGGTGCTCTCAGGAAAAGAATTAAGGATTTGCTGCCACACTATTCACTCCTTTATGTTTCCAAAAGTTGAAGGGACTATCCAAAATGCCAATGTAATAAAGAGGAGGAGGCATTTGTGATGGTTAATTTTATGTGTCGCTTTGACTGGGCCGGGGTGGGGGGGCGTTGGCGGGGGGGGGGGGGGGGGGGGGGGTCCAGATGTCTGAACATGATTCCGGGTGTCTCTCTGATGGTCTTTTTGGAGGAAATTAACGTTTGAATCAGTAGACTGAGTCAAACAGCCTGCCCTCCCCAATGTGGGTGAGCCCCAGCTGAAGGCCTGAACAGAACAAAAAGGGTGAGTTAAGAAAGACCTCTTCCTTCCTGACTGCCTTGAGCTAGGACCTGGGTCCTTTTCCTGCCCTCAGACTCAAACTGAAACATTGGCTCTTTTGGGTCTCAAGCCTGATGGCTTCTGGACTAGAACTTACGCCATCAGGTCTCCTGGGTCTTTGGCTTGCTGCCTGAAGATCTTAGGACTTGTCAGCCCCCATTACTGCATGAGCCCATGCCTTACAATA